>NW_028321898.1:8001111-8314166 GCF_036245765.1 Copidosoma floridanum
ATCAAAATGCAAAACTGAAAATACAACGTATATGTACAATATATTTAATATTATATTGAATACATTCAAATAGAACGAGATGATAATAATTTGAAAATAAAAAATATTATTTGAAAACAAATAAAGTAAATTCTTGTAATTTTTTTATACAGTTCACTTTTCTAGCATAACAAAATTATACTGTATTATGTTATGCGTAAATATTATTCTTACATAAAGTGTTTCATTTTATTAAATATCTTTAGTTAAAAAAACTTCTCTTTAATTTCTGATTTATTAACAAAAATTTAATTTGTTACATTAAAACATTAAGTTAGAATATGAATACACATATTTTTAAATAATTTTTACGTCTAATTTCCAAGTAATATAGTTTTATTGCACGTCAATTTTTTTTTTTTTTGTATGTTGTACATTATCTAAGTTAGAGACAAAATGGTAAACTTTATTGAGATGCTAAACATATTTTCATTAAGAGTAACAGATGATTTTTACCTTTCTGTGGTAAATAGGGCTACCAGCGAGGTCCATGGTTTAAATATTTTACAAGATTATTCGTTGATTTTAATTAAGCATGAAAATATTATGTTATGCTTTTATACATGATTAATAATGCAATTATTAATTGTATTCAGAATTTAAAAGAAAAAAAACCCAGCACTACCTTAAGGGTGGTGTGAAAATGTATTAACACATTATGTAGATAAAATAATTGTGAAGGAAGCGGTAAAAAAAGTAAGAAAAGGGCTAAAACAAATATTAAAGCGTTGTTTAGGCTATGCTATTAATCTTTTACACAGGCTTTGTGGTAAAAGGCAAAAGGTTTTATACAAAATCTAATACTCTATCTCGGATAAGGAGGTGTAGTAGATACCTTGTTAGTTTATCATTTTTTTGCTGTTATTTATGTTTTATTATGTCCTTCTCCATGACCCATGCGTCCCCCACGTATTCCCCTTTAATCCATCTCCATCTCTCACAATTTTGATCGTTCTGTAGTCAAGGCTTTTGTGATTAAGAATATTCATACATCTATATACGATTGTAAGACCGAATTCAGTCTCCAACTTCTCTTGCCCCCACTTGACCACCCTCGGATTTTTACATATTTTTTGAGCACTCCTCCCCCAAAATAAGGTTGAAATCTCAATGATTCTTTCTCGTTTTTACCCATTAAAAAATATCCTATTTTTTCAGATTTTCCTCGCCCCTCATCGCCCCCCTCATAGTTTCGAGGTCCCCCTTTCATCCCTTCTCTGGTCCTTCCGACTACCCAATATAATTCAATTGTATATATCAGTTACATCTAACACATTTTATTATTCTGTTTATACATTGCACATATGTAAGTCCAAATTCTGTATTTAACTTCCCCTTGCCGCCCCCTCTCACCCCCTTCATAATTTTTATTTACCCCTCTTGTCCCCCCTCGGGTTTTGAGCTTACGACTCTTTGATTATCTCCGACTTCAAAGCCTGAAGGCTGACACACTAGCCACTAAGCCGTAGAAGCTTTTAGAAAAATCGTTTAAAGATTATAGATTATATAGATAACTAAATAATGAAATATAATGTTAAGATATTACAAAAAATGATACTATTATTGATATAGAAAAAAATTTTTAAGATCTCTTTGTTGTGCTGAATAGTAAATAACGTAAGACTTTTAATGAAAGTATCAGTAATTTTCTTAATGAAATTTTCGGATAAAACATTAATTTTTCGTTTTTTGTTAAAAAAAAAAAAGGGTTTTATTTATGGCTTCGACAGAAATTGCTTTAATTTTATTACTTTTACAGATGACAAGTCATAGAACGTTTCGATTGGGTGTAAAAGTTTTTTAATTAGTGAAACAATAAAGTATTTATTTTTATGGAAACACTTTACAAGTATGTAATTGAAAAATAGTATTCAGTGTACAGATTTACAATTTTCATTATTGTTAACGGATATTGGAAACGGAACTATGAAGTCTTTTGAAATTCCTCAGGGATGGAAAATTAACAACGTTTGTAACTAAATACATAGAATTAGTATAAAAAAACTGCCTTAACAGAGTAATTTTAACTACGTATAACCAACTTTTGTATATTTTAAATAAAATAAAAAATTCCCTAAAGAGACAAAATGTACTTATTATAGAATAGATTATTCATACCACAAAGGTAGTGATCGTACTGGTAAAAATATAAACATGAATTGTCCAATAAAAGCGTTAAATTATATATATAAAGGAATATTGCCACACGTTTTAAATTTAAAAGTAGATGCTATTGTTATGTTAATAAAAAACTTAGAAGTATTCAATGGCTTGTGCAATGGCAAAAGACTACTTGTTACAAAATTACTTCAATATAAGTTTGAACCAGAAATAATTCCTGGTGAAAAATCTGGTAATTAAGTTTTCATTTTAAGAATCACTTAAGTATCACGTACTAATTACGTATTTCAATATTACAAGTGATTATTTATTTCTCCCATTCATTATACATGGAAAACAGTTTTTATCAGTTCCAGCTATTTCCATGACAATCAATAGATCACAAGGTCAAAGTTTTGATAAATTAGGATTTTACTACAAAAGGCCTTTCTTTTCTTATAGTAGAATGTACGTATTAATCTAAAAATGTAAAAATCTTTAACATATATTTATAGACAAAGATTTGGAGAATGAAGCAAACATTAAAATCATTGTATGGCAAGAAATTTTTTATCGTTAACAAATTTACAATTTTTTCGTCAATGGTTATTCCTTTGATTTTTCCTTTTTTCTCTAAAAAATTAAGACTTAAAATGCACAAAATGCTTCTGAAAAGTAAGGCTTTTAACACGTAAAAACACAAAATAAATTACTTATTTATCTAGATACTGATTTTATTAAAATATTGACATTACAAAATTTGGCATGTATATTATAATTTTGACCTTTATCTTGAAAATCTTGAAGCTTGATGAAAAATTAAATTTATAAAATCAAAGAACAGAGCTACTTTCAATTTCATACTCGAAATTATATTACTACACAAATCGTCATACGGTTTTTAACGCAAATTTCATAAGTAAAATTTCATAATTTTATTTACTGTGCCAAATATCATATTGCTGCTATGTTATGACAATTTTTAATGATGATGACTAAATATTTTAATTTAATTCTTATACACATCTGAACATTTTTTTATCATGAGAAAGCCATAACAATAAAATTTTCATTTTGAATACATCAATTCCGAGTTCATCATTTTATGGAAATCAAGCTATTAAATTTGTAAGTTTCGTAAATGTAAAACAATTCTAAAGGGGTTAGTGTGCAAATTGCAAGGGAGGCGAAATTCTACTAGTACATACATGCAATAAAGACTGCAACTTGGTAGCGCTCTAGTCTAATTAATAGCCTTACGAATCTGCTATATGTATATATTTATATAGTCAATATGTAGCGTGATGTATTGCCCTCTTGTAGTGTGTGACTGTGTGCACGTATTATCATACACGTATGTATATGTGTACTACTTGTGAATATAATCATAAAACCAGTGCTCTCGACTGCGGCGAAAAACCGAAGGCGTGGCCGTCATAGTATGGCTGCCAGAACTAATGCCTTGCGGCTATAGTTAATGCGTGCCAAGCGGCAAAGTCAAATGTACTAAAACCAACTAACTAAATCTCAAGCTATTTAACCCAATAACTTAGTACTCGAAACCTCTTAAACCAATTAACCCTGTACTCCAAACAAATAAAACCTAACGATATTTTAAATACACGCTCAACTTAAAACTGTATGCTTACTGGCAACTTTGTTTATTAATAAACTGAGCGCCTATCACCAGATGACCCAGGACGATTACTGGCTAGTTTATTAACTAAATAAATACAAATTAACAGCTCAGGTGCCTATCACCAGATGACCCAGGGTATTTACTGATAACTTCATGTATATTTAAACTGAGCACCTACCACCAGATGACCCAGGACGATTACTAGCCAGTTTATTAACTAATTAAATATAAATTAACAGCTTGAGCACATATTACCGGACAACCTAGGGCGTTAACTGGCCAGTTTATTAATCAACTAAATAAAAATTAAAAGCCCAAGCGACTATGACCAGATGACGCAGGGCGCTTAGTAGCCACTTTGTTTATTAATAAACTAAGCGCCTATCACCAGAAGACTCAGGACGATTACTGGACAGCTTATTAACTAATTAAATATAGATTAAAAGCCCAAGAAGCTTTCACCAGATGACTCAGGGTGGCTACTAGCCAGTTTATTAACTAATTAAATACAAATTAAGAGCTCAAGTGCCTATCACCAGATGACCGAGGGCGTTTACTGGCTAACTCATTTATCGACTACATAGAAATTCAAATACAAAGCGCCTATCACCCCATGACCCCGGGCGTTTGCTAGCCACATTGTTGACTGATAAACTGAGCGCCTATCATCAAATGACCCATTGGGCTTAGGTGTGTGTATTTAATGTACTAGTTAATGTTATTACTATATAGTCTAGTTAATATTATTTTTTTTAAAAAGTAAATAAAAAAAAATTTGCATGCATGGCTGATTAATGGAGGCAGCCAGTACTGATTACATGGGTTCTTATAATATAATATTACCTTTAATTTTTTGAAAAATATACCATATTTTTAAAAGAAGAAGCAAGGTAAAGCAAAAATAACGTTTTTCACGCATTTTTAAATTAGAAAAAAAACATTGTGGCGCACAAAAAGAGAGGCATTCATTGATGTAAAAACACAACATTTAATTTTAATTTTTTTTTATGTACTTATATGAAATAAAGGGGATAAATTTTGGAAAAAATTATTTTGTATTTAGTACATATTTATGATTTTGCAGAAATCGTTTTTTAACGTTATAGGTGTACATCAACTTTAAGAAGTAAAAATTACGCAATGTCTCAGAAAATAGTCAAAATATACCAAAAATAAAAAATTTTACGTTTCTTCTAAAGGGAAAAGAACATTGTAGCTTACAAATAGAAAAGTGTTAAGTTTTGTGAAGATACAATCCTAAATTTTAGTGTTTTTAATATTTCTTTATAAAACCATGGTTAAAAATTTTTGGAAAAATTCAGACATATTTGCAGGATTATCAAAAATTTTGTAGAATACATTTTTTGTTTATTACAGGATACATCTTTAGACGAAGTTAACCTAACATATTATTCAAAAAAATCCTTTCATCGCTAACAAAAAAACATCATAACTATAAAGTACTAGTTACATACGTTCACGCATGTGTGTGTTTGTAATAAGTAATTTTTTTGTCCACGAGCATAATGTCAATGTGCTTATCACAATACTGGACCTTAATGGCCATACTATGAGTACTGTTCACATAAAATCACAGTTAGAAATTTCTGGAAAAATTAAAGCATACTTACAAAATTATTACTACATCAGATGACCCTGGGCGCTTACTGGCTACTTTGTTTATTAATAAACTGAGCACCTATCATCAGATGACCAGAGTTATTTGCTTACCAGTTTACAAATCGATTGAATAATAATTCTTAACACAATTGCCTGTTAAAAAACCAAAAAATTAAATGTTTGGCTCTTATATAATACTTTTTCCCTGCCCATTCCCTAAGAATGTTATTTTAAAGGCACTTGAGTAAAGACCAACGTCCATCTGAAAAAAGGTGAATCATCTGCAAGTTACTGATACCTGCAGTACAATGATGATTTATGCACATGCACGCTGGCCTATGCTAACCGGAAATGAGAAACAAAAAAATTTTTGTCAACCGTAGGTAAAAAAGTTTAACTGGGAACAGTTAAACTGGAATATCAAAGGCAAATGTAATTTTAGATTAACAAATAGTTAAACATTAGGATAGCTTAGAATTAATATATACAAATAAGCGAAAACATTAGTCAAAGCCAGAATCGTCACAAACAACCAGTACACACTACACCACTATTAAACAACTACATTACATAATAACTATGGTGAACCTGGTACACAACATTAGTAACTTTCAAGGGATTACCCGATTTTCACCATTCAAGTTCGCAAGCTCATGATTTGCAGAATAACCCTTTTTACATCGTATTAATAATTTTATAAGCATACTGCAATAGTCTAATTTGTGATATAGTTGATGGCTAATACTTTTTCCCAAATGTTAAGGAAAACGGAAAGTTAACCCTTTCCCTTTTCTTGACTCGGAGAGAGTGTGTACGCCTGCCTCCAATAGGGTTAACAGTTTCTGATTTCCTAGGGTACCACGAGATGACTCCTTCTCCAATAACTAGCAGCACAAAAACATGTTGACTAAAATTCTACCAAAATTTCGTATTATTTTTGCAACATTATAAACGTTGAAACTACCGGTAAAACAAGTGATGTTAACTTGTGACAGGCAAAACACTCTTATTGTCATAATTAATCTAACAACTGCTATTCTTGTTATCATTTTTACAATTATTATTATTAATATTATTATTATTAGTATTATTATTATTATTATTATTACTAACACCACTAATATAATAATTATAAGTTATTACGGCAGTAGCCACCGTTTTGGCGTTCAAGTAGTAGTATTAATTAATGAATCGTAAAACACCAATCGTTTATTCACCCGAGCATCAATTGAATTGTTTAACAATTTTTACCACTCTTCTTGCAACGAGCTTAGTGGAAAAAACGACCGGTGTTAAGCATTAGTAAATATTAATAATATTTTGTCTTAATGTTAAGGTTAAGTCATATTGAAATCCTGGAAAATTTGTATGTAAAAGGGAAAAGAAGGGCAAGAGCAAGTAAATCTTCTTTCCTTCTCTTCGCGCAAAGAGGAGAGAACCGGATGTGGGAAGTGCCAATTTCTGAGTGGCTAAACTAAAGCAGTTTAAGCCAATTGGATTTTTGGCTATTGTCATTTTTTGCAAGATTTGCCCTCGGCAAGCTCTCCTGCATTGTTATCGAACCAGCGCGTGACCAAGATCCGCTACTCCTTATAAAAAGGACTGGAGGCCCCGGAAAAGCCAGTAAATTTTGTTTTTTACCCTCGAACGGTCGATTGAATAGTTAGAGTCCGCCTCTACTATCACTCAGTCCTCCACGAGCGCGTAACGTTTCAAATACTTTACTCACTTCGGCTCGCACTGGTTCGCCGTGTACTTCTGTTTGAATAAAAGTAAGTGTGAAAGTTATAGTACAAAATTTTTCGCATTCCGTCTTTTCCGTTTTACTCTTTTTTGGCCGGGTCCATAACTAAGTTGTTTTACGTGCACACCATTATCCGCCACGGTATTGGTACCTGTGGATCATCGAGAATTATTAAGTTTGTTCTACGCGCACACCACTATTCGCCACGGTATTGGTACCCATGGATCATCAAAAATTGTTAAGTTTGTTTGACGTGCACACCACTATCCGCCACAGTAGTGGTACCATTGGAGCAACAACTAATCGGATTAAAACGAAAATCAGTACTCGTGACGGTATTAGTACATCTGAGTCAGGTCGTGAGTCAAATTACCATTTACCCCCACGTAACCTCTAGAAACGATACTTTTTCCCGAAACGGTGCTCGTATCATCTAGATCGCGGATGTGATACCCTTCGGTACGCGGCTCCGGGTAGTCTACCCACCTTGGACTAGCTGTGAGCAAGTGCATCGGAATATTGCACAGCAGTCGGTTCTAATCGGGTAAAATAGCCGTAGCCCCTTTGCAAATATCGTGTCGTTAGTTAGAACTACCCCTTGAGCCCCGTGTCCCATTTACATGCCCAGCGTGTGTCCCGAGTTATTGAGCGAAAGCTTAAATTCGAATAGTACGTAGCGCCGACGTGACACAAAGTAGGGTATATCTTTTGCTTAAAATAACCTTAAAAATTATTTAAAAAAACCTCATTTGCTAACGAAAAAATAAATTGACCAAATGTTACTTCTCACATGTGTGCACGCATTTGTGTAATTTTAATAAGCAATTTTATTGTCCCTCAGCATTATTTCAATGTGCTGATCACAACACTGGACCTTTATGGCCACAGTATAAGCATTATTCACTTTCTGGGACACGCACCAATGAACATGTTTATAATAAGATTATTCCATTTTGTGTTCAGATTCATTTTTTATTGAACCAATACATGAATTACTTCTAACCCCTAATTTTTTCAATCAGAAACTCTCGCTTTCTCTGTTATTCAACGGTCCACTTTTGTTAAAGGTGACTCGTGGGGTAAAGTAGACCACGCAAATACGGCAGAAATAGGAGTTGAGGATAGAGACCACTCAATGAAGTTTAAACTCAATATGAATTTTTGATTAACTTCTAAATAATTATTCAAAATTTAATTACGAACGAAAAGTAAAACAAAAATTTTATTTTCACATTGAACGCAAGCTGAATGATTTTAATCACTTGAATTCATTTCTTATGAATCTCGGAACGGCAATAAACGTTATATAAAATAAACTTAGTATATTTTAACAATTAAAGAAAGAGTTGGATAATTAAGAGCCTTTTGTAATCACTATTAAATTAATGAAGGATAATCTTATGACCAAACAAAATAATCAAACATCAGATTTCACATATTATAACGAGCAATCAAACCACCTTGGATTACAAAAAAAAAGTGTATCAAAACAATGAGAGACCCATAAAAACACTCGTGGAATCCCCCTTATAAATCACCGTTCCAACTACTTAACCTTCGTTGGTCACACTTGTTTTTCTTAAGTCTAGGCTTACAAACTACGCTACAACGAAAATTCAAAACACAACTATATTTACACATGAATATCAAAAGTTCAAAAAAAAATAAAAGGTAGTTGTATATCTAAGCTTGTTACATATGAAAATAAAATCAACAAAATGCACCACAGCTCAAATTTTCCAGTTTTTCATAAATCGAAAATTATTACTTAAATCAAAAATTAAAAAAAAAAAAAAAAGGAGAGATACAGATAAAGGGCACACATACAGTCAGCACCACTGTGCGAATCGTAACACGAGAATGTCGTCTAAACGATCAAAAACCAAACAAGTAAAATTATTTCTAACAACGAAAAAACCCCTAGGGATGACGGAGAAAGCGGTCGTTAGGTCACCTCTCGGTTCGCTGAGCAGCCGGGGATTCTTACCTATCAACTAAATGATCTCACGAGGTGAGGCCAACGCTTGTCATGCAACTTTAAAACAAACCGACGAACGAATTTCCATTATGGATCAAATAAGAGCTCTAGAAAAGTGCAACGCCAGAAACGAAAGAAAAAATCCAAGGAAACACAGGATAATGCCCTCTTAGCTAAACCTCTGCGTACTGTGAAATTTAGCACAAAAATAGCCCTTTTTCGCGTCTGGTCGCCGACTCAGGACCACCGCGTGGTTGAATTAATTAAGCAACCAGGGAGAGCTTATGTCCTTCGTCTGAACTTATCAACCAAGATTAATAAGAAGACGAGACCATAATTCGAAGGGAATACTTACTATTTTACCGTGCAGCAACGTGTAGTAACAGCGGCAGCTCAGTGAGACGATCCCCGGGGGCAGCCAAGATATAGTCCCGCCGAGTTGACTCTGCACGGGGTTTTTTGGGTAGATCACTTGCGTCGTCCTGTTGGGGGGTACAAACTCGAACTACCTTCCCGAGCTTCCTTTTCCGAGCTCTTCTCTAGCGAAACCCTACTCACGGACCACCACCAACCGTATCGGTGCGCGTCCCTTACGAATTTAATTCTCGCGCATTCTCCATGCTAATTTGCCCCCTTCCCCGACGCTCTCGTGCACACACAGACATAAAATATCCCCTACATGTTTACTCTCAGTTAGTTTATATATATTTTAATTATTTTTGAAGTTCTGACTTATGCGGTTTGTCATATGTGACGCAAACTGTTTTTTTTTTTAATGAAGCTGTACTGCAGGGAGTTCGTGCTTGTAATAAGTTGTCCATCTTGTGTATGTCTCTAGATATTATGAAAACAAGTGTATTCAGTGAGAGCACTTGAGTTTCTTTAAACCATGGTTTCCAGCTCTATGTGGGTTAAGCTGAGTTACAATATTTTCACTTGACTGCAACCGTAGTGTATGTAGCACATAAAAATGAAAGTCCCTAAAGTATATTTGTGTATGAACCATTATTTATTTTTACAATTTATTCATCATTAATATTTGAAGACAATAATGTCTTTAAAAATCATCGTTAATCTGCATTACAGTTATTACAATACTTACATAAAGTGTGTATTTGGCTACAGAGCAAATCATGTTAATATTTATTTAATTGATCAAATCTGTTATGTACGAATTGCCAGACCAGTTTTATACTTAATACTATTTTTTGGCAAACACTCATCAATGACGATATTATGTAAATTTAGAGTAACAGCAATGTAGAGCTGATGTACGAATAATTCGTTCGAATGACTGTATAATCAGAAAAAATCTATCAATATTTTTTTAATCAATAGCAGACCTTACTATTGTTTTTTTATTTTCAATCTTATGTCTCGATTTCTGACTATTTTTAACTGTTACGTTAAAAATAACTGTCACAATGACGAGCTGTTCCGTTGGATGTTTACTAAATTGACTCCAATAGCTAAACCTTTACCTTGTAATAGGGTTTCGTAATAGGAGTACAGGTACATATAAATGTTTGTGTGGATGTGTGTGTGGTGTGTGTTTATAAAAGTAGACTTATGCAGACGTTATGTGCTTTTCAGATACATAACATTGAAAAACTACTTTTTATTACATAAATCACTTTTTATTAACATACATTTATATGTTATTATGTAAAGAACATAAGATGTAATTAATGATCCATTGAAACTCATTTGTTCTTGCGCCTTACCAGTTTTGGATCGTCTCATCGGCTTATTTTGGTGTCTATTAAAAGATAGCTGCTTTCAGGAAGGCATGTAGATACACCTTATTTTCTTTATATCATGGTATATTTCACTTTTTTTTGTCTAGTACATACAAGTAATACTTTCGAAGACTTTTATTTTCCAACGTTTAGCTTATGTTGCTATGTTACGAAGCTGTATTCTCTGAGTACCATACTACATTCTTTTTTTAATAAAGCAGCTCGATTTTTTGTACTGTACTGACTTAATGGGATATTTTTCTTTAATAAATTTTCTTTATTAGTTACGCATATTGCAACGGGGCACTTCTATCACCTAGAATTTATAATACACGCTTTACATTTATATTTATACTCTTCTATTTATTATATTTTCTTGTAATAAAAAATCAGTCTAATAGACAATTCAACAGTACACATTTTTTTATACATACATATATTTCATTTTATAAAAAATTCCTATTTGAAAATTCAAATTTGAACGCCGCGCGCGGGAAATGTGCGTCCAGTACGTTAAGAAAACGCTAGAGCGCGTTCACCCAAAAAAGGGAAAACCTGATACTCAAAAGGAAACAACGTTAGCATAAAAGGCACCAGCGCGCAATGTAAAGACGGTCCTCTTCCAGCGAGCCTGGGACGCGGAAAATCCGTTGTTAACCCAGACCTGGAACTTTCCCGTGCACCGGTACATTACCGCGACGAGCACAAAGGGAGAGAAAGAGACGAAGTACGCAGGCCGATAGCTGAAAAGTAAGTTAGTATACCACCAACAGGTAACACTTCCACTAACCGGTTTCTACTTGGACTTTCGGTGCTCGACGGCTTTAAGCATGGAGACGACGCATCCCCAAGTAGTCAAGGCACTAGGGTTAGCGACCACGTTCTTAGGCGAAGTTCCTGGTTCGACGACTTGAGCAGTGCTCAAGACACCCAAGAGCCCTAAAAACGACCTAACCTTACGTAACTTGGTAGGATAGGTAGTTACCTTACATTAACCTTTCATGGTTGTAATAAAAATTCGTATTAGTCTAACCTAACGTATTTAAGCAGAGATATTAAGGAGGGAAAATTCAAATTGTTATTTATGTAAAATTCTCTATTAAAAAGGCGGATAAATTTTAAGTAAATTATTGAGTATATTATATATTTCCTTTTTTTATTATTAACGTAAATGATCGCGATTACTCGAATATAATTAATACATGTGAAAATTGAAGATACAATTTCCTTAGAATCATATAATTGAATACATATAAGATAATTAAAAATAAATTGATTGTACTTATTTAAGCAAACCTTTCCATCCACGTATGATTGCAAGTTCCTTTTATAGTTTAAGATAAAAACTAGAAAAATAGCTGTTAAGATTTGAAATCGTTTATATAAACTGAGAATATTATCTGTACCCCAAAAAAGGGCAGGAATAAATTAAAAAAGATATTAAATTAGAAAGATATTGAATAAGTTAAAAAAGATATTAAACTATTAAATTATTTAAATTAAGGGAATATTCAGTAGAATTCAATAAAAAAATAATCAATAAACAATTGCTGTATATTGTGCAGGAATTAATTGATTATTCAACAGATACATTTTAAAACTTGATAATAATTATTTTAAATATTTTATATAATCGGCAATCTGAGCAATTTCGCTCTTTTACACAGGGCAACGAACCCGCCCTCCGACATATAAACACTAACATTGTTTGTGTGTCGGTTCCTAATCTTAGAGTTTCCTCGGTACAGATAATATTCTTAGCCGATTGTTACCACTACCAATTAACCGGGGTTATACTCAAAGAAAGGGAAGTCGTAATATGTAATAATTATTTTTAATGTCCTTTGTTACTTAGCCGTACTATTTAACTACCATACTTATATTTTTATCCATTGAAATATTTCTGTTGCAATGTACAGTACTGACCATTAATGTTATGAGAAACAATGTATTAACTGTATTAATTCTATAGATATCTTATCTCTCAGCACAAATAGTAAAGCTGTACTGACAATTGTAGAAAGGATATTCAAACAACATTGAGTAACTAATTTATTTGTTTGTTATTATTTACAGAAAATAAAAGCCCAGATTCTTGAAGAGTACGCAAAAACAAAGAATATTAATGCCAGATTTTATTACCTGCATGGGAAATTGGGATACATAAAAAAACTCGTATCAGATTATGATGCTCATACAAACAGGAATTCATCAAATCCTACAGAAAATAAAGAACTTAGCAGCCCGGATATAGCAAATAATACTTTTGATCACAATATTGAAGAATCCAATGGATCTTGACAGACCTTAAAGTTGGTCCACCACTACCTTGTCGTTTTTTAACATAATATTTTATGAATGATCAGTTAAAAATTATCTGAAAATGATAATGCATTCTTCACAGTATGATGTTAGAAAAACTTACAATTCTAAAATGATTATTACATAAAAAACTATACAGTTTTTGCTATGTACCTTGAACTTGTATGCAGATAAGTACCTTGTAAGTTTTTCTGAAAATAAACGACCTTATTTAAATTTATTTAAATGACTATAAATTAGCCATGGTTAAGCAACTAGTTATTTTTTTTTGGACGTATTCCAAGCTTCATGAAATTAAGTCCAAGATTCTTTACGAAAAAATGGCATGCTTAACTTAATAAATTAGAGCAGTACCTTTCTAGACAAATATCTTATTTTATCTGAGTATAACATATTAGATTCGTTTTTAAGTTATTCCTTAATTGCAAATTGTACTCATAGTTTTGTCCCACGTGCTTAAGCTTGTATTCATAAACTACTAGTAAAGTGGAATTATAATCTAATGGCACTCCCTTGAGGTCTTGATCGGTACCTTAAACAGAGTAAGATTCAACTACAAGTAAAAAGGTTTTAAATGCATTTATGAAATAAATGAACATTAAAAAAAATGTTGCTTTGTAATGTGATCTTTAATAGACAGACCCAAAAGATGCTGTGAAGAATTAAAATTAAAATTACGATTATTCTTCATGTGAAATACCTTTGTAAAAACAGTTTGTAGACGATTGGAATATCCATTTGAGTACCTTTTTTACACTACTGCATTGTTAATAACTTCAAAAAATTTTTGCTATGTAGAGGTTATACCTTTTATTCAAAATTTTTAACAATATCCACCGAACAAATCTTAAAAACTATTCAATTTTAAATTTTTTTCAAGGAGGTGTGTCGCGAGAATGATCAACACTTATTACCTTAAAGACCTTGATTCAAGATACCACATTTATAAGTCAAAGTCGCTCGTGTGTTCCCTTTCAAGGCTTGTCATGTACTCCCCCGAAAGGCTCTCCTTGCTTTCTCTTCCCTTCTCTTAGCCCTAGGGCCCCTTGTTACGAGATGTAAGAAGAGAGAGCGTAGAGTCTCACCTATATTCTGACCTCAACGACGCTGACGTTTTAACTCAAATAGTGTTGAATCTGTATACTTGTTTGAAACTGTGTGTGTGTGTGTGTGTGTGTGTGTATGTGCGTGCTGTTCTAAATTCTGTTGCTTATGTTGCTTATGTAGTTTAGTATTCCATTCTTATTCTTTTATTTAACTATAAAGAATCGCTGTTCTCTTTACATTAATATGTTTGCTCTTTTTAATCATTCAGTTTCCTTAAATTGTGTACTAAGTGTATAACGATATTGTTCCTGTATGTGCTCAACTTTATACTACAACTATATATGGAATTTCCGTGAATTGGGCATCTGTTTATTACTACTTTACATAAAGTGTTGTTTCGCATACAACATAATACATTGGAAATTATACATAATGCTGTTTTACATCGAGCTTCTATTTAACAATTTAACATACGCTTATTTGTCATTTTTGTACCAATAAAAAAAAAAATTTCTCAACAAGTTTCCTATCATTACTACTAAAGAGAAAAGAACATTTTTTCTTATCGTTGTCCTACGGATCCTGGCGCTCATATCGTTGTCTCACGAATTTTTATCATGTCATTGTCACCTAGTCATTGTACCTTTTCAACTGGTATTGGATTTAAGTATATGGAAAGCGTACACTTCGACAATGTTTCTGATAAAAAAATATCACAAGAAGCGTCTATGATAACTTGTTATAAGGGCTTGTGTGGTTTTAAAAAAAAATTTTAGACAAAGTAAATAACACTTTGAAAAATTCGTGTTATTAATAAAAACCATTTAGAAAAAAATTTGTATTATTAGGTTGTCATTCTGGTAAAATCTTCCCGATTGTGAAAAACAGTTGTAGATTATAAGTAATAAAAGAAACAATAGAATATTCATACTTATGGCAAGAATTCAATATAATAGACTTGAAAAAAAAAAATTACGTTGAGTTGATAAAAATTTTTTATGAATGCTATAAGGTATAGGTGAAGGGAAGATCGACAAATTTCAAATTCCAGTTGATTTGTTAACAAATGATATTTTTTCAAATATTAATAATAGCACAAATGATATTTCTTAAAACAATGTAATTTTAAAAACACATAATAAATACATTTTTTTATTTAATAAAAAATTTTTGAATAAAATTAAAGGTGACTTAAAAATGTATTACAGCATTGACTATGTAACCCAGAAAGATGTCAATTAAACTGAGAGTCATATATGTTTATATTTTCTATCGGATGTTTTGAATTGTGTCAATAAAAACGTCCCACCACATAAACTACATTTAAATATTGATTCATTAGTAATCTTTATTTAAAATTTAAATATACCTTATGAGTTGCATAATTTAAAGAATTAAAAATTTTGAATTATTAAAATACAACATCAAAGCAGAAACTATTCTACGTCAAAATGTAGGCAAGAAAGTATTTATTCCACAAATCACTCTAAATACGGGGGATCTTACATAATTATTTCATTCATTATAAAAATCAATCGTTACTCGTACCAGCTTTTGCAATGACAATAAAAAAATCACATTGACAAAAAATTTTTAAGGCTACACTGTACCTTAAACAGAAATTTTTTCTCATGACCAAGTGTACGTTTTCCTTTGAAGTATAAACAAAAAAAAAATACGTACAGAATGAGTCAAACAGTAAAATTCAAAACGAAAAATAAATAAATTAGATAGCTCCATACTTAAAATTATATTTAACTTTTCAATACTTGAACTGCAATTTTTAAAATACAATAGATACAGACAGGACCAGAACCAGATAGGGGTAGATGGGCAGCTCTTAGCTACTACTGGATTTCTCTCATCTATATATAATGAGTAGAATTCATCAGCTAACAAAGAAAACTTATTTCATGGTTATTACAATATTATTATTGTAAAATTATTTGTGATTTTAATTAACGTTTTTGACTTTATTCTATAAAAAATTGCTTAATTCTGTTACGTCGTGGCCCTTCGACATAACTTTAGCACGCGAGAATTTGAACTGCAGCGTGCAGTGTGCGGGCAGCCAATGTTGTTGTGTTTAGCAGTGTTTGTAATGAAATTGAAGTATTAAAAGTAATTTACTAGAACCTTTACGAGTAATGGGTGATTAGCAGCTGACAGCTCTCCTGGGGTTGGCTAGTGAAGTAAATCGCTTTTTAAGCCAGTAATATATTATAAAAAAGAAAAAGTTCAATTGAATTGTCAGCACAACTTGTTTTATTGAATCAAAAATATTATACTGATAATTTAGACAATCGGAAGTTTAATAATATGACTCACTGTAGTTAATACCAGCTACTTGTTTGTTCATTGACGGATTCTCCAGGAAAAAAGACTAGATTGCAGGGCGCGATTCTATTTAAACCTTAAATTGGATTAATAATTGTGGGTAGGACCTGTGATGAGTCAAGGAGTGGAGATAAATTTGATGAGCATATTCTTAAAAAAAGGCGCAGCTGCAGGTGTTAGCCAGCTATTGAATTTGGCGGAGGTGGAGTTAGGAAGCAGGAATGAATGGTGAGCATGCAATCGATCTTGAGTGCTTTGGTATCGATTTATGGGTGCGGTAGCTAGGTGACGAATGACATATAGCATTTGTTACCGACAGTGGGTGGACGTCACTAGACGTGACACGCCCCCCCCCCCTCCCTAAGTTCTTACTCGCCAGGGGAGTTCGGGCCTGATAAAATCAGCTTGCGTTTTACAGATATATGTTTCACATAATATGAATATAGCTAGGGTTACATTCGCATGGAATATTGTCTTTACATAATAGTATTTCACATTACCATGTAAGTTGATAGTTAACAATCGTTTTATTTTCTCATGATAAAGTAAGTGACGTCTAGTGTTTCTTATGTATTTATTTATTTATTCTTTTACTATTATTATCATTATTATTATCATTTTTTTTTTATTTATTATTTGTTAGCGACCACTGTATTTGAAGCTAATATTTAAGCAATGGTTTTTTTTTTAGCTATCAGGAATGCGCTTAATTTCTGTTGTCAGTACAATTTCTTAAAAATATTCTGACCGTAGATTACGATGGTATGAGTTTGATGGAGTAAAGAGATAGTAATAATGACATGCAGACGGTTTGGTAGGAGAAAAAAAAGGTGATTATTGTTAGACTACAATGTTGAAGTCAAATGTGTTCGAAGTGGACTCACAGTAACGGCAAATATTATTATGTAAGTTACGGTGGTGTACTGGGTTGGGGCACTCAAACTGGCATCTCGCAATGGTGTCGTCTCCATTACCTTGAAAATGATGCATGGTACATGCGCAGCAGTATTTCCAGGGTTTAATCTTAAGGAGACAAAGTTTGTATCGCTGAGGAGTTTCACGACGTTTGTAACCCTCTCCTTTCAATGGAAACCGCTTTAAAAGACCGGCATACGTCATACCAGCTGTACTGATCGCGGCTTGCTCTCGTTTACTAGTTACAGCTCGATCTCATTCGGGGCGTTCTTTACCATCCACACATCGACCACCAACTTATTCTTTTTTAATCCACTTAGCATCGCATCAATGGATCCATGGACTTAATATTAATACTGAGTCCAATTATGAATTATTAGAAATACTATTATGTAAAGACAATATTCCATGCGAATGTAACCCTAGCTATATTCATATTATGTGAAACATATATCTGTAAAACGCAAGCTGATTTTATCAGGCCCGAACTCCCCTGGCGAGTAAGAACTTAGGGAGGGGGGGCGTGTCACGTCTAGTGACGTCCACCCACTGTCGGTAACAAATGCTATATGTCATTCGTCACCTAGCTACCGCACCCATAAATCGATACCAAAGCACTCAAGATCGATTGCATGCTCACCATTCATTCCTGCTTCCTAACTCCACCTCCGCCAAATTCAATAGCTGGCTAACACCTGCAGCTGCGCCTTTTTTTAAGAATATGCTCATCAAATTTATCTCCACTCCTTGACTCATCACAGGTCCTACCCACAATTAATAATCCAATTTAAGGTTTAAATAGAATCGCGCCCTGCAATCTCGTCTTTTTTCCTGGAGAATCCGTCAATGAACAAACAAGTAGCTGGTATTAACTACAGTGAGTCATATTATTAAACTTCCGATTGTCTAAATTATCAGTATAATATTTTTGATTCAATAAAACAAGTTGTGCTGACAATTCAATTGAACTTTTTCTTTTTTATAATATATTACTGGCTTAAAAAGCGATTTACTTCACTGGCCAACCCCAGGAGAGCTGTCAGCTGCTAATCACCCATTACTCGTAAAGGTTCTAGTAAATTACTTTTAATACTTCAATTTCATTACAAACACTGCTAAACACAACAACATTTGCTGCCCGCACACTGCACGCTGCAGTTCAAATTCTCGCGTGCTAAAGTTATGTCGAAGGGCCACGACGTAACAGAATTAAGCAATTTTTTATAGAATAAAGTCAAAAACGTTAATTAAAATCACAAATAATTTTACAATAATAATATTGTAATAACCATGAAATAAGTTTTCTTTGTTAGCTGATGAATTCTACTCATTATATATAGATGAGAGAAATCCAGTAGTAGCTAAGAGCTGCCCATCTACCCCTATCTGGTTCTGGTCCTGTCTGTATCTATTGTATTTTAAAAATTGCAGTTCAAGTATTGAAAAGTTAAATATAATTTTAAGTATGGAGCTATCTAATTTATTTATTTTTCGTTTTGAATTTTACTGTTTGACTCATTCTGTACGTATTTTTTTTTTGTTTATACTTCAAAGGAAAACGTACACTTGGTCATGAGAAAAAATTTCTGTTTAAGGTACAGTGTAGCCTTAAAAATTTTTTGTCAATGTGATTTTTTTATTGTCATTGCAAAAGCTGGTACGAGTAACGATTGATTTTTATAATGAATGAAATAATTATGTAAGATCCCCCGTATTGAGAGTGATTTGTGGAATAAATACTTTCTTGCCTACATTTTGACGTAGAATAGTTTCTGCTTTGATGTTGTATTTTAATAATTCAAAATTTTTAATTCTTTAAATTATGCAACTCATAAGGTATATTTAAATTTTAAATAAAGATTACTAATGAATCAATATTTAAATGTAGTTTATGTGGTGGGACGTTTTTATTGACACAATTCAAAACATCCGATAGAAAATATAAACATATATGACTCTCAGTTTAATTGACATCTTTCTGGGTTACATAGTCAATGCTGTAATACATTTTTAAGTCACCTTTAATTTTATTCAAAAATTTTTTATTAAATAAAAAAATGTATTTATTATGTGTTTTCAAAATTACATTGTTTTAAGAAATATCATTTGTGCCATTATTAATATTTGAAAAAATATCATTTGTTAACAAATCAACTGGAATTTGAAATTTGTCGATCTTCCCTTCACCTATACCTTATAGCATTCATAAAAAATTTTTATCAACTCAACGTAATTTTTTTTTTTCAAGTCTATTATATTGAATTCTTGCCATAAGTATGAATATTCTATTGTTTCTTTTATTACTTATAATCTACAACTGTTTTTCACAATCGGGAAGATTTTACCAGAATGACAACCTAATAATACAAATTTTTTTCTAAATGGTTTTTATTAATAACACGAATTTTTCAAAGTGTTATTTACTTTGTCTAAAATTTTTTTTAAAACCACACAAGTCCTTATAACAAGTTATCATATACGCTTCTTGTAATATTTTTTTATCAGAAACATTGTCGAAGTGTACGCTTTCCATATACTTAAATCCAATACCAGTTGAAAAGTACAATAACTATGCATACCTTTGGGTAGCTAAATTGTAGCAATATCTGTCCTAGACAACATTAAAACAATTTTATTTATAGACGTATGGAAATAAATCAGAATTTCAGATAAAAATGTTTTACCAGAGTCTCCTGGCCTATTAATAAAATGAGGTTTTATGTTGTTTGTACATATAACATTAAAAATAATTAATGGTTTTTTTTCTTTATTTTTAATCAAATATTTTATGAAATATTTTTTAATTAATTACAAACAATATTATCTTAAATTCCTTCAGATATAACAAACCATGCAAAAAAATTTTGTAGTTGCAAAAGTAACATAGTGTTAGAAGTTTCTTTGAATATGAGTAAAATTTGTGAATCATGCTTAATTAACTTCTGTTTCATAGCTGCTTGTTTATAAGTATCATGATCTTTGTCATAATATATTAAGTTTTTAAAGAAATTTGGTCCTGTTACTTTATTTGAGATTAATTTTCTGAAAAAGAATTTTTGATTTTTAGGTAATACAGCATTCAATTTGCCCATACTTAGATCAGTCATCTTCTAATTTTTTCGGTCAAGTCCATTATTTTTTTCAACATCAAACATGTTATATCATGGAATATTTACATGTTTTATTGTATTAGCAAACTTCTTAGTTTATTTAATTAACGAAAATCCGTGATTGTAGTTTTATAATTTTTTAAAACATTACTGATATTATTTTCTTAAAACGTTTTTTCGTGCTAATTCTTAGAATTAACTGCTGAATAAATCACATTATGACTTCAAGTGCAAATCATAAGTTCTTGCAAACACCATGCTGCCTCTATAGGACTTAGCTATCATCCTTTAGTGAACTGCAATATTTCACTATAAATTTAAATGTTATCTTTATGATTCGTTATCACTTAAATTTTTTAATATACTTCATCCCTCTTTTATGTACGTAATAATGAAAGTACTTAATACTGTTAATTTATGCAAAATAACTTACGTTTATGTGGTATATTTTTTGTTAAATAGTAATTTGTTGTAAATAACAATTATAAAGTTGTTATCAATCATTTTGGCTTTTCTTAGGTTATATTGTGTACTTACCTTAGGTACTGTTGCATCAATTCATGTCATTGGTTCAGTTTTGTCTCTGAATCACAAAGGTAAGGAGAGGGTTATAGCTTATTATAGTCAAGAGTAAAGTCCTTCAGATAAGGGTTATTGTGTTACTCGTAGGTGGTTATTAGCGTTTTCTGAGTCAGTAAAATATTTTCGTTGTTACTTATATAAAAAAGAATTCGAACTAAAACTGATTAATTTGCCTTGTTTTAGTTGTTATCAATTTAAAGACTTGGTTGGCCAGCTAGTTAAAAAGGTTAGATTAGTAGGTCCGTACAAGTTCAAGATTTTATACAAGAGAGGAAAAATTCATAGAAACGCAGATGCATTATTCAGACGATCGTCTGGAAATAAATTCTGTAAGTACTGCTATTGGATTGAAAAAAAGTTTTAAAGTAGAGAATAAAACAATTGGTCAAATTGCTTTTGTTAAAAAACAGTATCAGACTGGCAAAAACGAAAGAAGAAAGACGAGGCAATGGTGCCAGTAAATGACTGACTTGATTTAACAGTGGCTAGATTTGTATAGTCTTTTAGATATTTTAAAGTGCTGTATCATTTGCAGTTTCGTGATTGTCATTATTACAATCTGAAAGAGTAAGAGATAATGTTAGTTACACGGTTAGAAAGTCATGGAACGTATGGATTGCCACATGATGAAAAATGTTGCGATATGTTTGTAGGTGTCGTTGTTATTAATAAAAAATAGTAGTTAAGTCGAGATTGTACCTTCGAGCTGACTATTTCTGTTCACTTTTGCTAATAAATTTTGGTTTTGTTTTGTGAAGTAATGTGTTTTAATTGTTACTAGTAGGCATAACAATATCTTATATTATTCAGTTCTAAGACCAGATCAAAACACCAACCCCTCTCACTACCCCTTAAAATTATTGATTACTCCTTAAGATCCTCCTCAAAATAATGGAGAAAACTCAATATTTCTCTGTTATACTTACTCAAAAAAAAATCCTACAAAAATGAAGCCCTCTCATCCCTTCAAGTCCTCTCACATCCAACGTACCACACCCTCTGGCCCCTCTTCACTACTCTCCATTGTAGTAGTTGAAAGAAAATTATTGAATATTCTATATTGAAGAGGTAAAAGTAAAGGGGGTGCGCGAAATAAAAACGAGTATTTTACAAAAGAACAAAATGTTTATTTGATTCAACTGCCGATCGACGCAAAACACAACTGACTTGATACAGTTTACAGACTTACTACTGACAAAACTGACAAAGACAATAAAGAGAGCTGAAGAGAGGTGTAGAAGGCACGGTAGCTTACACTGAACTGACTATAGGACCAGCAAGTATCACCTTGCTTGTGGCGCTGTCTTACACACTATATCTACTGCCTATTGAAAAGTTGTACATGCCAACACTTCCTCCCGACTTAAGATAGCTAAGTATATCAAACAAGAATGATAATTCAAAATAGATACAAAGAACAATTGTTTTTTTTTTTTTTTTTTTTTTTTTTTTTTTTTTCATTAAATAAATAAATAAATGTGTGTTCTTGACTCGGCTCCTTGGCTCTAGGAATGCACCCAAGTAGTCCATGAGTCGGTCCATGACTCCTTTATCGCTTATCTGAAACAGAGACAACTTATCAGTTACCAGTCAGAGTCGCAGAAGCTGTTCGCGATTCTGCTAGCAAATTTTTTATGGAGCTTGATCGGTAGAGGTTTTGTGAATACATCGGCCATCTGTTCTTTAGTATTCAGCCATCTGACGTTTACTCTACCATAATTTACACATTCTTTCACATAATGCTCATAAATTTCTGTCATATGCCTTAATTTACCACTGCCTATAATTTTAGCATTTTGCTCAGCTGCCTTATTGTCGCACCATAGATCTGCTGGACACAAAGTATTATTCAGTATGATTTTAATCGAATTATCAAGTGCCATCAGTTTTTTACATGCTTCACTCAGTGATACGTACTCTGCCTTACATGTTGACAAAGACACATACGTTTGTTTATGAATTCTCCATGCCACTGAGTCTCCAAAAATTGTAATCACGTAACCACTTGTAGTTAGAGACCCTTTACAGTCGCTAAAACTGGCATCGAAGAATGCTTCCAGCCCTTGCTGCCTTCCACAATATCTTAGACCACAAGATTTGGTCCCTGCCAGATATCGAAACACTCTTTTAACCATATTCCAGTCTTCGTTAGTCGGACTTATTTGATGCCTGCTCAGCACATTCACTGCATAGCTTATATCCGGACGTACAGTATTGGCAGCATATAATAAGCTCCCAACAGCCTCCCGGTAGGGAACGCTTTCAGTCGATCTGGACTCATTCAACTCAATCTGCCTTCCTGATTGCTCTCTTTGTTTTCTTTGTTGATTTAACACGTGACCTGTGACCATAGGAGTTTTCACTGGCTTAGAATCATCAAACCCAAACTTTTTAAGTATCTTATTTATGTAATTGGTCTGACTTAAGGTTAGAACTTGGTTTTCTCTGTCTCTTCTGACTTAAATGCCTTAAAACGAATTAACCTCTCCTAGGTTTTTCAAACTCACTTTGCAGTCTTTCCTTCACAGAATTCAATTTGCCAGTATCATTACTTGCTATAAGCATGTCATCAACATAAAGATCCAACATCAGAATTTAATCTGCCTCATGCCAAGTAAACGGGCAAGGTTCCAAGATGTAAAATCTTAGACCTATTTTCGTTGCAACCTCCGAGAATCTTTCATGCCATTTTTCCGGACTGACTTTAAGGCCGTAGAGGGCTCTCTGAAGCTTGCACACCTTGCTCTGTTTTTCCAGATCGGAACAGACCAAACCTTCTGGTAACTCCATATATATCTCGTCGTCAAGAGTGCCATTTGAAAATGCCGTTTTAACGTATAGCTGACATGTATCCAAATTGAATTTATTGATTACAGCCAAAGCAGTTCTTATTAAAGTCAGTCTTGACACCGGGGCGGAAGTCTCGGTAAGATCATACTCATTTTTATCTTTAAAACCCCGTATTACAAGCCGTGCTTTGTGTTTCTCACATCCTTGAGCATCAACCTTTTTCTTAAGAACCCATCGAGAATCGATGATATTCGCACTTTACCATTCATCAGTCCTGCAGGTCTGTTTACCAACTTCCAGACCTGATTCTTTGCCATTGAGTCAAGCTCTTCTTGGATGGCTTGATTCCAGCCTTCTTTATCCACAGCCTTCATTGCTTCTTTGTATGAAGCTGGATCTTTATTTATTTCTGCCAGCAAAGAGTTGTAAACTAGGTCTTCCGCATAAATGGTATTATCTCCTGACGTTTCAGTATCACCGTTTATGAAAATTAGGTTTTTTGTTACTTCTTTCCCGAGAGCTAAGCCCGCAAAGCTGACGTCTTTTACACGACTTTCTTGAACAAAGTTGGCCTCCATAGTTTTTATCAGTCTTTTCGGCCTTCCTCTTTTCCGTTGTACCACCGGGGGCGCGGGCGCTTCCTCCGATGACACTGTCTCTTCTCTTTCCTTTTCGAATTTTAAAAACCACTCGACTAATTTAATATCTACAGTCACATTTTCCCAGTTTTTAATTGAATTCTTACCAAAAACGTCTCCATACACAAAACGCTCGTTAAATCTGACGTCCCGACTTTCATAAATTTTTCCTTTATCCAAAGGACAAAGCAGACCATACCCTGTTGGCGTGTATCCTACCATAACTGCTCGTTTCCCTTTTGCTTGGAATTTAGTTTCGGTGTTTCTCTGAACTCTGAAATACGCGATGTAGCCGAATCTTTTCATCTGACTTAGGTCTGTCTTTTTATTCGGAGCCAGCTTCATTAAAGGGATTTCCATATTATTTGAGCGATGCGGAGTACGATTGTACGCAAATACAGCTGCGTTTAGTGCCAAATCCCACATGTTTTCTGGAAGTCCTGAATCACATATCAGAGCTCGGACTTTCATTTGAATTGTTTTGTTCAGCCTTTCTAGCGTACCATTATGTTCAGGGGTATCCGGACAACTCAGTTGGAGTTCAGCTCCAAGGTCATTTAATATTTTTCGTACGGAGCCTCCCGTGTACTCGGTACCCTGATCAGACCTTAGATAACACACTTTAGCTTCAAACCCGAGAAGATTTCTACAGCCTTTTACAAAATTATCTAAACATTCACCGGTATCACTTTTGTTTTTCATCGGGTAAGCGATTGCAAACTTGGAATAATCATCAATAAATACCGAAATAAATCTGTATCTTTTGGGTAAGAGGGCGGACTAATAATTCCCATTGTATCTGAATGAATTATTTGCAGGGGTTGGGATGCTCATTTGCGTACCGAAGGGAAAGGCAGTTTTTGGGATTTTGTTCTTAAACATACATCACAAGTCTTAATCACATCATCAAATATGGCTTCTTACAGACTTTTTACTTCCGGATAGTTTTTCTGCAGTTCCCTCAGATACCCCAACGAAGCATGGCCCAGTCTGACATGCCACAGCATGGCCCCGTTGTTATCTTTAAATTTTTTATAATTTTCGCTAAACGGACTTAATATGTCTTTTATTTCTTCGGTCAGGACTTTTCCGACTTCATGAAATTTTCTGTCATTTATTAAAAATACATCTTCAAAACTGTCATTATTAACTTACTGACTGAGCTCTCTAAATTTTCCGACTTATTATTTAATTTTATATCTGCAGTTGTATTTTCAGGAATATTGTGTGTTTTTGACTCAGCCGTCAAGACTTTCATTCTTTTGTATTCTGACTTAACAAATTCAACCATCCAATTGGGTTTTTCATATATTCCCGATATTCATACATTTTTAGTATTAAGATTAAAAATACTAATCTTCTTGTCATCTAAATAGATCGACAAGCCCATATCAGCAAAGTTCCGTAGCGACAATGAATTCCCGATCAAGTCGCGAGCACACACCACTCCCTTCAACTCAACGTCGTTATTGCAATTTTTAAACAGCAAATTTCCCACTCCCTCCGTTTTCAAGTCTGCGGATGAGTCTGAGTGTGCACATTTTATTTTACTAATTTTGTTTCTGTCAATATTTGTAAAGAATTTTTCTGACTTTGCAAAGTTATCAGTTGCTCCCAAATAAGTGACAAATTTAATCTTATTTTCTCCATCCAATTCTTAATTATTTACCCAACCTACAGAGTTTAAAAACAGAGTATTGGGGGACTTGATCAACGTCACAGACTCACCTTTATTTGACCCTGAAGCATTTTGTTTTTCCTTCGTCTCCCGGCCCTGGTCAGAAACTTTATGCTTTTTTGAATCTTTTTCGTCCCTGACGTTGCTAGAGTCCCTTTTCTGCCCAAAGTTTCGGGAATTAGAGCGGCCTCGGCCACTGCCACGGCCACCGCCGTGGCCACCTCGATTCCCTCGACTTTTACGGCCCTGCCTTTTAAAATCCCATGAATCAGACTTATTTTGCTCACCACATCTCGGGCTGCATCTCTTGTGAGCTGGGATGTCATGCACGAACGTGCCACAAGTGTAGCACTTTCTGAGTCCGGTACCTGCCTTCGGACACTTGTCAGCCATATGGTCCCAGTCATCACAGTTGAAGCAGTGGAGGCGGTCCTGGGGCCAAGATGCAGTCAAAGCTGCCCTCGTAGGGTGACCTCCAGTGGCTTCTGCTAGGCCTTCTGACTCAACCTTTATCATGTACGACATGAGGTTTTTATATGTCATACCCTTTCCATCTCTGCTTTGCATTTTAAGCGTGAAGTCTGTCACCTGCACGCTAGGTACCGCTCCGATTATGGCAGTATAAAAGGCATCTCGCTTTTCTTCTTCAGAAAAGGGACCAGACGTACTTATACTCTCATAATTTCTGACCAGTTCCTCAAATTTTTCTATGAATTCGGTAACCGATTCTTTCCCTTTGTAAAATTTAATTTCATGCAATTTTTTACGAATCGCGGCCGTTGTAAAGGGCGTCTCCCCCTTCTTAAGTTCTTTCAGACTTTCCAATATTGCAACCGGATCTTGCAGACTAAAAGTTCTTAAATGATATTTTTCCGTTACTCTACTTAATAAAATATCTCTGACTTTTAATTTGTCTTCTTTGATCATGTCTTCGTTAATAAATTCCGTATTTTTAATCAAAGGATCAATGACATATAGTAATCCTTTAGACCGGAGTTCAGACTTAAATTTATCGAGAAAAACTTCGAACTTCATATCTTTAGACGGATGATAATTGTATAAGTGTTGAGTATCACGGCCTAATTTATGTATTTGATTGATGGTTGTCGCGAGAAGTTCCGCGCTGCCTTTAGATAAATTTTCATTTTTTGTGTCATTTACAAACGTTTTCAATTTGTCTTGTAGACTCACCCGTGTTCTGTCGTTGCGAGAAATTGATGACTGCAGGGGTGCCCCGGTTGACGATTGGGCCTCGGATGACTCGACCCTGTTCACCCGCTCGCCCAACCGGGACAACCTCTAGTCAAAATTGCGCATGACCAGAATTATCTCCTCCCTTGTTCTCTCAACCTCCTGCGTTTCTTCCTCTGCCTTCCTTGCCCACTCTTTCTCTGCCTTCCTTGCCTCCTCGTTTGCTTTCTCCTGCCTTTCGATCATCTGACTAATCGCGGCCATCATCGAGTCGATCCTAGCCAGCATGATGTTTTCTGAAAAATTTTCATTTTTCTGTTTATCTGCCATATGCAACTTCGTTTTGCTGACGTTTATCCATTTATATTTGTTTTCAATGGTTTGCACTTTATTTTACTTTAAGTTAGGTATTTTCCGGTGTGCGCGAAGGGGAAGAGGGGGCTGCTTCGTGTACAGACTCATTTCCGCCTAATTTCTGCCAAAGATTTTCACTGTCTACATTTATCTCATCAAAGTTTCGGACTTCTGACATTTCGGACTTTTTCTCATCTGACATTTTAAACACATCGACCAAGTTTTCAAATAACCTGGGTTTATCACGAGCAGGTTCCTCACTTTCCCCGTCTTCCCTGAATAGATTTTCTGGCAACGTCACTTTGTCTCCCTTTTTACAAAGAAATTCAACGATGTATTTGTAATTGTCACCGATCAGGTAATCTAAAACAAAAGACGGGCATTGTTTTCAGGGAGTCAACCAAAAATCGACCGAACACAAGCCGAATCTAGTCAACGTGGCCCGAAGCGTGTTCTCGTGCTCGAACACAAAGCACGATTGCACGCTGGGCACTCACACAGCTATGCGCGACCAAACACAAGTCTAACGTCACTGTGCGAGTCACACGGAAAATAATTTCGTCTACATACCTTTGGCGGGAATATCCCTTTGCCCGACACATGCTATTATTCCCCTTTTATCCACCAACAAGATGGCAGCTTGTTGTCGCCCCTCTGACTTGATTTGGGATTAAATTCTCCGACATATTCTCGACAGAGCATCGATAGTTTGCTCGTCTAAAAGAAAATGTAAGCTTTTAAAATATCAGCCTTTTCTGACTAAATCTAAAAACCGCCTTGAATATTTATTGCCTAGAGTTCAATTAATTAAAAGCACCGGGAAAGGACATATATAATTTTTTGCCGACACACGTTCAAACTTTCCCAGTTCAGACATTTATATTGTGACGCGCACGCAACAGTCGAGGCGACAAGAACAAGAGACGCGAGAAAACACGAAAACAAGACATAAACGGCCTCGTAATATATTTTCAGTCAAAAAGCCTTGCGTCAACACGAGAGAGAGAGAGAGAGAGAGAGAGACCGAACTCTCTCCTCAGCCACAATCTGTTGTCCCCCTCTCGATCCGCCCCGCTCCTGCATGTGCCTGTCGCGCTACCGATGCCACGTGTTTCTTGGAATCCCGTGCATTTCTCGAAATGCACCAGAAATTCCCTTTGTTACCTGATGTCGTAGCGTCCAACCTAGGCATCACTCGACAGAACAAAGTGCTGACCTACCGCTGATCTCGGTTCCGGCGTCCAGAGTTGCTCCCCTATCCTCGAACGGCGTTGACAACGCCTGGTCGACAACGGACTCGGCCTGGTCACCGGGGGTCACACTCTCGGCCGCTTCCTTGATCGGACTGTCTTGTCCATCCTTTGCTGTCTCAGCCCTTTCCGTCATCCTCCCTTTTATCACACTCACCCACACAAAAAAAATAAAGATGAGATTACGCGCGGTGATGTGAGTCTGAGGCCCGCAACCTAAAGAGGTGTGAGTAAAGAAGGTGCGTGAAATAAAAACGAGTATTTTACAAAAGAACAAAACGTTTATTTGATTCAACTGCCGATTGACGCAAAACACAACTGACTTGATACAGTTTACAGACTTACTACTGACAAAACTGACAAAGACAATAAAGAGAGCTGACGAGAGGTATAGAAGGCACGGTAGCTTACACTGAACTGACTATAGGGCCCGCAAGTATCACCTTGCCTGTGGCGCTGTCTTACACACTATATATACTGCCTATTGAAAAGTCGTACATGCCAACATATATATACTAGTAGGGCTGACGCCCCCCTGCGCGCACTGCGCGCTAACCCCCCAACTTCCGAATATTTTATAAGAAATACATTTTTACAATTTGTGTGTATTTATTCTTGTTTATTATTAACTTTTTCAGTTACACAGTAAAATAATTGTTAAAAAATGATATATGTTGGAATACGATAAATTTGAAGTCACCACGTCAAATTTTTAGTGGGAATTTGTGATTCCTGATACATCAAGTTATCTTAAAACATTCAAGTTATTATCTGAAATAAAAAAACACGTAAATTTTTAATAAAATCCAATATTCTATTCATGTTAATTGATGATATTAAACATACATTAAAAAAGGAAAATCAAACAAATTAAATGAAGAAATAGTAGATGAAATTAGTAGTTATGTAGATGCTAGATATGTAAGTCCAATGGAGACGTTTGAAGACGTTAAAAAACATAATGAAATAACATATAAAACTTTCAGGGATACTGCAATTGCAATGGGTTTAATAGAACATGATTCTGAAATCAACAATAGTTTTAAAGAAGCCATTACAATTATGTTTCCATACCAGTTGAGACAATTTTTTGCTTGGTTTTTGATTTCAGAAAACATTCAAGGAGATAAAATAAGGAATAATTATAAAAAATATTTTACGGAAGACTTCGATAATGATAATAATAATTGTGCTCTTCTACATATTAATCAAATTTTGGTATCAGAAGGTAAATCATGTAAGTCTTTTAGTTTACCGACACCAACCATTAGCAACTATATAAATAATTGCAATATTGAGGAAATATCTTTCAGTAAAAAAATGTTCGATGTAATGTACACAAATTTAAATGAAGATCAAAGAAAAATTTTTAAAACTATTTATGAACAAGATGAAAGAGTATATTTCATAGATGTTCCTGGTGGATCCGGAGAAACCTACTTATATAAGACACTCATTTATCACTTCATTTCTAGAGGTAAAAATATTTTGTCAATGGCTTGGACAGAAATTGCATCTATATTACTACCAAAAGATATGACCAGTTATAGAACTTTTCGTTTACCTCTAGACTTGGATAATATTGAAAGTGTATTTTTAGAATTTAAAACCGGAAAGAAAGTTAAGGGAAGTTGATTTAATAATATGGGACGAGGCTTCTGTGATTTCGAAAAAAGCTTTAGAAATCGTTGATAGAACGTTGAGAGACTTGTGTAATACAAAACTTTGCTTTCGTGATAAATTAATAGTATTAGGAGGAGATTTTCGACAAAACACTTCCAGTTATGAAAAACGGTAATAGAACTATAATAATAGAAGAAACTATTAAATCATCATTTTTGTGGAACTTCTTCAAAATTTTAAGATTACAAAATAATATCCGTTCTAGTATTAACGAATTTTCAAAATTATTGTTAAGAATTGTAGAAGGGGACATAGAAACATTTAACATTCCTAAATCCTGGATAACAGATGATGTCTGTACCAAAATATTTGGTAATTACAGCAACTGTTATGACAATAACGTAATACTCACTTCACATAATAAATATACTTTTTTTTTAAACAATAAGATTTTAAGTAAATTACGTGGGGAAACTAAAACTTATTACAGCATCGATACTGCAACACATAAAGGTGTTGATAAATCAGATGATAATATTTATATAAATTTTCCCGTAGATATGTTAAACAACATTCGTGAAGGCTTGCCACCTCATGAACTTAAATTAAAAATAGGTACAATAGTAATGTTAATTCGAAATTTGAGTATATCAGACGGATTATGTAACGGTACACGAATGCGAATTACTAAATTACTGAGGTATAACGTAGAAGGCGAAATATTAACGGGAGAAAAAATTAGCAATAAAGTTTTGGTTTCAAGAATTACATTAAATACTGGAAATACTTCATCATTACCTTTTATTTTATGTAGAAAACAATTCTTATTAGTTGTAGCATTTGCTATGACTATAAATAAGTCTCAAGGTCAAAGTTTTGATAATGTGGGACTATACTTAAAAAAACCTTTATTTTCTCATGGTCAATCATACTTGGCTTTATCAAGATGCAAAAATAAAAATGGAATTTTTGTTCAAGTCGATAGAGAAAACAGTTAAGAGATTGAAAATATAGTTTGGAAAGAAATTTTTGAATATAATAATGTATCTAATATTCATAACATGATTTAATTATTATTTTTTTATGTATAGGTAAAATTGATTAATTAATAATACATATCATGAATGTATATCGTGTTCATCTATTGTACCAATTTCAGCATTAATTTAAAACAAAATAGAAATGGACGTAAGTCTTTGTGGTTTTATCAGGCTTTATAAGATGACTCATAAAGTGATGCGAAACTTTCATTGTTTACATTAATGATAGTCTAAATTTAACTTAAGTTTATGTACGTAAAAAGAAGAATTGTGTAATAAAGGACTATATAAGTGATGATGATATAATAATTATGCGCACCAATATATGTGTATATATAATTTGGTTTCAAAATATTGTTTACTCCATATAAATTGGTTTTTAAACTTACTTAGTTGTATAAACAATGATGTTTTTTTGCAACAACCTCCTATGAATCAATTTATGACTTTGAATTTCTTCTAGACGATGAAATAAATTATGGCAATAAGACAGTTTTGTCCAAAGATAGGTAAAGACGGTATGATCACGGTCAGGTTCCAAAAAAGTGGTGTGGGGAGGCGGTAGGGGCCATTAAAAAATTCGTGGGGGTCAGTGGGAGGGCCATAGGGGGTAGGTGAGGGAATGTGGGATGTTTTGAGAAAAAATACTATACAATATTTCTATGTGATTTGGTAGGAACGTGGTAATAGTAGACTTTAACACATTGACAGGGCTGGCAAAATGCAACGTTACAAAATGCTAACAAAAAAAGTCAGCCCACCAAAAACTTTATGCTTACAAAGAAACCAAGGGATCCAGTAAATCGAAATACAATTGATTGTATTTTAGAGTTTAGCTGATTATAGTATTGTGCAGTAATCTGTGACTATTTGATTAAATATTCAAACATACATTGTTATTATCCCATCAAGCCATACGTGGTTGAGCCCCCTGGCTTGAATAAAGACTTATACCATACTCCTATACTATTCATTTAATATTTTGTAAGGGGGGTGGTGGGGGGCCATGAAAAATTGTGCGGTGGGTCTGTGGGGGGTCGGTGGGGGGCTGTGGGGGGTTTTGAGAAAAACTACGATATGTCAAAATAAGCAAGAAAATAACGGATTTTTACCTCATTTTGTGGGGGGTTGGTGGGGGGGGGGGCGGTGAGGGTAAATCGGGGGTTGTGGGGGGGGGTTTGTGTGGAATGCCCCACTGAGTTTACTATATAATATAGGAAGATAAATGATTATATAAAATCACGAGTTAGCGCGACAAGGTAAGTTTGAGAAAGCAGACAAAGCCTCGGTGACTGCACCACTATTTACTTGCTATTCACATACTTTAACTTTCAAACAGCCAAAAATAGTTATTTTCATCGGTGTGTTTAACGTATATTGGTTTCATTCTGCCTCTTTTATTCTTCTTTACAGTTAGAGGTTTGGAAGTATCATTAAGAGAGGGGGGGGGGCAAAGAATCCTTTCAGTCCGTTTAGATTAACCCCCTCCACTGCACACTTCCACTTGAAGTCTACAAACTTGAAACTCTATGACTGTGATAATTTTTTGAAAAATGCCCTTATACCAATAATATACTCCAATGAAAAAGCAATCTTACCTTGAAAAATCATCATGAAAAACCATAGAATAATTATTTATTGGGCACTCCTAAAACACTCAAATATAACATACATTTTTTTGGTACGGTTCTACGTTTTTAGTTTTCTTTAAAACCACCTTAAGTTAGTTGCGTGCCCGCTAGCTGTTAGATTTGCATATTCTTAAAAAAAGCAGTGCTGCCAACAACGTATGATGTTGGTTACAAATATATTTACCGAGTTTTCTCTACACATACTCTACACACAAACAGAGAAATCGTTTTATGTATGCTATAGTTATTAGATGATTGGCTTAAGCTCTGAATTAGAAATTTGTTGAGCAAGAAGGAGTTTTATGTTTTCATCGTATTTTTTACGCTGATGACGAACAATTAATTCTAATTTTTCCAAAACAATGGATTAATATGAAAATCACGTCTGCAGTATATTTTGCTTATATCTCTTTAACGGTAATAGACACGGCAAAAATAAAAATATCAGCGTAATGGACAGAAAACTTGTTACCAATTAGGTCCACTATATATCTTCGCACAAGTTCAAAATTATGCCTAAAAAATGGATTAAGCATTTTCAACTCTACCTGTAAGAGAAAGTGAGAAGTCGAGAGCGGCTACCACTGGTTTTGCCAGCCACTGTGAGCTACAAGAGATACTTCTTTCATGCTCTACTATATGTATGTGCTGTAAACACAAGAGAAAGAGAGAGAGAGAGAGAGAACGAGAGAGAAGCAAGAGAGAAAGTGGCAGCGAAAGCATACGCTGTATTGGATTTTTCTTGTTCAAGTTTCAGGCCGTACACTGAAATATTTTCAAGTCCTCAAAAAATTTTCAACGGCGAAGAAGAGTTTCTAAAGATAGAGTTTTTTTCGGTTTCTTTGTATTTTTTATCGCTTAGTTATAGTATCGAAAGATGTTTTTTTTCTTTTTTTTTGTTTTTTAGAAATAGTAAGTCAAATTTTAGTATTATTTAGCTTGTGTAATTACGTGTGTTTAAGCATATAGTGCATTAAAGTAAAAAAAGAAAAAAAGAAAAGTTTTATATTTTTAATTATATTTTAAGATAAAAAACTATTCTACATTCTAACCATTGCAAATATCTCGAATACTTTTTTCAGCCACAACATTTTGAGTATTACAATGTTTGTGTGACCGTTACCTTTTTTTAAGGTTCATCTAACAAAGATTTGTGCTTTCATTGATGTTTTTAATTAGCAAGAACAGTTTGCTACAGAGTTTTTCAAATATTTTTATTTCAATTTTTAATTTTAAATAATTAAACTGCGTATGCATCGCTGTACTTATGGAAGCATCAACTTAAATCAGCTTTATCTATAAAAAACAATCTTATGATTAAGCTGCAATGCAACGTACCAGTCACTTCTACTTGCTATCTGGGCAACGGGGAAAAACTTTTCGTTCCGATCGTACACACCATTTCTAAAATTTTTGCGGTAGCCCGTCTCTAATAGTTTACATCAATGAATGTCAGAAATTCTTTCTGAAGTGTACTGTTTACCTCTTTAGAATTCTTCTGCTGTACGAAAGTCTATTTGTAAGCATTGACGGTGAAGTTGTACTGAGGGTAAGCGTGTGGGCAAAATGTTTAATTAGCTAAGTTAACTTCTTTTTTCAGAAGTACGTACATTTAATGGTTCTTCAAATAGATTTAACCCTTTATTGCATCAAGCATCAGCGTTGAAAAGCTGCAAGTTGTGTGCGTATGCAGCTGAACAATTTTAAGGAAGTTTCAGAGTTTTTACAGTGGGGCAAAAGCGTTTGAGCCTAATGTATGTAAATTTTTTTTCAAATCCCTGGCAAAGGGTTCATTTTTGATACAAGAGTTTTCGTTATCCAATACGTTATCTACACTAACAGTTTTTTTTTTCTAAAAAAAATAACTAACATTTACAATTTTACATCAAAGAGCGTGAAATCACGTGAAGTTTGGTGATGTCTTTTACTTGAATATTTGCGCTGTAAAACATTATTGAAAAAATTATTGCTGTCTGATGGGCATAAAACATTAAGCATCTATTTTTTCAAGTAGTATCACTGACTATTTTTTTAATAAAACTGGTATATTAAAAACAGATACGATATTTCCACGCACGTACATCTTTTTTTTAGTCAGCTGACTGCGCAGTCTGACGCCGTGAACAAGCTGTTAGTGGTCTATGAGAGATGATTAACAACTTAATCTCACAGTTAGTTAGAGTATACCTCTAAAATTGGTCATGTTACTCTTTTCTGTTTAGCTTATTTTACATAACTTCGTTTTCTTTTTGCACCTACAGGTTACTGTATACTTATGACAGCGTTGGTCATGCTAAGATGGTCAGCAGTCGCAGCAGTGTAGTAGATAGAGGATCGTTAGTACACAATGACATTAGGCCTCACAGAGTAGAATAAAAATATTTTTATTTTACCTGAAATTCATTTGTAATAACTTTGTCGTAGATTGTGTAGTAGAAAAGAGAAAAAACCTCATTTAAAACTATTACCAATCGATAGGTAATAGAAAAAAATGTTAAAAGCTCTTTTCTCAGAGACATTTTTTCACCATTAAATGTTTTTGAGGACTTAGAAATATTTCAGTGTACTACCTGCAACCCTAAAAAGACAAATCCAATCTAGTGAGTGTATTCGCTGCCATTTGCCTTCTCGTTTCTCTCTTTTTCTCTCTCTTCCCACACCTCGAACTATGTATACAACGCATGCCTATAGTAAAGCATAGAGGGAGGATGGCTCGTAGCTCATTGTGGCTGACACATCAGCAGTGACCGCTCTCTTCTTTTCACTTACTATAACAGCAATCGTTAAAAGTGATAAATACGTTTTTTTTTAATACGTAGATAACGTGAAATGCTTTCTTGCTTAACAAATTTCTAACTCGGAGCTTAAGAAAGTCGTCTATATCTTACTTCTGTTGTTTCATTTTAATGTGATAAGTTATAGATTCTTTTAAATTAGTAAATAGGATGATTTCATGACAAACATATTTTTTTTTTTCATGTATAGGCCAGATGCCAGCATTTGGCCTGCATTTATTAGATAAAATCAATGTTTTAATTGGTGCTTAAGCGTTTTTTGCCGTAGAACACAATTATCCTCACCCACACTCTGGAAAAGTTTCACTTCATTTCTTAATTTAACAATTTATTGAAAAGAAGTAACTTTTTTCACGTTTTGATTTATTTCACTTTTCCTGTGCATTTTTTGTAACACATACTTTCTAGAGTATTTTGTTCCATGCTCAATTATCCAATAAGTAAGCCTTGGTAGAAGTTGTTAAGTATTTTTGTTTAACGGTAAATAGCATTCAAAGTTAAAATAGGTCCTTTATAACATATTTAATACCTCAATTTTATGACGATTTTGTAGCGACACTACTCTTAGACACACGTATAGAACTATATAACTTTTTTAATTAACCGTTTTGAGGATTTGCTTCTACACTGTAAAAAAGCTGCTTTTTTTTACAGACTGAAAAAAAAATGTCCCAGCATTCTCAAGAGCCGGATATTTTTTTTTTGGAACTCCTAATCCATTAATTATGAACTGATCCCGCTGAAACTTGCACATGTTTTTGTTTGATATTTATATTTTTGTTAAAAAAAATGGTAGCAATGTGTGTGCAGCTGGATGATAATGAAATGTTGGTAAAATAATTAGTACTGTATTCGTGATGCACGCCAGATTCCTTGTTCCAGTGTAGATGGGCGGAGGTGTGCACTGTGGCGGTGGTGGCTCTCTGAGCGCAGCTTTACGAAAAGAGAACAAGTCGTTTCAAATCTTCCATTCTTGCTAAAATATAATTTTCTCAGATTTCTCTTAACGTAAAAAAATCCTTTTGGAATCGATTTGAAGTAGCTTGGCGATATATAATTAAACGTTATTATTGTTATTATGTCCAATAAAAATACAGAACTTTATTAATTGGTTAATACACGATAACTTTTTTGCACCATAAAAATTGTTAAAAAATACGTTTTTTAAAAACATTATTTATTGAAAATATGTATACTGATGAAAGGCCATCAAAACGCATCGCCTATGATTTTGATAGTGAATATAGTCTATTGTATAGTCTCATACGTGTGTCCCTAAAAAATCGCCATGAAATCGGTCAAAATTTATATTTTTTCAAAATTCCAACGGAATGCCAAACTTTGATATTTTTTTTTATTTTATGGATTGTTTTGAAAGGTCTAACTGTTTTTTAAAAGTTTAGGAACATTTTGCAACTAGTGAGAAAAAAAAACAAAAAAAAATTCGATTACTCGAAAAGTTTATAACAGATTTCGATAAAGTTAAGTGTGATTGTTGAGATTATTACTATTAAGAGTTACAAAAAATCTCAAGCTTCTAGTTATTGTTGCTTTTAGATATTAAATATTTAAAAAAAGCATATAACGCTATTTACTTTATAGCACTTTGAACGCTATTTACCGTTAAACAAAAAAGCTTAGCAACCTCTACCTGGACTTACTTGTTAGATAATTGAGTAACGAAGAAAAAAATAAAAGTATGCATTCCAAAAAATGCACAGGAAAGGTGATATAAGTCAAAACGTGAAAAAGGTCACTTTTTTTTCAATATATTGTTAAATTAATAAATGAACAATAAGTTTTGCAGAGTGCGGGTAACGTTAATTGGATTCTTAGGAAAAAAATGCTTAAAAACTAATCAAAATATTACTCTTGCCCAGAGAATGCACATTTTTATATTATATTGTTCCCTACGTCCGGTCTAATATTAAAGTGTTCCGATCTACTTTGGGTATGTATAGTTTTTTTCTCCTTCATTTACTGAACATATATTTGCTTAACATAGTACATATCATCATTATCATCGTCATATAATTATTATACATACTCCTTTTTTCTGTCATGTAGTGTATTTTTGTTTTTTATTTCACACATTTTGTCTTTTATCTCCCTGGTCGCGCATGACCGATTATCAAGAGCTCATAACAAATTTTTATTTTCTTAATCGCTTCAATTATTTATCCTCAATTGCTTGAATCTTAAAGTCGGATTTGTGAACATAATACCCAGCCAGAACTATCACAAAAAATCTGAGTGCTCTTACTGCTCATCTAGCCCACTAACTAACTGAGCCAACAGGGTGTTGATATTTTGCCTAATCGTCAAGTTGCCTTATGCATGTCATAACATCTAATTTTTAACGTTTTGCCTAAAATCTATTTCACTTCGATTGATATTTATAACATTTTGACTAATCGAAAATCCATGTCAAACGAACATAACTTATCAACTTTGTCTATAGAATCATCTAATTTTTAACGTTTTGCCTAAAATCTAAGTCACTTCGATTGATATTTATAACATTTTGACTAATCGAAAATCTATGTCAAACGAGCATAACTTATCAACTTTGTCTATAGAGTTTCGCCTAAATCATTATATTAATGTTACATCATTACTATAAATGTCATTATGGCTACGGTGGTGACATTTTACTTAATTAAGAATTTTGTTCAAACTATCAGAACCTATAAATCTTTTCTCATGACATTTCGCCTAAAAGCTATGTCACTTTGACTAAAATTTTGTTGCTTCGCCTCATTAAAAGTTTGATTTAACCTGTCGAAACTAACACTTTTTCTTGTGTCATTTCGTCTAAAAGCTGTGTCATGTCACCTAGAATTATGATGTTTCGCCTCGTCAAAAGTTTTGTTTAAGCTACTAGGATTTAAAAATTTTTCCCACATTTTTTCTCCTAAAAGCTATGTTATTTTGCCTACAATTATGACGTTTCGCCTAGTTAAAATTTTTGTGCAAGCTATAAAATCTTATAAGGTGTTTTTATAGAATATTGCCCAAACTGTTTATTTTTACAGTAAACATGAGAAATAATACTTTTAGTGTTATCTTCTACGAGAAGTAATCTTTTTTATGTTCATTTTTCCACGAAGCAAAAATCTTCTTGGATGCTTATCATGTTTCTGTATTCACATTCATAGTTACGGTTTGGCAGCATTCAATGTAAAATACAATCAATAATTTCTTTTCCTGATAAAATTATAATTGTTAATTAGTTTTGGTACGTAATCTACTTGTACTTAAGGTATTTTTAATGGTATTGTACTAAAATTGTTTGAAGTGGTACTTCTATAGGGGCACTCTGCTCTACAGAGTAAATCCACAACTTCAGATTGATGATCTTGAGAAGAAGTGTAACAAAAGTGGATTTTGCTTGATTCTCCCCTCTTCACCCTGCCCCTCATAACGTACTTCCAGTCCCCCTACACCATACAACACCACCATACAACACAATGTGGTCGCACCATACTACAACACACATTTTTAATTTTAATTCTTTTTTCTTGTAACCAATTTCTAAAAAAAAAAAAAGATAGTATCCAAAGAGATTTAAGCCCCCGACCTCTTGCACACGAGCCGAAACCCTTACCCACTCAACGATGAGTGGGCGCAACAGTGGAAAACCGATTACTTCATGTCATCTTATAGTTCGTAAATTATTTTTATTGTAAATTTTTAATAATTGTATACTAATTTATTTGGTTTTATTATACATACATTAAATAAACAATTTATTCATTAAAATATTGAATAAATATTTTTTTGGTACAATTTTTTTTTTTAATTTTATAAATTAGTACGTACAAGCAGAGCAGCTTTCATATACATTAATAAAAATTTATGTACTTATCATAAATTTGTTACCTATAAAATGAATAAATAATTTTTTATACAATTTTTTTCCATTTTTTTATAATTTTAATAGTTAAAAAAAGAATGTTTCATACTGTATAAATACAATAACTAACTTTTGTTGCATTTTCTTCTTTCACAATTTTTACCATGTGATTGAGGTGATTTTTGACTTACGAAAGTTTATCACATAGTCGGTGGGAAAAAAGTTTAGCTCCAACTTCAAAGAAGTGGGAGGAGCGTAAATATATGCAGCACCGCTAAAAATTATTTTTCTCATATAGCTGAGCTTACATACACGTTTTTACGCATACTTGTTCCTCATTTTGTGTAATTAAAAAAAAAAAAAGTTATAGATCTATTTATCAATGAAACAGATTTATTTGAAAGTAATCTTTCATACAAACAAAAATTTGGGGTGTTCATACAGATCTTATGAATGCAATTTAAAGTGATTTTTCCATAAGGTTATACGTAAGATTGCAAATTTTTCAAATTAAAAATGTGAAAGAGGGCACAGTTAAACGATCTGCAATTGTTTTTAAGGTATTTCTTATGATATTTTTAGTATACTTTTCATGTTTGAATAATATCTGTAAAAAAACCTATGTGTGATGGACATCAAGTGTTGTGTACTACTACGCTACTGAAGAAAGCGGCGCTACAGGATAGTTAGTCTTAATTTTTGAGACACAATTATATTTTGGATATTAAATATAAGCGTATGTCATAAGTATGAGCGTGACGTTACAGATGTAATCAGCGTAGGCAGTAGAGAGTTGTTTTGAAACCACCGGACGATTTGATGAAAGTGCACAGTCTTGTACTGGCCAGCCTCCGTATTATTGATGTTGCATTGTACCATAGAATATTGTACACAATTGTTCAGTAAATAAGTACTAAAATATACATTGAAAGCACATCCAACTAACGTAGGTATACTCATTCAACCGATAAATGCACCACTGTTGTACACAATATCGTTTCGTAGAAAGTATATTTGTGGTTAATAATTATACTATCTGCTGTGTTATTTTATAGAAGTATAACTCCTTACCTGGGTATCTCAGCACTCACTGTTTTCTGGTGTTTAATTGTGTAGCATAGCATTTAAACGTTTATACTACGCTATCAAACATGTTAGTATTTTCGTTTTTTATACTTCTAAATCTACTTATGGTTAGAAAGTTGCGTGCTCCATAATGTGGGCAAAAGCAAAAAAAAAAAAACAACCAGTGGACAGTGGGTGCTTGGGAACCCATGTACAAAGTTATACTTCTATAAAATTGTATGGCAAACAATGTTATTTTAAGTATGAAAATATCTTGTATGAAACAGTATTGTGTACAAAGGTGGTGCAATTGTCGTGGGTATCGAATGAGTATACCTACGTTGATTAGGTATGACTTTAATTATTATTTAATGAGTTAAAGATCATAAAAAAAATGATACAGCACAATTCAATAAAAAAAATATTTAGGCTGGCCAGTAGAAGACTTGTTTTCATCGAATCTTTCGATGGTATCACAACGACTTCCTACTGCCTATACGCTGATTACATCCGAGACATCACGCTCACATCTATCATATACGATCCTACACTTATTCCCAGTCCATATTTAATACCCAAAATATGAAGGGTGGCGTTGGCTCAGTGGTAAGCCTGCTTGTTACTGATACAACGCAGTTCTAGGGGTCGTGGGTTCGATTCCCGGTGAATGCAGATTTTTTTCAAAAACTGTTTTCATCGGGAAAAGTTCCTATGTAACCTCGGCTGTTTCAGGACGGGTTTTTCCGTGGAATTTTCCTTCAGAGTAATTCCAGGGTTTTTTCCTTGCCCCACAGGTCTTCGGGCCTGGATAAATGCGAAACAGTGTTAGGGCTATAGGTAGGTATTAGCGGATCCGATGCCAGGCGTCGGGCAGGGATCGCCAGCCTTACCGACGAGGATTGGCCCCTGAAACACGGGGCTTCTCCGGTGATGCTAATTAGCCTGGATCCGATGCTTCGGCAGAGAGCGCTGGCTTAACTGGCGAGGAGTGGACATCCTGGAATAATGGAGTCTTCTCCGGGGAAAGGCTACACAGTGGTGAGTGGACCCGATGCACCATCGGTGCAGAGAGTGTCAGCTTAACTGGCAAGGTGTTCCACCGGAGATACTCACACTGTGCCCATGGATTCAGGTAGGATGCGAGGAAAAAAGGTTTAAAGATGGGTGTGGCAATACACCCCCACACATAGATGGTGAGTGGGTGGCCCCCGCGACTAGGCTAAGTAGGCTGTCGTGGTAACCCGGTATAAAAAAAATAAAATAAAAAAAAATACTCAAAATATGATTGTACATAGAAAATTATGAAAAACCATCCTGTAATAGAGCTTTTTTGAATAGGGTAGTATTACATGACAGTGAATGTCCCTTCCGGACGTTCATAGCACATGGGTTTTTTGACAGATGTCATTCAAACGTCAAACGTACATTGTAATAGCATAAAAAATACCCACAAAAATTGCAGCTTGTTTGACTGTACCAGTATTTTGTGTACGTTACATTTTAAAAAATCGATAATTAACATGTTACCTAATGAAAAAATTACGTTAAATGGCATTTACATGATTAGTAGGAATCACCTAACTTTTTGGGTACAAAAGATTACTTTTAGATAAATCTATCAAGTTTTTAAACATATCCACAAGTTGTTTTGAAATGAATTAAGATAGAGAGGATGAAGTGTCTGTAAAGGCATGTATATGAGAACATCCACATGAGAAAAAAAATTGCTAGCTTTACTGCACATATTAGCGTTCCTCTCACTTCTCTGAACTTTTTCCTACTACTAACTATGTGACGAACGTCCTTAAATCAAGAAATTATAATAATCATGAATAAAAAAATTGTAAAAGAATGAAACACAATAAAAATTTATGATTGTATTCGTACAGTACAAAAAATTTTTTTTTGTTTGAAAATGTTTAAAGAATATAAAAAATTTTGTAAACAATTATTTATTTACTGTAAAAGTACCAAATTAAATACATAGAAATCAATATTTATTTATACATAAGAAAGGTGCTCTGCTAACATATACTAATTTTAAAGTTTTATGGGAAAACATTTAAAAAAAAATGATTCTGTTAAGTAAATTATTTCTTAATTAAATTTATAATTAAACCAATTGAATTATTATACATTAAATGGGATTCTACAAAAAAAAGTTACGAAGTACACCATAACATACAGCAATCGAGTTTCCTATATTGGGACTGTTCGTAGCAGAGTGGACAAGGGCCTCGACCTGTGTGCAGAAAATCCGGGGTTCAAATCTCTTTGGAAACTGTTTTATTTATTTATTTTTTTTTTAAAGGACTGCTTATAAGGAAAAAAAAACAAAATTTATAAAATTCAAAATGTGTTTGGGATGTGGCATGATGTGATGTAGAGAAAGTACGTCACGGGGGCCAAAGAGAAAGGGTAGAATCAAGCAAAATCCACTTCTGTGTCACATTTTTCCTCAAGATTGAAGTCTGAAATCATTGATTTACCCTCGCGCACAACGCTCCTATAGAAGTATAACTTTAAAAACGTTCTTTTCTCAATTGTTATGGACACACAACAAGTTATATTTCATAAGTTATCAACTGAAATGGACTAAAAAATTAAATGTTTACCATTGGAATAAGTTTAATTACTCAAAATTTATCATGTAGAGAGTATATAAAAACTCAAGTTATCTTTGTCTGCATCGCATTATGTAACATACCTTTTATTGGAACCAATCACAAAAAAAAATTTAACGCTCAAAATAGAATGCTTTTGGAATAGAACACGTATTGAAAAAAGAAACCACTTTTATGATACCATTTGTGGCGCCATTAAACAAATTTATCTTTCTATAGGGGTTATACAAAATTCAGACAAGTTTTTATTTTTCTGCGAGGAGCACGTGTTGAATAAAAAATTTACATTTAACATCTGAGTGTTGATCATAAGTCTCTCTCAGCTTTGCAAATATTGACCCTTTACTTAACTCAATTCAAGTATCGTTTATAAATTTGGAAGCTCCAAACATTCTTCGAGCGTACGATCTGATTTTCATATTATTCGTGTAATGAAATCAAATATTGCTTCCTACTCTATGGTACACATTTCTTATTGTTTGTGAAGGATTAGGTGAATCCATTTTATTACACGTATTAACGATTTACTACACAAATGTCTTTTAAAAATAAGAAAAGGATTTAAATCAAGCTACCTTAATATTTTTAACTAATTAACGTGTCATTAGATAAGTCACTACTGACTTGTAAATACTATAAAAGTGACGGATCATTATTACGTTACTTTTTCTCATGTCCAATGACTTATAATATAATAATCCGTCGGTAATTTTGAGTGATAAAAAAAAGAATCACCCATCTATGTGCACGTTTCGGTTATAACCAAGAAAAAACAGGAAGAGAAAGAGAGCCTGATGTAAACACTACTTTAAGCTTTGATACCGTCCTTGATAATACCTATCCACCTTACTATTAATTAAAAACTTATATCTATGATGCGCAACGTTAATGTTCTTGTCTGCAAATTGTATGTAAATAAAAATTATACGTAGAATAACAAGAAGAGCTGCCAACCGAATTATTTTAGGAATCCGTCAAGTTCAAATTTTTTGCAATCCATAGTAAATTGAAAAAAGTACAGTTATTAGTTATTTCACAAAATAAAGTAATAAGTAGATAAAAACCCTCGTGTATATCTTGCATAGCTTTTACATCGTTAATTAAAAACACAATAGTTTTTTACTATTACTTGGAAATGAAATGTGATCTTAGACAAGTAAGTATTGTTCATGAACAAACCAATAATTTCTTTGTATTATCAACAAATAAAATGTGCTTCTAGGCAAGCATGCATGGATGATTATTATTCCTGGGAGCATAACCTCTCTATCTTCAACGCCACAATGAATACAAGTATATTATCTATTTAAAAATCTGGAAAATTTAAGTCATTACTGTAAGGATCATAATAAAAAGTTGATCCCTCACGTAATAGATTCTTCATTCATCAATTTTGCCGCCGCCGTTTTAATCTCAATACATGTTCTGCGTCAGTGTCCTGAAGCCTAAAATTGTAAACATTTACAGCATTTTAAGTTTTTCTTCCAATTTGCCATTTTGTGACCATAGGCATGATTAAGACGTTTGTGAGCCCTAAAACATTTTTTGTTAACTTCATTCAGTTGCAAAATATTTGTTGGTAAGGTAGTACAGCTTCAGATGTCCCTAAAAATGATTGGTGAGCTCTTTCTTGACTAAAGTTTCCAGCAAATGTGACGGCCAGGATACTTTAGTGTGATATTCTCTAACCTGCTGTTGTAGCGCCAGACTGATCAGAAGGAAAACTGCAGTGTCTGAAGCGTTAGAGACAGTTGTAGAACTCTTTCTTAACGTCTTCTGGTATAACGCTGGAGACGTTGGTGTCTAAAGCACCTTATTTTTTTGCAGAGCCGTCACTTTGGTGATCTAAAGTGGGAAGATTTGTTCATGATACTTGCTCATTGAAGACTATCCTGTTTGATCACATTTGTTTTTCCTTTGTAGCTGTTGGGTTTGCCCAGTGCAAGCCCGAAAGAGGATCGACGATTTCTGGTTGAACGTTTTGAGTTAAGAGGATAATTTAGGGTCGTTGTTGGATGGGGTTGTTCGTCCCAGCCGCACGACGAACAATGCTGACGAGGTGTGCTGATGGCCGAAAAGTATCTCGTTTTCGGGTCGCTTCTCAGATAACCAACTGTTCACCGTTAGTCGGGAAAGTGGGCCTGTAGAATACCTTCTTTATGAGTATGCTGGTAAGACGAACCACTGAGGAGGAGGCCGCTGTGGCTGATCGAACTCCTCAAGGGTTGTATTTCCTGGCTTGCTGTAGTATTAAAATCTGCTCTTGTGACACCAGGTTGGTTGGAAGAACGTACATAACACCCCAAATTGCTAGAGCAGATTGTGCTCTGGCTAGACGTCTCCTGGTATTACGCCAGAGACGTTAGCGTTAAAAACGTCTTTTTATTGGTGGTACTCATTAATCTTAGTGGTTTGGAATGGAGTTCAACGTAAATCGCTTGTCCATTCAAAAACAGTGCCATTGGTAGCCAGAATACCCAGCTACATGACTTCTAGCTCTATGATTTATTCACTGCCGGTAATCGACTATGAAATCCCATAATTTGCTCGATGTATTAAAACCGGACTTACTTAATTCTATTGCACGAAACTATTACTTAACTTTTTTGCTACCTAGCAGAGATCACTAAACCAAAGTAAAAGATTCGCGATTTTTTGCGGAACTTTGCTCTTATTCATTGGTATTGTTATTCATTTTTTCGAGATAGATGCTACACTCAAAACAATTTAGAAAGTGTCAAGAATCAGTATGAAAAATTTTAGCAAGATTGGTTAAGTAGTATGTGTGGTTAACGATGACAACCGTTTTTGGGACTTTGTATTATATATTAGTAAGATGTGCTCTCAGACGAGCAGGCATTATTGCTTAGAAACCTAACAGTTTTTAGTATTATGAATGAATGAAATATGTCCTAAGGTGAGTAATCATTAGCAATTTTCTAATTTTTTGCAATTTTTAATCAACATTTTCTTAGTATCATTATTAAATTAAATAAGCTCCTAGGGTAGCATGCATCACTAATTAGAGACCCAATAGTTTTTTTAGTATAATTAATAAATAAAGTACGATATCAGACGAGTTAGCATCGGCTTTTAAAAACTCAGTAGTTTCTTTGTATCATCAATGAATGGAATGTGCTCTATCCTACAACATTATTAACTCTATTTAATTCAAAATCTATATCATTTAAAAGTATTTCTAAACAATACGTAGTTAACTCTAAAAATATCATGTCCTGTTTTAAAAACAAGTTATTAATTGCAGAATAAAGACTTACTTTAAGAGTTTTCCGTAGAGTTGAGTAATATTTTTTAACAGCTTTTCCAAATTTGATACTCTAATTTTATTTACGAAAGTGATCTTGACAATTAACTCATTCACTAGAAATTCCTTACACTTTTTAACTAACGTTGCTGCATACTCTATAAGGTGTCGTCTTTTATCTACACATACGACAGCTTATGTGAGTCCTAAAGAGGTACAGTGTTGCATGACATTAATTGAACCGTACGTTTTCTTTTTCTTCTTATTCCATCTAGTTCGTAACTAATTTCATTTTTATCAAAGATTACTGATTTCATTTCGTAAGATGATATAAATATCAACTCGATATTATCCACTTGTATGCGTTCTATTTTACTGATGTTTTTATCAGTGAAGTAATCATTTAAAAAAGCAAAATAATGTTCCAACTCGCTCTATACATGTGCATTTATAATTACACCTCCTGTAAACTGACATTTGGAAAGCTGCAAATAAGGCTGAAAACAGTGATGGTATACATTGTAGTGAAGCTCTACGAAGATTTTTTTCGTAGCCGTCTTGTTGAAGAGATAAGAATACAGTTATACCTTTGCAGTAGATACTACACCACTTTCGGTATTTTTTTGACCTTCTGTATGATTAATAAAATCGTCTTGATGTTTATCGCTATCACGCGATGAAAAACGTATTTTTCTTGATTCAACATGTGTCATTTTTACAGATTTGTACGACACAGTTAAATTAAATTGAAAATTACTTTACCGATACAATTTTTCGGGCACTGCGAAAATAATCTATGTCAGTGGTTATCTAAGTTGTAGGGTGGACTAATGGGTCCGTAGAAAAGTGAAACCCTCGCGTTTAGAAACTTAGCTGTTGCTTTCTCCCCTCTCAAAATGTTCATATCTGGTGCAATTTTCCACTCAAACTTTTTTGTCTATATGTGATTCATAAGGGAAGATAATATACCCTTCATCCTATCATATAAAATGCTGCATAAAACTCGTCAAACTGCTTAAACCTGTAAGACGTCTATCGTTTAGTCATACGAAAAATATGTGTAAATGGTTGTAGAGAAAAGTAAGTGACTACAACGGATATGTATAATTGTCCCCCAGCTCCAATAATTTGTAAGCTTTTTCAAAATATGAAGAAGAGTGGGTAACCACGGTGGAAGGGAGCAATTGTCCTGAGGTTTTATATTTTACTCTGTAACTGTAGAATTTTCCAGACTATGACTAGAGTGGACCTATCTGACTATGTATACGTTTATCATGGCCAAAATTTTGGCTAAAATGAGGTAAATATGGAAGTAGATAAGGAAAAGAAAAAGACGTTAGAAAAAATAAGCCCTTATCCGACAGTCTCAACCGAATCATCTAGTATAGCTGATACGCTACAATATCTTTACGTGTTATATCTTGTTCGCAGGCTTTCTCAATTTACTTGAAAGTTTGATTCAGTATAATTTGTGCATTTAATTAAACTTGGTTAACTTCTGTAATAGTGTGTTACTACCGTTGCATTTAATTTTTTTTTTTTTTTTTTCGAATTACTCCGTTTTTCATTATTTTTCACCACGTGATTAAAGGAAAAAAAAAAAAAAAATGGAAGCATCTATGATCGTGGTTTTGTTCTAGGTAGTCCGCTCTTGTGCGCGATACGCAACTATCACGACGAAAGATGCACGTAAAGTGTACATCGACAAATGGTTTAGTGACGTGCTACCTGTATATTCTGTAATGGATTAATAGGAGTATTGCAAGAGCTCTTTACCGTTTATCTGGCGGGGGTGCACGCGGTCGCATTGTACTCTATATATCTAACTCGTAGTCTTATAGCCATCCGAGCACTTGTGGAGTATCTACAACTTAACGCTAGGAACAACGAGATGTTGAAACATATGTATAAGGTGTACGATAAAGTTGGTAGGTAATATACTATGGTTTTACAAAATTTTTTTATACTTACGAAATTTTTCATGATGGGAAAAAAATAAACAGAATACTTTTGAAGTTGGCAAAATATGTTTCTAAGATTCTGAGAATCTTTCAAACGTTGACAGAACACTCAAAAGAAAGTGGGAGTACTTCTTGGACGATGGTATGTCTGGGCCGTTAGGGCAGGGATGGAGCTTTCTTACAAGAAGAAAAACATATCTCCTGATAAATTAAAATCTTCACATACATGTCTTCTTTCTATCATCTATTTTAACTTTCAAATTATATTTATTTTGAAATATTGCTTAGAGAACCAGCCTGACTGCCAGCTGAAGGAGGTATCCGAACCGACACCCATTCCGTTGGAAGAAACTATGACGCGGTACACCAACGCAGGTAGCTAATAATATTTCTTAAAAGTCTTGTATTACATTCTAATTACATTTATTTTTTATTTCATAGATACAGTCGATAGGAATGAGAGTGCTTCTGTCGAACAACCCCAAGAACATCCCTCGTGTCATCACGAATATTAAGATGGAAGGGGCGTTGCAAGCGTTACTGTGCAGATTAAGGATGAACCGGACATATTAAGATGTACAAAATATGTTATTTTAGAAAGGGATAAAAAAATTTTTAAAATCATTCAAAACAACTTGTTGCGCTATATAATTAAAAATTACTAACTCTATGGATACGGCAAACATTTTGTATTGGATTATAAGCGCTTTTTATGAGCTTATATTTGTTATTAAAAAGACTTACTCTTCTAGTAATTATCTTGTGGGGATATACTGAGAGTCGGGCGCGTTAACTAAAAGATCGTCAAGTATTTATTACAAACTTATTAACCAAATAAGTTTCGACGATATTTGGGGTTTGTGCGAAAAAATCAAACAAAGTAAGCGAATCATTGATATCGCAATAACTGTAGCAGTTGAGGTTACATATGTCAAACTCCCTCAATGGTGGGATACGCTGGAAGATGTATTGAATAATTTAAGTAAAAAAGGAATTTTATGTATCTATAATCAAGATACTGCATGTTTAGATAGAGCGCTTGTATCTGGTAAAGTTTTGACGGAAAATGATTCCTCAACTGCATGGCATAAGACATGGTGTAAAATAAAAACTGAAAAAAACCAAAGAGTGTATCGGTTGAATTAATGCAAGATAAAATACATGTAAATAACAGGGATGGGTTTTGTCCTTCTGAGTTTCCAAAATTCTAGAGATATTATGTGCGGTCTGTTACTTTTATTCGTATATTTGAATATGAATTTTTTGGCGGTGATGCAGATCATACATACGGCGGTGCTAACGATAGTTGCACACTATTTATAAACATCATGTACTATGATGACGTAGCATTATAATTTGATTAAAAATTTATTAGCTGTTAGCTCAACCTATTTTTACGTGACGTGTAATAAAAATTACAGACGTGTGGGCATATTTGTGAATCTGTTTATATGTATATCTTATAATTTTCCGCACTGAATTCAATGAATGCTAAGGAATGGGAAGAATTTTTAGAATGGTACTCAGAAGTAACGAGGAAAGAGAATGTAGAGTTCAACTTGAATAAAGAACTCATTAATTATTGCGTGCAAGACGTAAAAATACTACGTCAAGCTTATGCACCTTTGAAAAAAAATCTTTATTTAAGGAAGAAAAGTAAATCCATTTGCCGAAAGTGTCACTATAGCTAGTGGGTATTCAGTATCATATAGGAAAAACTTTTTACAAAAAGAAACAATAGGTATTATACTTACGATAAGGTATACTCGCGTGGGTCAATTTTACAAAAATCGTTAAAGGAACAGTTTCTCAATTTCATGTTTGTTATTTCCATGGGTGCCCTCGATGCTATCCTGAAGATCAATTAAAAAAATAGAAATAACAATCAAAAATGTACCAAACGTTGTGAAAATACTTTAAAAATAAGTTAAAAAAAAAAAAAAAATGGATTTAATTTAATTGAAATGTTGAAACATGATTTTGTTGAAAATTTATTGAAAAATTTAGAGTTTCAAAATTACGTATAGATCACCCTATCGCTCGAGATATTAATTTGAACCCACAAAATGCTTTTTACGAAGGTCGTACAGGTAATATAGTCACTTGGTACGACGCTTAAGGTTGTGGAAAAAAAGTTATTTGGATATATGCTCCTTGTACCCCTTTATATGTAAGACTGTAAAATTCCCTTTAGGGTAGTTGTTTTCAAAATCAAAAGTATCTAAAGAGGTACGAAATGATCAGCAAAACTAATATAAGCGTTGAGAAATATATGTAAAAGATTTGAGACCGATATACCACGTCATTACTGAAATATCCTCGTCAAAAAATCACTCTTTTAACATTGGAGCAATGGTGCAAATACTACATAGCCCATTATTTTTAAAGTGTAACTTACCACATATCTATAAATAATTAAAAACTACTGAAAACTACTTAAGACAGTAAAGAAACACTTAAATTTTTTTGAGAATTTTTTATTACATATTTTTAAAGTAATGGTAATCAAAAAACTGCTCTTCGTTTAATTTTGAAAGATAACCAAGTAAGTATTGCGTATGTGGTAACGTTGCATTATCACATGAATACAAGTAGATAGATGTATATGTTTATGCGTGTATAAGTATACGCAAAGGCATTCACATTTCACTCTGATATTTTAATTACAAGATGATATACGTATGTTGTACATCTATATATAAGATTGACACATGTATTGAGAAACAACTACCTTAAGACATCCTACGATTCACACAGGGGATGATTGTTTTATTTTAATAGAGAAAAATTATGAAAATCTTACCAACAACGTTGAAGTTCTAGTGAAGTGCGTAGTTCTACCATTACAAAATTTATTTCATCCAGTGCTCCCCACAAAAATGCATGGTAGATTACTTTGTGGTTTATGTAGGACGTGTACGGAAGAAGTGAATAATCATGAATGTCCTGACGATACTATAAATGCGCGGGCTATGGTGGGTACATGGGTTTTGCATAAAATAAAACAATCTATAGAGTGTGGTTACAGAGTTATTAAAATAGATGTTATTGGTCAGCATAAAATTGCTCGATACGACGCTGTATCGCGTAGTAGTGGATTATTTTTACAATAAATCGACAATTTTTTAAAAATAAAACAAGAAATAAGTGGATGGCTGAGCAATATAATAACGGAGAAGGATATAAAAAATATATTAAATAGTATGAGGAAAAGGAAGAGATGAGTTTAGATGTCAACAAAATTGAAAAAATCTAGGGTTAAGGTCTGTCGTGAAGTTATATTTAAATTATTAAAAATATTATGTTTAAATTCGTTTTGGGGTAAATTTGGTCCGAGAGAAAGTTTACCTTAGATTAGTGTAGTTAACGATTGTAACAGTTTACTTAAACTACTGTGTAATCAAGAACTTTTCGTTGAGTATTATCTTTCTGCTAACGATAATACAATGTACGTTACATGGCGTTATAAGAAAGAGGCTTCACTATCTTCACCTTGTACAAACGTAGTAATTGCTACATATACAACAGCTCGAGCACAGTTACAATTGTACAGTTACTTATAAAAACTGGATAGGAGAGTATTATATTACGATACAGACTCTATAATATTTTTCAGCACTGGGGATCCTAATGAGTATCTACCATCTACAAGATCGTTTTTAAAAAAACTAACGGATAAATTGGAGGAGTATGGGGAAGGATCTTTTATTGAAAAGTTTATTTCAGGGGAACCAAAATTTTACGGTTACCACTTCTGGCCTTTAGTCGATAAATCATATGAGACTTGTAAAGTTAAAGGTATTCGCCTGAATTATGAAAACTCTTTTAAAATTAACTTTGATTCAACATCTTCCATGGTTAATGAAAAATTTCATGAAGATGCTTAGAACACAAAAAAAGTTGTCATTAACACGCAAAATACTGTATTAAAAAAAATGCATGTTCACAACGTTGTTACACGTATTGAAGATAAAGCCTGCAAAGTAGTTTAAAAAAAGTGACGATTCATCGTGGAAAGCTTATTGTATCCTTTTGGTGATAAGAAAAAATATTAAAGGGTTCTTGTTTTTTTTGTTTTGTTTTTAGGCACGATGCAAGCTATCAAAAATGTCTGCAGTGCAGAGGTGGGTAACTATACAGATCACTGTCATATCCTAGCATGTGCTTACTATCCAGAATACAAAACGATATTAGAAGGTTTAGCTTGTCACACGTTGTTACACACATTAGTTAAACTTAAAAGTGAGGATCAAGAAGATGCTGATAATGAATTGTATAATCGGCTTTTCAATTTAAAAAAGCTTTATTAGTAACGTTTACTCATGTAGAATAATATGATTATTTAAGAACGTTAGGTTGTATAAAATTAATGCATAACTTAGACAACCGTAAAAAATATGAGTATAATGGAAGTACGCTAATAATATGACCGTTTCCCACATGCACATTAAAGGAAATTTTATTTTTAATAGACACAAACTTAAAAAAAACTCGTCAAATATACCCATAAATAAACATAACATACTTTTTTCTAACTAGTAGTATTGAAGAAAAATACTTGTCTTTTTTAGATCTTATGAGGATGATTCCAGTACATTGCATAGATTTAAAGTCTAATTGAACTAAAAAGACCTGTAGAATCCCTGATTGTATTCGTTTTACAAATTGTTATAGAGATTTGTAAGTATTATTATAGCATTTAGTATTTCTCTCCCTGATAAAATTGAAAAAAAAAAATTTTTGCGTACCAAGTATTGTACGATCTTTAACACAAAATTGGAAAAATTACAAATATTTTGTTTTATGTTGATTTTACAAGATACTTCAACGCTTCAAACATTATTAACTTCAAACTTACTATGTGACAAAACGATATCATAGAGTTAGATACATCTACTTCAGAAATTTTGTACATCGTTGAGGAAAATGCGATAAACATTATAAACATTTTAGGCTGAATTAAATAGCTTATATAATTGTTTATACTTCCGAATCATTCAAACGATTGTAATACTAGGTTATATGTTTATTAGGAATGAAACAAGAAACGCTTTGTAATGTAATTATTTAATTAAGCATTACATTTTATAAGATGTATTCAATTTAAAAAAAAAAAAGATTTTTTCAATAACAAACACAATCCTCAACGTAACTGTATATATTATTTACCTTATATTTTTTTTAAGAATAAATTACCTACAGTTTTTTTTGAGTTGTCGAAGAGAAAATTTAAGGGTGGTAAAAATTTGAAATTATTATGAAGGTAAAAAGAGTTGATGGTAAGCGTGATTTTTGGAATGAAAACAATTCAAAATTTATTTAATACATATATTGTATAAAAAACACATACTGTGAGCTTACTTATAAGTGCATATAAATTTTAAGAATTTTCTCTTCTATGATTACACTTAGGCTTGCTAGTTTGAATACATATATAGCTTACAATACGATTATTTCTAGAATTCTTATGCCTAGGAACACGATTAAAAAATTTTACAGCTGTTTTATCGTTGCTGACAGTATTGTTGAAGAGAAAAAAATGAACAGAACATGCCGAAAGAATAATTGTTGCACCTGAAAAATAAAAAATCAATACAGCAATTTCCGCAAACGGTGGAATTAATGTTTTAAAACTGTTCTACACTAAAATGTTAAGTAATGCAGTTTTTTTGCGTCTATCGATATGGTGAGAAGTCGTGGGTGGCAGACCACAGCTGTCAAAGTATATTCAATGACCTTCAATATCAACATATATAGCCTATCCAATGCGACCCTGGCTTATAATTTTTATAGGTGTTTAGTATGAGAATGCACGGTCTCGCCCAAATAAAAAGTAACTGATCCGTGGAGAATAGTCCAGACGTCGCTGCATGTATATTGAAAAGAGCTCTACGTAGTTGCAACGAGTTCATGATGGAAGATTTTTGAATTTTCATGAGTTAAAATCCAGAAATACTTAACAATTTGAGTCTATTTCCAATATGTTGTCAAATTCGGCGTATAAAATGCAATTTATAGCTTTTGTGAGAGCTACCTTAAAGTGTACTTCTATTTGTACTGTACTACTCTTTACTAAATTCCAGTGACCTGCAAAATGTAACGAGAGATCAGGTGTAAGATCAAATGCAATAGACAATGCCCACTGGGATAGTCTCATCTGTGAATACTATTTTCCTCATTTATGTAGTAGATCACGGTGCCCAAAAATAAAGTATTGTGTGCTTCCACGTACATAGGTGTGACTTCTGTAAGAGTCGGTTGTAGCGGCTTACTGAGGACTTGTTTACCGTCAACGTATAATAACAAAGAATTCATAGAATAATTTTAAAAGTTAAATGGATTCATATTTTGATCCTCATTAAAGGTTTTGTTGTCAACAAAACCTAGAATGATTCTTTTCGGAAGTTAACCAAGGATAACATTATCTAAACAGTCACCACTTATACCACAAAGTAGGGTAAAGATTTAACAGGCGTAATTGGATATTTTGCCGAAGTGTTTACCAGAGTTTTGCATGCACAATTAAAACTGCAGGGCTAACTTTCACTAACCGAACGAGAAGCGTAGCCTCGGTAATGCTGACAAAATAATTTTTCGCTGAAGCATCCATGAGACAAAAAGCTTATTTTGAGCGTACTAGACGTAAACAAACTTCGACGCCATTTAATGACAAATTATCCTGATTCAATACGTCACAAGGTTAATGACATATTAAGTCTATGGTCTTTCCGTTTTTTAAATATTCTTGACGCTTAGTAAGAGATAAAAATTTTTTTCGAGCCGGGTACGCCATCCATTTCACCAGTGACAGCTGTTTTTCACAGATTTGTTGATAAATGCGATATTTTTGCAGCATGACCGTGATTTAAAAGAATTTTAATGTATGCTCTAGAAGGGTAAGCATTATTGGGAGGAGTCACAAGTTTTTGATCAAAATATACGTCAATCTGTTAAACATTAAGTAAAAAAAGTTATTGGAAATTCAAAGTGATCAGTGATCCGTTGGGGGCGAAATGTAAGAAAATAAATAAATACAAGTAAAGTGTATTTAAATTTTCTTGCGTTGATTTATTGATGCGCAACGTTTCGCTGACAATATGCGTCAGCCTCATCAGGAGCAGGTAAGCGAGAATTCGTAAGTTTGGTTGACTTACTCGTCACCTGTCGTGCTATTGACTGACAATCAAGAAACGTTGCGCATCAATAAATCAACGCAAGAAAATTTAAATACACTTTACTTGTATTTATTTATTTTCTTACATTTCGCCCCCAACGGATCACTGATCACTTTGAATTTCCAAATTCACCGGAGGGCACTGATATATACTAACAAAAAAAAAGTTATTTACTGGAGTTACAAGCGCATCCCCATCCTTGTCGTAGGGCGTCAATTTGACATTTTTGACATTCACTCTGAGCATCATATGGGCCAAGTCAATATAATCCTTGTTTAATCACCTTTTTCTTTGTTTTACAAACAACTTTTTTACTTTCCTATTTGGTTTTTGAAGTTTTGGTAATACCTCTATAGGCACGTTGTTCGCGAGAGTAAATCAACGATTTTAGATGTTAACTTTGAGAAAAAGTGTGATGGAAGTGGATTTTGCTTGATTCTCCCTCTTTCCCTCCGTTCCCCGTGACGTACTTCCAGTTTTCTTTACATCACATGACGCCACATCACATCACCACGCCACACATTTTAAATTTTAAGAATCATATTTTTTTTCCTCTAACTAATTCTTAAAAAAAAAAAGGAATAAAAATAAAAACTATTTCCAAAGAGATTCTGCTACAAACGGTCCCATTATTAAAAATTCTAGTACTACATGCTATGGAGTAATTCGTAACAAATTTTTTGTGTAAATTCTTACTAAATAGTTATTTGATTTAATTACAGACGAAATTTATAAATAATTTATTTTAATAAAAAAATTGTTTCTTTAAAATGTTTTTCTAGAAACCGTGAAAATTACTGTATTTTAGCAGATCAGCTTCCCAATGTTATGATAAATATTAATTTTTGTATAATTCATTTGTCACTTGTATGATGAATAAAAAATTTTTTACACAATTTTTCATATTTTTTCAAAATTTTTGGAATTAAAAAAAAAGTTTTCTTGACTATACAAATACAATAATAGATTTTTATTGTAGTTTGTTCTTTTATAATTTTTTATTCGTGATTAAAGTAATTTTTTGACTTAATGACGTTCTTCAAACAGTTAATGGGGGAAAACTTTAGGGAACTGAGAGGAACGCTAATGTATGCAGTAAAACTAGCAATTATTTTTCTCATGTGGATGTACTCACATACATGCATTTATGTAAACTTCATCCCCTCTTTCTAAATTTATTTAAAAACCAAATTATGGCTCTATTCAAAAATTCTATACATTTATCTAAAATTAATTTTTTGTACCCGAGAAATTGGGAGATTTCTACAAATTATATAAATGCTATTTAACATGATTTTTTCATAAACTTACATGTTAAATATTAATTTTTTAAAATTAAACATATAAAAAATAACAGTTCAGTCAACCAAGCTGCAATTGTTGTGAGTATTTCTTATGCTATTTCAATATGCATTTGATGTTTGAATAATATCTATCAGAAAACTTGTGTGAGGAACGTTCGGAAGGGAGATTCACTGGCATGTAATACTACCCTACTGAAGACAGTAATACTAAAGGATGGTTTTTCTTAATTTTCTAGATACAATTATATTTTTGGTATCAGATATGGGCGAGAAATAAGTGTGGAAAAGTATGTAATTGATGTGAGCGTGATGTTACGGATGTAATCAGCATATAGGCAGTGGGAAGTTCCTTTAAAACCATCGGAAGATTTGATGAAAGTGCAGTCTTATACTGTCCAGCCTATATATTATTTTTATTATATTTTTCCACTATACATTTTTTATAATAAATAATTCATTGAATAATGATTGAAATCATACCCAATTAACGTAGGTATACTCATTCCCACGATAATTTCACCACCTTCGTACACAATATTGTTTCATAGAAGATATTATTATACTCTTAATTATATTATTTGCCATATAATTCAAAGGAAGTATAACTTTATATTTGGGTACCCAAGCATCTACTGTCCACTGGTTTTTTCTTACTTTTCTTTTACTTTTCTTACACGCACCTATCTTTCGTTTGCCTATTTTTGATCAACTTTCTTTTTTTTCTACGCTTTTTAATAAGATGTTTACACCACCACTTTTACCTTGAGACTGCTTTTCTTTTATACGGTAAAGCAATATAACCCGAACCTTTTGTGGCTTTACGTTTTAAATTTTTACCCGATTCGTTCATTCCTAGTTAAGTGCGTGTTTAACTGATACATTTTTTTTCCAACATCGTAAATTATATTTACTCCCGCTTGTAAGGCTTTTTTTTCAACAGCACAAGTACCTCTGATTATGTTAGGCATAGCACTCCAAAATAGTTTAGTGAAAAAAGAGCCTAATCCATGCCCTCTCTGTCTATACGACCGTGCAACACGTGCTTGACTCCTCTTTCTATCTCGTGCTGTGTATGATACCCCTCATAAAAAAATCATTTTGTAACGACTCACTTAAGAGAAAACTTTTCTAAAATGTAACATCACGGTTAGTATTTCTAGCTCAAATTATATTGGTTTATCAAATTCATCTCTTATATCTATATTGATCGTATAAAATCTATTATTGAGAAGGGGTACGTAGGCTGGCGGCGTATACCCCTTGACCATTGTGCTTCTGAAATAAACTTCCTAAACAGCTACATTTACTATCTTCAGGAAAGGTGAAGATGTATCACCAACAATACTTCATTCACATATATATATTCACGTCGTCAAGAGGTGAGACCGAGCAGACTTATTTACGTTATCTATTTTATTATCTCTCCATGTGTGTCGCATAGTTCTCAAATTTTATTGTTGAACCTCTTGGAGGTTTTCTAAATTGTTGCTCGGGCCCCACGTGGCTCTAGCTTTCTGAGAGCATAAATCACGGTCACTCTCCTGTCAAGCCTAGGAGTCTGTGTTCGCCTGCAAATAATAATCACTCATCACTCCTGCATCTGGCCAGCCCTGGTGAAGACTTGACTTCAACTGATCTTTTCTTTACTGAGGGTGCAGCTTTTACTTGCGGGATTATGATCCTCTGCCAAACTACTGTCTGTTGCTGATTCGCCCTCAAGACTACACCAACTCTTATGAAGATAGTCAAGAAGACGACAAATTTCGCCTGGACTTGAATATCTCAGTGCTGTGTTACAGGCCAGTTATTGAGTGTTTTGTCTGTTCTTAAAATTACTGGCACTTTCAAAAATTTCACATTTTGTATCGATTCATAAAACATCAATAGTTTAACTCTTTTTTATTCCATTTTCTCAATCTATTTTTGATCTTTCAATTCGACCTCTCGATGTCAACACTCCTTTGATTACTATGCATACATTCTCTCTTCATATTTTGTGTCTCGTGGTTTATTTACTTTCTGTAGGCTTCTATACGTCATAACGATTTAAGTAGTAGTAACATATCATCGGCTATCACTATACCTATTTACTCACGCACCTACATTTCTGCGTAGAGATGTGTACCTGTTATGACGAGGAAATCATGTATCGTCTGTTGTTGTGCGAAGTTTTCAACTGATAATAGTAAGCGGGTGCTCTGCTCCGTATGTCTGAAGCCATTTCATGTTAAATGTGTACATCTTTCCTGGTATCGTTGTAAATCCAAATCGCTATTTACCTGTTGCTCGATTGAAACTATTTCACGATACACAGCGACTAATCTTACGACTCCTACGAACTCGTCCTTCTATCTTTCAACTGCCAATACTACACGCACTAAAATAGTTAAACGCCCTCGCGAATCCTCCCCTATTGATTCTTCAAATTCACCCAAAAATAGACGCTTAATAGATTTTATCCTAACTGAAGATTCTCTAGAACAAGATAAAATGACCAATAAAGATAACGCACCTACATTATGAGATATTATTAAATATTTAACTAAGCTCGACTCAGAAATTAATGGAGTGTTTACCACACTTACCACACTTACCGCTCGTTTCGACACCCTAGACACTCAGTTGAAAGATTTCCAGGAGAAGGTTGCAGAAGAAATGGATGGACTACATACGGTTGTCTCAAATCTCTCGAAACCTTCACTCGTTCAAGACACTACTAAACTTACTATATAAGGAGTCCCGAATTCAGTACAATTAACGAATGAACAAATTGTCTCGCACGTTTTGAGTGCTGTTGGATAATCACGAAAAATTCATTGCTGACATTCGAAATTGGCCACCGGGAAGAAAAACTGAATCTCCCTCAAGTCAATCACAGACAAGGAATCTCCACCGTGATGTTGTTGTAAGTATGGATTCCGCTGATACGCGTAATAAGATTACCAGTAAATCGGGCAAACTGACAAAAAAAATCAAGCGATGTTTTTGGAGAGGGAGATGCTTCAATCTACCTGCGGCCTCTCTTGCCACCAAAAATTTATTATTTATGGCGAGCTGCTATCAAAGCACATTAATGCATTGGTTATGCTTTTCCTGTTATGTGTAACCTCAAGGCCTGTATGCGCAAAATGATTATTTCAGACTTGATACCATTATACACTGAAGCTGATCTTACCTCCTTGCCTGTAATCAGTCATATGAAAGAATGACGCCAAATGTATTTCAAGGTCAATTCTAAAGTCAGGGAAGCAGGTGTATTAAAAATTGGACACATCAACGCTAACCGGATCAAAAGACACTTTAACAGTATAGAATTGCATATCTTTGACTCTAAATTAGACATTCTTGCTAATACCGAAACCTTTTTAACAGCTCTGGATACTGACTCAAATAGTTACTTACAAGGTTATAACACCTTCCGCAATGATAGGAAGGGGAAAGGAGGAGATGATGTCTATACATATGTGCACGATGATTTACTTGTTAAAATTTTACATGCCCCAATATTCGACAATACTCCAGAGTACATCATTCTAGAAATTTCACTTAAAACACAAAAACTCCTTTTTGCAACAGTTTATAGACGTCCAAATGGCACTTTTTTGAATCCATTCTTCTCAGCACTATCTGTTTATTTGCCTGCCTACACTGACATTGTTGTTACTGGAGATTTTAACGTAAACATGGCACGTGACTCCGTTTATGCCACACTCTTTCGACGATTCTTGAATGCCCATTTTTTTTGGTACCCTCGGCCCCCACTCATCATTCTACTCGCCTTAGAAACTGCACACATAGCTGGATATTTTTATTTACTGTTTGGAGTCCTTTAGTCATTAAACAACATTCAAAATTGGACGCTCCTTTTATTGCTGGACACGATTTTATTGAGCTAGTAATAATTCTCTTTAAACTACAAATTTACACAAAAAAATTTGTATCCCGGAATTTCAACAAAATAAATCTCTCTGTATTAAATACAAAGCTCACCGATGCCTTTTCATGCTCACTACTATCGCAGTTTTGTTTGATCGATTCGGCCGATGCGAATAGTACTTATATTGATTCTATTGTTGATGATTTCTCCCATACTATTCTCTCGGTCTTCAATGAACTTACACCAGCTCGGTTTATTACCTTTAAGTCTAATAAAAAGCCATGGGTTTTGCTAGAGATTCGGCAGCTTATGAAGCAAAGAGATGCTTGCTATAGAAGGGCTGTCAGGTTAAAATTGGTGTCAGACATGGATTTATTTTGGCGTCTCAGGAGTGAAATTAGAAATATGCTTGATACAGCTAAGAATCCATATCTTGCATCTAAGTTAAATAATGCAAAGGATGTCAAATTAAAATGGTCTGAAATAAAAAAGCTAGGACTCAGTAAGTCGAAACTATCTTCCCCCTTACTCCTGTTTTCGCCAAATGAACTTAATAACTTTTACTCCGATATCACATGCCGTGGTTCAGAGCTTACTGACGCTGATCTTTACAGAGCGCAATCATTGCCTTTAGATGATAACAAACCGATTTTTTACATCTCACCGATCTTACTAGTTGAAGTAAGACGTGCCCTATTGCAATGCTCCTCAATCTCGAAAGGACCAGACGGAATATCTTAAAAAATGATAAAATTATCTATGCCCTTCATTGAACAACCTATAATGACTATAATCAACCAGTCCATTTTTTGCAGAGTATTCTCATTATTCTGGCAAAGCTCTCTCATACTACCACTCTTAAAAATAAAAAATCCAATCTCATTATCTGATACACGCCTGATTTCAAAAATTCCAGAGCTCTCTAAAGTGTGTGAACGTGTAATACATAGACAACTATATGCCCACCTCAACAGTAATGATTTTCTAGATCAGTTTCAGGCACGTTTCAGAGCGGGTCACAGCACTCAAACTGTGCTTATTCGGATTCTTGACGACACTACACACAAAGATTCTTTCCCTTTACAAACATGGTGTACATTCGGCCTTCACTCGTGTGATGGCGTGACATCACTCGCTTAGCCGAGTGAACTTCGAGCGTTCATTGAAAATTCAGGGGAAGGAACTACGTTCACTGGGATTTTCTAGTGAACGCACTCGTAGAGCCGAGTGAACTTCGAGTGTTCATCTAGAATTAGGAGGAATGAATTGCGTTCACTAAGATTTCCAGTGAACGCACTCGTAGAGCCGAGTGATACCTAATTAGATATTGGTATGTGTGTATTTATATGGGTATATAAGAATGTTGAACTTGCATGGTATAAATATTTTGAGGTTAACAGCTACTTAATAATATACTAGTTATGAAAAAGTTTTATCTCGTATATATAATAATTATTACTATTCTACTGATGGAGAGAGTACTGATACAATATTATTGGGTAAAATGTGAATGAATGAAATAATCATGGTACTAAATAATAAGTAGTTTATTAAAGATTGGATTAGCTTAATACAAACACATTTATTATTTCAGAACAATAAGCTTTATTTAATACTACTTACAAATTAACCTAATGTGTAAAAGAAACAAGTAATTTAACCCAACATTTGTATCAAATCATACAAGCTTATTCTAAAAATACAATTTTAGGTCAGCAGTAAAAAAATTATATTTCTAAAAATTTTTAATACTTTATTTGACAAACTAAATTATTGCTATCACAAGGCAAAGACAACTTGAGTGTAAAAAGTCATAACATTTGAAATTTTTTTCAAGTCCTTGGCCTAAGAGCAAAATATCACAGTTACCAAATACAGGTATTCGATGGGAGTGATTACAACTACTACAGCCAGCGTGGCTGAAATTTTATGCAGGTAAGTTGACAAAAAGTTTTTAAGTGCTCAATCAACTTGTGGTACCCAGACAAGAGTGTACAAAAGGATTTTAGAGCTGTCAACATTGGTTTGTGGGACTATCCACAACCTCACTAATCACCGTATAAGCCAGTTGTAGGTATCTGAATGTGCATACTCATCTAGACCCTAGAATACAAAACTAAACTGAATACAGCAACTATTTAATTAACTTTACTGGTCCAAAAGCTATATTGTCATGAATTGAAAATGTATTAACACTGCTTTTCTAAAGATAATGCTAGAAAAAATTGCAGTAACCAGTTTGGTGTGATGCAAGGGTATAAATATTCAGATGCCTACAATTGGCTAATACAGTGATGAGGGGGGTTGTGGGTGGTCTCACAAACCGATGTTGGCAGCTTTAAAATCATTTTGTGTACTCTTATTTGTGTACTTATCTGGGTACCACAAGTTAATTAAGCACTTTAAAACTTTTTGTCAACTTGCCTGCACAAAATTTTAGCCGCACTGGATGTAGCTGTTGTGATTACTCCCATGGAATACATGTATTTGGTCACTGTGATATTTTGCAGGACTCTCAGACCAAGGACTTGAAAAAATTTTGAAATTTTTTGACTTAATTGTTACACTCGAATTTTCTTTACCTTATCCCAACTATCAAAATAATATGACAGTTACTGTCATCATAAGAAAGGACATAAAATTTTAAAAGCCTTTGATACTATTTCTCATGCACGGTTGCTCGAAAAATTACGCTATGTAAACTGCGATGATTCTACCTTAAAATGGTTTTTTTCTTATTTATCTGGACGTAGACATGCAGTGATTGGTGATGGCCACACACAGTCTGATTAGCTCCCTTCAAAAACCGGTATCCAACAAGGGAGTGTACTTGGCCCTCTACTCTTCCTTATTTACATGAATGATCTTCTGTCAGTTATTAAACACCGCAAGCATATGATTTATGCCGATGATACGCAGATTTATTACTTATGTTATCCGCAAGATATTAAATTGGGAATCGAACACGTTAACTTGGACTCTAGTGCGTTCATAGATTGGACTGTAGATAATGGATTAACACCGAATATTCCGAAAACTAAAGTAATGGTCCTTGGCAGTACACAAATGTTGTCCCAATTAGCTTCGTCTGGTGTTTCCACCGTTATTGTCAGTGGAGTTGAAGTACAAAAAGCATCAGCTGTAAAAAATCTAGGACTTTGGCTAACCCCCACGTTAAATTGGGAATACCACGCCCAATTTGTCTCAAACCGTGTCTTTTAATCGCTCTATAGCCTACAACACTGAAAACATGCACTCTCATACTCATTAAAAAAACAATTGGTCGAAAGTCTAATCTTTTTGTTATTTGATTATATGTCTGCAGCTTATCATCGTATAAATGAGAACTCTAATCTTCGACGATCTAATCTCTGATCATCGAGTTTTAAATGCCTGCGTCCGATATGTCATTGGCAACATATGCTGGCGAACTAGAGTTACACCTCATCGTTTAAAGCTGGGATGGCTCTCAGTGCCCCGACGCCGAGACTATATGTTGGGAGTTCAACCCTTTTTAACTGCATTGCATGTTTTCCCCAATTACCTTTTGTCTCTTTATACACTAGCCTCAGATCACTTGGAATTGCGTCGCTCTCAAAGACAACCTTCTCATTATCTCTTGATCCCGCCGTTTAAAACTGAGACTATGAGATGCTCCTTTGCTGTTCACTCCTTGCTCCTCATAAATAAACTGTGCCAAACTACTTTCGATTTGTATCAGGTAAATATTTTCAAGACCTCGCTTTTGACATTCCTTAAGACTCAAAAAATGAGCGACTGGGATAGAGAAAACAGATTGTCTCCTAAGCTATAGTTTTATCTTGATGAATCAAATCTCTCTTCTACATTATTACTTCTATAACGTTTCCTAATGTACTAAAAACACAACACTGTAAAATTACAGTCAATCATCCTCCGAATCATTTATACTTTTACTTAGAAAATAAAAATGTGTTAAACTTCGTTAAGATATAATTTTGTATACTTTACTTAATATATACTAAATGATATAATTGAACTTTTTCATTAATAACTCTTGTAATTATACATAGTATTATGTTTAAGTATCCTCCTGGGTGTAGTATTTTCTTGTACTAATAACTCATGTTGTAATTTCTGTGTTATATATATTGTAAACATTATGTACTTAATTTATGTAATAATTTTTTAATCCATTCGTTGTTATGCCACAAGGTTTAAATAAAGTCTTACAATATATATATATATATATATATATATATATATACATATATTGGAATGGATTAAAAGTTGATTGGATGCTGCTCTTTATAAGCTTGCTGGTTATTTACTGTCATGTCTATACACGCTATGATATAGATGTATACGAAAATACGAGCTAGCTCGGTTATCTCTTTGAGCCGACAGAGGTCACTCGCGCGTGCTTGATTTTTCGCTCGTTTTGAATTGTCATCTTTTTTCATGCAAGTCTATTCGGGAGAAGAGGAGTGGAAGCTGCAGCAAGCCCACCGGATTATGCGGGTCTGCAGCTAAACTCGTTTACTCTGTTCTTGTGTCACGCTAAGTACAGATACGTTTGCTGACGCATCCTTGCCGACGCTCTGAGTTTTCCTAGCTTATATCGCCATCGCTTCATACACCTTTAATTTTGCTGCATTTTTTTGTTACATTTCGGGAATAAATACAACGTGTGTCACGTAGGAACGTTCTTGTTTGTGGACGGGCATAACGACTGTCGCAAGTTCTAAGGGAAGTCGCACTGTGGTGGCAAGGACCTGGTCGTGATATCAATATACACACTTTTTGCGATTGCGCCTGACCAGCCGATCCGTAGAGTGCGAGACGATCTCACCACTCCTACACACCAGGACATCTTTCCACGTTGACTTGTGGGAATCGACACTGCCGTCTTTCTCATTGTCTGGATTTAGCACCACGTGCCTACTACTATACTTTTAGAAGTTGACCACTTGCTTTCCTCTAACACACACACACCTTCATATATACCTTACGTGCTCACACCTGCCTTATTCTATGAAATATTTTTTTGTTAACTCTATAGTCTGATTTTATTTTTATTCAGTAAACTAGATTTTTTTGCTTCGTGCTTTTTTCTCATAATAATGCTTATTATTCAATCGTCCAGCCATCATATTCCCCCTTCCTTGAGTAAAAGCAATATCATATTACAAAGTAAAGTTACAGTCAGTTTTCTTGCTTTATTGTTTAGTTGATTTTTCATTGATCATATGTCACAAATGTTTACCTTTACTTTTGGCAATCAATTGTCTTAAAATATTTTTAAACTTTTTTAAACATTTTTTTTTACTGTTTTTCAAAAGTTTTTTAGGATGATGATCGTTTGAATAATCCGAAGATTTTGGCAACCCTTCGTGAAATTCAATTTGCTGTCCATTTTTCAAAATTTTTCCACTTTTATAACGATCCTGCCACTCTGCGTGGTAAAATAAAATATGGTCAAACATAATGATAGACATTTGTTCTAAATTATTTAAATCTTTTAACGAAGACTGTTTTTCTGCAGCCAGTTGGACCGTAAATCATGCTTTTTCATGGGTGTTGCCAGCGGGTATCCACTATGGCAATATTTTTAATACTAATTATATTTTGAAAAGCTTGTTAGATAAATACTTTTCCGAAAAGCGTACCCACTAGGTGGTGGCAGCTGCGATGCTACGGTATTGTAGCTGATACTTATGCGTATACGTATACTTTCATATATAGATATAAATCTACGCATGCGTTGGCTCGATGTGTAAGTGTCAGCTGTTAAGTTTCGGTGTACACGTCAAGCACCACTCTTTCCTTTTCTCAGCTGATTTCTAGGGTAAATGGAACGAGAATGCAGCAAAAATCTATATCTTTCTTGGTATCTAACGACGTATATAATTGACTAGTATATTTGTATTACTTACAATGAAGCTGTAGTACCTTATTTGAATTTTCGAAGATGCAAGTCCTGAGCGGCTCAGTTAGTTAATGATTTCATTGGTATGGAACGTTGATCGAATTTGAGCTTTTTAGAGCTTGCATATTATTATGACTATTATTATATTTTTTTATAATTGTTACTATTCCCAATATTTGTAAGGATAGAATTAAAAAAAAAAAATTTTCGGTTAAGGTACCACTTTAAAAAAAGCAAAAATATTAGTTAAACGGTTTTATTTTGCAATCACTTTTTTTTTAATGCACAGTAAAAAGTAATTTTTTCGTTTGTTTTTTACTATCACTGATGCTATCCAAAACATCTGCACATCTGAGGAATGGTATTAGCGGGATTTGACGTATAAGATTCTGGAAGGCGTTATAATATGCATCACTATCTTGCGATGTTGCTTTTTTTAGAGATAAAAGTCTTGATGATCCATTCTTTTAATATTTATGTATTGTACAGTGCACAAAATGACTGCACGTCTTTGAAATGTTGTTGCGCATGCGTTAAACAAATTGGCGAACCAATTTTTTTATTTTCATGCATTTTAAATGAGGTATGAATTTGCGATGAGTCAAGAACCTCGTGTGCTAGTATTAAACTTATAAATTTGGTTCCATTATCACCATCCATATAAATTCTCTTGAGATTTTTAACAAGTGTAATAAGATAATATTTTAAATAATTTATTGTGATATCTCCGTCAAACCACTATATACCGTGAACTTCTAGCGTGCGGTGATTATTATACTTTCTTACATCATAAGATTAATCTTTGAATAGGCGTGGTGGTTTAATTAACCAATAACCTATGACATTTGCTTGTATCACTATTACTGCAACTTTTTTGGGTATAAAATTTCTATCAGAGTCGTAAAAACCTTGGATGTGTATGGCAAAATCCATGATGGTGAACTACTATACTCTCTTGTAATATTTATTCTCTGGGCAAGATTTTTGGTTACTGAAGAGTCGATGAGTCATGGATTCTTTTACCGACGAAAATAGCGGTTTCTTTTTTTTCCTCCTCGTCCTCCCTGTTAAGGAGAGGATTCTTCTCTTCTGTAGTACCCTTTTCCTTCTTACTTTTTGTCGACATCATAAAATACTAAGTAAAAATAGGTTGCAACATGCATTTATATATAAATAATATATAATCTTTTTGCAGAATGGAGCGACATCTTTCTTAGATATTTGAGAAAATCATTAATAATACTTTGGTTCTAGTGGTGTATGTATAAGTTATGCAGACTTTTTTTATGCATATAAGTTTTGAATCATTTTCAAATTTTAGAATTTTAACTTTTGCATGCTTACCGACCACAGTTGGGTTCAAATTTTTAGACTTTCGAATTTATCAATCTTTTACACTTACAGACTGGCACAGCCTATTATTGAAAAGTCCTTCATTTTACCTGGTCAAGCAGCGTTGCTCATGATATTTAAATAACGCAGAACGTATCCTACTTCTGCGCACCACTTAGTAAGTATTTAGCTCGCTAGATCATGTGAAGTCTGTGAATAAAATAAAAAATAACAGTTACCAGCCAAGCAATGTCAGTAATTATATTTAAATTACATGTGAAACCTGGCACTATTATTTACAAATACTTGGGGTCATTGGCTCGCCGGCCACGTGACATCTGCTAAAAATAGGACTCTCGGAAGGGATGCCTCTGGCGCCATTCCTATGACACATATCTATGAGTCCGTCTCGAAACATAGTTTCGTTACTACTTTCACAAGTTAGCATCTGCAATTAGATACTCGACAGATTTGAGTATTGGAAAGAGTAACTCCCTCGAAACTTCCACTTGCTCATTTTTTGATAACATGAATATTGTTTAGGGTTAACATTAACAATAAAATATCACTCTGTTATTTATATACTTTTTAAATATATAAAAAGTTATTTAATTACTTATATGCTTATCAATATTTCATCTCATCATTGAGACCTTTTCAAGACTCTCACTTTTTTACGTAAAAACCTCACGCACTATAAGGTAAAAGCACCAGTACGTGAACACTTTTTCCATAAAGTCTTTGTTTTCTCATTTTTATTGAATTTCTGATTTGCATAACAACAAAACAGTCATTGCGCCAGTAAGTTTATATTTTTTCCTTTAAAAAAAAAACAAAAAAGTTTTTCTAGGTCATGTGTACAATTAATAAATTAATTTTAAAGTTTTTTTACCAATGACCCAGTAGATGAACAGCGTGATCAGGTATTGGTACCGATACGTATTTTTGACCGAATAATTAAACATCCCATGTTAATTAAATGGAAGAGAGGTTATGTTAGCTGCCTTCTACTGATTTCTATTTTTATTGTGTATTGCAAATAACCAAATCGAAAAATTTCTTTCTAATTTCATTGGTAACATATTATGAAAACTATAACGACTGGCTTGACATACTATTATTATTGATTAACAGTGATTTCAATCGTTTTTATGAGTTCAAGTACTGGGCATAGGTAAAACCTAATGGTACCAGTACCTGAACAGTCTCACAAGCCACCTCATACAAGTTGCACGAATAAATAATTCTTTTCTCGTTGAGTATAAAGACTTACTGAAATATAAATTTTGTTTTATCTAAAGAACGATCAAAGGATATTAGAAACATTTTTTTTATCCACTTAAATTGAAAATAGTTTATTCAAGCTGTTCAATCTACTGATGCAATTTTAGGAAGTGTTTACGTACTGGTGCTTTTACCTTATAGATCAACAGTTTTGATTTACACACAAAACATCTTCTAAATAAAAAAAAAACTTTTTCGATTATAAACTGTAGGTAGACTGTCCATACCTACGGACAAACAGGTAAACTATATAGACTGTTAGTCTGTAGTGCATGAGGTTATTGCGTAAAAATGTGAAAGTCTTAAAAAGGTCTCAATGATATATGAGACCAAAGTATATAAATAAAACCAAGTATATAAATAAAAAAATTTTGCTCAAGAAAAACCAAGTGGTGTTCTATTGTTGATGTAAACCCGAAACAAGATGTCAGTATTATTAATGAATAAAGTTGGCTTTTAAACGAGCAAGCGTGAATGATTAAACCCAACATTTTTTTGAGTATTATTAAAAAATGAAATAAGCTCTTAGGCGAGCATGCATCAATTCAGCATTATTAATAAATAAGATATGTCTTTAGGCCAGTAAGCATTAGCAATTAGAAGCCCATTTTTTTCTTAGTATTATTAAATAATAAAATAAGCTATTCGGCGAGCACGCATGGGCAATGAGAAATCCAACAGTTTTTCATTTTATTGATTAGTAAAATGTGGTCTTAGGTGAGCAAGCATTGGCGACAAGCGACTTCACTTGATTTGAGTATTGTTCATCGCAAAAATTTCGTTCTTAGGTGAGAAAGCATTATCAGTAAAAAAGGCGACTATATTTTTTTATTATCTAAGAATGAAAATTTTTTTTAGTTAACCTAGTATTGTCAGTTAGTAACCTTATTGTTTTTTAACATATATTTTATACAAAATTCTTCTCTCAAGCAAGTAATTATTGGTGACTAGCTATCTGAATGTTTTTCAGGGTAGGTTGGTAGTTAATAGAATGTAACTTTACGCAAGCAAGTATTAGGGATTAGGAACCCAACTGTTTCTTAGTATAGTTTATGAATTAATTGGCCCCTAACCTCTAATTGTTATAGGTATTTTAATCTTATGTAAAATGTACATACGCTCGAATAAGCAATTGTGATTATTAAACTGAAGTTTTTTGCATGGGGCTATCTATGCGACGTAAACGCTTAGTAATATAATATTATTTAATAACTGGTTGATGTGACAACATTATTGGAATTTGCACAAAGAAGCAGTATGCACACTGCTATATAAATAACGTAAGTACGTGTGAGTGAATTTCAAATTAATACAAGTTAATTGTTATCAATTTAAAAACATATTTATACTAAAAGTTTAAAAATCCACATTACATTATTCATATTAGTATACATTATTTAAATTTTCTGTATCCATTACATAATATCAATTTTTTAAAATAATAATACAGTTAAGGTTAAATAACTAACACACTTAAGGATGGCGTCTTGAATATATATATATATATATACATATACACATAAATACATACGTACCATTCTTGTATTAAAAATGTATGTGTACGTATACTGTCATAAGTAAAGAATTGAAAACAGGCGTGCAATTTTAAATGAATCAGACGAATTAATCGCTTGATGACAGTTGTGCAATTAGAAAAAAATTCAAGAATTGGAAATTCTAGTCTTACAGGCAATAAAATAAGTCTGATTGATAAGTGAATACTGAACTAAACACTAACTAAAATCTCAAGAATAGCAATCAGATGGTTACAGCTGCCTCAACTTGTGTACCAGGCAGTACAATGAAACAAGTTTGCTTGAATAAAATGTTTTAAAAAAGTTTTTAAGATTCAAGAATATTAATTTTTTATTCAATAAGTGTTAATTTTATTTGTAAGCTCATGCAAAAACTGTTATTTAATAGTAGCAAATGTTTAATTTTTTTTTAATTTATGAAAAAAAAGAAAAAGCTTACCCAACAGAAAGTTTGAGGCAACTCTTTTACGGTCATTCATAAAGTTTAAGGAGGCTTTTAAGAAGTGACTAACGAATTTTGAGGATTATTCTTAAACATTGATGTTCGCATGTTTACCAAACCCAATAACTATTTTCACAAGGCCCTAATCAAAGTGATTATTTTACATAATAAAAAGTTAGATGTTAATTTATTGTTAACTACAGTTTTGTCCAAATCTGACTGTTGATTCTATTAAAATTTGTTACTATAAGAGTCACTTTTGACGATCTCCTATAAAAACGCATGTGAAATTACAAAATTTATTTCATTCTTTTCTCGTTTCACAGCACCCAAAGTTGTTGAAACTTTGCATAAATTTTTTTTATATATTAATAAAGTTCTGCAAAAATTCTAGTTAAAAAATGACTGTCAATTGCCTAAGGTAGCCAACCTCCTTAAGTATAAAAGCGTTTTAGTTTCACACTCACTTTCAATAATTTATCTCCAAAATTAACTTTCACACATTTTTATAAATACACTGCTCACAAATTTTTGTTCCAGTTTCATAATGTCAAAAAAAATTAGATAGAAGATAGAAACCTTGGCCCAAGGCAGCGCCACACTTGAGCCGCGTAAATTTGGTAGCCAACCTTGAGCCTACCTTAGTAACGGGGGATCCCAGTTAACCTTCCGATCGGGAGGAGGTACAAGGAGAGTTATTTGGATTATTGGCAAGAATCAGCAAAGGATAAAAGTAGAGAGGGTGTAGGCATGAATTTAACGGCTGCCAAATTCGTTTTTTGTATTAACCCAAATATGGTAATATTTCGCCACCTATGCAACAAAAATTATTTTCTATTTTTTCTTGACTATAACAAAATGCTTAATAATTCGAACTGTTGTACATAGTAAAATAGAAAACCAAACACCCTGTGCTAGAGACTCTGGACGTGGAGATGTAGAGCACTTTCGTTGGAATCTTTTTTCCCCACTGGAGCTGTTGCCACTTGAGAGCGGTAGGGTAGTGACCAGCAGCAGTGTATAAATGCTAGTTGCCAGTATATTGGTCAGATTCTCACAGAAGGTGGACAGCAATACCCTGTTATGCAGACAAGGATTTTGAGATTATATAGGTAAAATTAAAGTCGTCACGTAGAGCTTTTTGCGTGGTTTCATACATAAGTGTTTATTGTACTAAATTATCACTCTAGCCACTGCCTTTGTATAAGTCTCGTCAAGTGAGAGCCCTGGCATAGGCTTGGATCGTGTGATTTGGGTGGATCATTGCAAGACGTCGTGCAGCCCTTCTTATATACTACAAACTACCTTTTTACTTCCGATGTTTGGTAAAAACTAGTAGTTGCCACCTAGTGGGCGGTAGGTGGTACTATCAGGCACAAAGTTTTGAAATCGGAGCTGAACGCGACATTTAAAAATCAAATTTATGTAAAACGATTGAGTTTAATAAGAAATAACTATTTTAATGATTTATAATTAATAAAATAATACCCTGAACGGTAACAGTTTTTTCGATTATTCTTGGTTTTTTCGAATGGTAATGGATTCAAAAAACTTGAGTATTTTCTCCTCTTGATTGTTACAGCTTTGAATTGATGCAAGAAAACACAAATACCTTGAAACAAAATTTTAAGAGAAGAATGCTAATTGGAAATAAACATCTCATTATCCAATACGCAGGAAGATTACTCTCATAATTCTATAAGAATTCAAAAAGAATTTCTTTCCCAAAAGTAATTAAGAAGAATACTTATTAACTTCTTTAAGTAATCGCAAATGTCCACTGTATTAAAATTCTTAAAGAATTCCTTTTTGTTTGATGAAAAGGAATTTTAACAGGCGTAAAAAAATTTTTTTTTTTTGTAGTGATAAGATTACTGTCAAAATTCTATAAGAAACGCATTAAATTTCATTCTTTTCAAAAAGACGTAAGGAAAAATTCTTTTTACTGATTTAAATAGCTACGAAAAACTAAATTTTTTAGGTCCAGTTTGTTAATTATACCACTTTGTATTTATACAAATTGTTTAAAAATTCTGTTATTATTAAAAGCCTTCTACGAACAATGATTAAAAATATTTGCAGTAACGGGGAATTAAACTTGGATCCCTTGGAGTGGTAGGCTGGCACTTAAACGATTGAGCTAAAACAGACTTAGATAGACGGTGTAATTTTAATAATTACATACTGAAAGACAAATTTCAATCAGTTTAATGGAACTTTCAAGTTTACTTTTAGTAATGACAACTGCATTTAATTTTATTTTTATGTATATGTTGAATGAAATAACTTTTAAAACGGATTATTGGCATCAAATGCAATACATATTTTTTTACCGTAAAAAATACAATTAAGTGTCAAGTAAAATTTCTATTATGGCAATTTATGAATATTTTCTCACAACATAAGAATTTTGTAAGTGTTTTGTTCATTAAAAAGTTCAGTATAACTTCCATACCAGAGTATTAGATAAGATTGCTTAAAAAATACCAAAAGAATACTTCGTTTACTTTGATGAGAATTCCTTTAGTCTTCTTTTTAAATTATGTAAGAATTTTAAAAGAATTCTTTTATTAGGGACATGTGCATATTCTTAAAGAATTCTTTTACAAAGAAAGTATGCGTATTGGGACAAGTATCTACAAAAATAATTAATTCTTGATTTTTGACAAGTTCATTAACCTTTTTTCTAATTCAAAGCAACTTATACAGTTACAAAAAAATATTTTTGTGAACTTATTTGTTAAAGAAGTGATAGGGCTCTATGATAAGCAGGGTAATTATAATGATCATAATAACAATAAAAATAATACTGATGATCATCGTATTATTAATGGCAATGATAATAATAATCATAACAATAAAAAATATTTTTATTATTGTAAAGATAACGATGATAGTGATAAAAATGATAATACATTGAGAAAAGTTATGTGAAAAAAGTATTATAACTATAAGGATGAATCATGAGTAAGCTCAACCACCAGAGGGCAGCAGGACAAGATACTACCAAGAGATATATAGATATATTATTTAAATACGGTTTATTTACATTGTTTTATATAGAAATTCATAAAAATTACTTACATTGTTGCTTTCAGCAGTTTCTTAAATCGACTTAGACTTAAATTTAAATACAAACCATAATAGTTCTCTATGAAAATTTGCTCATTCATCCTTTATATTTAAAATTTCCCATTCACTCACATACAAGTAACAGTGAAAGTGTGTTGGTGAGAAGCTATATAATAGACCGTGTTCAAATAATATATCTATATCTTTAGTTAGCATCTTGTCCTGCTGCCCTTTGGCAGTTGAGCTTGCTCATGATGCATCCTCATATTAAAAAATTACTATATTTTTTAGAAAAGCTAAGACGTACTCACTTAACGACACAATTACAACGTTTGTAGTAATTTTTATCATATTTTAAATAACTACTATTATTATGTAGCAGCCCTAAAAATTTATTACACAGCAAAATAAAAATTACTATGTTTAACGTAGTAAAAATTGGGATTTTATAATTTTTATTATACAACATAGTCAATTTTATTAAAATCATCTTAAAACATCTTACATTCTAAAAAAAATTTACTTTAAGATAATACAATTTTCAATTCCACTGCATTGTTATTCAGTATCGCAAAGATTACTATGTTCGAAAGTAATTTTGTACGATGTTTTCATCGATTAGATGGGATGGTAGATTATAAGTAATAGGTAAAAAAACTCTAGTTCCAAGTCTGAAGTTATACGAATGTAAATATTACGAAAAACAAATTTTTTTAATTATAAGGTTTGAAAGTTGATACGTACAAATAATTTTGAGTTGACTAATCATCCATGGACAGCACTGTGGTCTTCAGTAAGCCCTTTGATTTTTAACTTTATTGGGTGTATCATAAACTGTACACGTTTTCACTTTTTCTTTATTGATTTTAGTCATAATGCGGACATAGCATACTGTTGTATAGTGTTTACGGAGTCTTATTTGGAGGTTCAATTCCTACTCAGAGCAGATCTTCTTAAAAGAATAACGTTCTTAAAACGCATTTACATCTATACATAATCTATATATAATCTTCAAGAAAAAATATCTTTATAGTGTAACTGGCGGTTAATACTTGAGTGCTGTTTACGCTCACCTAGACTGCACGAGGAAGAAAGGCCGGAAAGAGAGAGATAGGGGGCGTTATAACGGCGAATAGAAGCGAGAGAGAGAGAGGAAGGAGAGAAAAGCGTCTTGATATAGGTGTTAGCGACAGACACTCCTGGCCATTAGGGCACAGAAGATTAGGTACAGGTAGTGCACACGAGTGTCTCTTGCCCGCAAAGCACACCACGTCACCAAGGAACAGCCTCGTCATTGCCTTGTCAGCTCCAGCCTCCTCACTTCTGATAACAAGCAACTTGTCAGCAAGATACCAGGCCGAGAATTCTTGTCGGGAGACCATCTGCTCGGCCAACAAGCGTAAACATGAGGCTACAAAAAGCCAGATAAGCGCAGTGCGTGCGTAAAAAAGCATGTACTAGCGTAAACTCTCCCTGTGCCTGGTAGAACTGTTGTGTTTCATCGACTTCAAAAAGAAAGCCTTTCTCCGGCCATGCGTGCTTTGCAATTATCGTGATCGAGCGACATACACACAGACACACACACACACACTCTCACGTGCGCGCGCGCGCGTATTCTTCCGTATTAGTGCAATTAATAGAGATTCAGTGCTTAAGATTATGCGATGTTTGTGTTCTGCTTTGCGCAAGCCTTTTCCTGCATTAAGCCCTTTTGGCTACTTTTATTTACAGGCTTTATTTAGAGATCGCGACGTACTAAGGGGATTTGTAAGCCGAGTACCAGCCTTATCCAGCCACCTCTGCGGGCTCATACCTAAACACCGGCGCGTGAAAATCCTGAGTTAAGCCAGAGCTGACTGGCCACTCAGCAAGCAGATGACAACAAGGAAAAGCGGACTCCTTGTCCACGTTGTAACGTAAGTGTGTCTCCCAGGAAGCACAGTCGTAGTTCACAAGAAAAAGTTTTGTCAACTAAACAAATATTGGTACTGAGTTTCAAACTACGAAACAACGAATTAATATATGATGATTTAATTCTTATTCAATACTTATTTGTATAATCGTGCCTCTATTTTAGTTTTTCAAAACTAAAAGAATCTTTTTTTGAAATGTATAAAAATATAAAACATAAATATTGCTTTGGCAATCTCGTACTAGATGGCAAATGTGGATAAGTTCAATTACTCGCATTAATACTTACCCATCGATGAAATTACATCAATTTCTAATATTCCTATATACCATATGAGCAAGGCGTCAACTAAAAAATAGCCGAAATTATAAAACGTATCAATTGAGAAAAGGAGTAGCCGAGATCTTGATGGCAAAATTGGTAATGCATTTACCCGGCAAGTTAAGAGTTCCAAGTTCAAATCCTAGTTAAGGTGGATCTTTTTTTCAATTGCTACGTATGACAATTTTTCTACAAATGTGTAGTTTTAACTGAAAAACCGAGTTGCTTTGGCAATCTCGTACTAGACGGGAAATGTCGATAGATTCAATTACTCGCATAAATATTATTTGTTCCTTTTTAATTATTTTTCATTATTCTGGGACATTTATTACATTAGAAATGCTTATGAAATTTTTTCCGTAAAATTTAAAATAATATTCATTACCTCAAATTACAAAGCCGTTTAATTTTAAGAAGTAAACGCATCCAAAAAAATTATGTCAGATTATTGACTTTCATTTTATTATGAACAATATAATAAATTAAAAAAATCATTATCTTATAAAAATAAATCGTGTATTGTAGAAACACTTATACTATAAAATGTTGATTAGCTTTTTCTTTGTGTTAATTTTATTGTAAAATTATTTGTTCTATTACACTTTAATACCATAGCATTTAATACCATAGTAATTGAATATTTATTAATTTTCTTAATTGCTTTAATAAGTTTAAGCTAGAATCTCAAAAGTAAGCTGGGAAAACAATTTTGTTATTGAAGTACTAAAAAAATTTTCGTTACCAAAAAAAAAATAACACAAAAAGTTTTGTTTGGGTAAGTAGATGCATACGTACGATTCTTGTTATTAAATCGTAGTTGTTTAATTGACTTCAATAAAATAATTTTTAAAGTTTTGCTAAGCTCTCAATAATTAAAAAACTTTGTCTTTAGTGATGGTAGAGGCAAATTAGAGCAAGAGATTGGTTAAATAGGGAGGTGGCGAAGGGATTGCTGCATGAGAGTTGAGGGGGTGTGGCTGGGAGTGGGAGGTGCTTGTTTAAATATTATTAGATGAAAAACCACGTGGAAACAAACACATAACTTTGTGTGTAAGGGGGGTGCTTAGAGGAGAGCTGAGACTCACTTTTGTCTACACAACAGCGATCGGAGACAGAATTTTTTTTCCAAGGATGCAAGGTTTAAGTTAGTGTACACACTTAATGTGTCGTTAGAAATACATAATCAAATTCAAACTTTTGTGAAAAGTAAAAAATAGTTTCGGCATTTTTAAACTTGCTATTTCAGTACAAAAATGAGTAAATGTCTATAATAACAATAATAGTAGCATCAATAAGAATATAAATAACAATAATAATAATAAAAGTTATAATCATAACAATGATGAAAATTAAATGACAATGATAATAATAACAAAAATAATAACAAAAAATAACAAGAATAACAATAATAATAATAATACTGATAATACCAATAAAAATAAAAATAATAGTAATAATAACTATATTAAATAACTATAATAGTATTTATAGTGGTAGAAATGATAAACATGATGATAATGTAATAACAATAAAAATAATACTGGTTACTAAAAAACTAATTATAACAAGGAATCCAATGCAATTTTTAACTTCTTGATTTATGGTCTTGAATTTTCAAATTATAAGAATAATATTTCAAAACACTAAATCAAAGAATTAGTAAACGAAAAAATTATGTGTTCTAATAGCCCTACTTTTGTAACCATACAGTAAGTGCATGTAATTTAAATCAATGTAATTCATAATACAGCAAAAGTAATAACAGTAGTAGTCTTAGTTGATTTTTTCTTCTATAGAAATAAAAGACTTACAAATAGCTGTACAACTACTTCGCTATGCGCCTATGTCAGGAGGCGCCGTCGAGGAAGAGAAATTGTCCCTCGCTAAAATCGCCAGAATGCATAGAGTCTTATAGGAAAACTTTTTAATGGGTTAAAAAAAAGTTTATTAGGAATGGATTAACCAAATGAATCAGTGATTTAAGTGTGTTTTATGTTAATGTACAGTAATAAGTTTTGGTTGGTGCTGTCATATGTACGACAAGATTGGAAAAAATAAAAACATTGATTGCGACTGTGCTAACACAACATGTTGCGTGGAGACACAGCCGATCCAACATGGATTGCCTGGTCCAAATTCAAAAGAGTGAGATATAGATATAAGGAGGGGGGGGCTTTGTACTGTATAGAGGGTTTGTTTAAGTTCAATTAAAAAAAATAATACAAAAAAAACAAATAGTGATTAAATTTAAGCAAAATTAAAAGGAGAGGAAGGTTAACACAATTAAGAACAACTAATTAATGGGAAAAAGCCTATGGCATAAAAAACCCAGATTTATTAAATCAACTTGGGGTGCATACAATTAAAGAACAGATTAAACTAACAATAACACTGACAACTGGAACGGTGATAAGCGTGTGTTGTGTTGATGCGTAAATGTGTAAGTGTATGCGGGAGGATCTGGTGGTAACGACTCCCAGTGTGTGAATGCGAGACGAGTGAGTGAGGAGTGATCTCCTCTGCGAACCAGCGGGCCCTGCACGGTCGCACGAGTCAGCGCGAAGCTGGTGAAAGCGGGCCGACGCCCGGAAGTCGAAATTGACTACCACCTGCGGTAGTTGCGATGACGGTTGTTATGAGTAGCGTGTTCGGGTGGGGACCCTGATTCTGGAACGAGAATCGGAATGAAGGGGACGAGATATGGAGTGATGATGACGGGATGACAATGTGCACTGAATAAGGTGTAATAGATGTATGATATGTACGATATGTAGTGACAAGGTTAAATGCGGATGGATGGAGCGAAGACGATGTCAAGATGATGCTACGTGCATACAGAGATGCGAGATCAACGATGATGACTCGTATGACAGATGGGATGACTGATAAGTTGGTTGGTGACGTGCTCGAGAAAGATCGTGAAGTTGGGTGGTGGTCGATGAAGTTGAGGTCGATGGAAGGTTAGACGATGGGGAGAGAGAGAGATAATGTAGAGCAATCGAACGGTGTCGAGGTGACAGGGGGGGGGGTCGTGTAGGAAAGGAAAAAATGACGAGCTAGTGTGATGATGACAAAAGCGGTTTCGAGGAAAGAAGGATTGATTTTAGGAAAAGGGGGACAGCATGAATAAGAGATAAAAGGGTTATGAAGTATGTGAGTATGAATAAGAGATTGACGGATGAGCGAATGAATTGACGGTTTGTTGCAGAGGATGTTAAGATGTAGCACGCAAATGCAGTTAGTGGCGAATGCGGAAGCTGATAAAGCGTGGGTGATGGACTAATTAGGTGAAGAGAGGTGTAAGAGAATGTCGATTCTATGAGTGAAGATGAAGATAGAAGGAAAAAATATAAGAGAGACTTAAGTTTTAATGACGATGTCCTGAGTCCTGGGGCTCGATGATAGCGGCGAAATCTCCTGCAGACGGTACAAACTGTAAGCGGTAAAACAAGCACTAAGCGAGATGTTAACGATGTTTCCAATTCGGCGTGTCAGACAAGAGAGAGCGTGCAACGGAAAAAGTAAAACTGTCAAGCCCTGAAGCCCCGCCCCTACCACCACCGTACTGATGGGACACGAGCCAATCAGCGGCGGGTGCAGGCGCGCGCAAGGCTCCAGGGGAAATTAGAGTGTGTTTGACTCTGAGTAGCATGCGATTCCGCTCCAATTCCGTCCCTCGACGGAACAGGCTCCCCCCGTTGCGAGAGTATGCGAGCAAAATTGTCGTGTTCATGTGTGTGATGTGTAGTCGTGTGATGTGTATACACGGTGCAATGTTACATGGATTCCAGTAAAGGGCACAAATCGGTGATATTTCTTTCGTAGACTCCTGTTTTGGTTTTCAATTTGACGACTCTGATGACACCATCGCTTCCCGGGTGAACCTCTGTCACTACTTTTAGTGGCCAATGATTATTTGGATGATTTTTCTCAATTAGAATGACGACGGATCTGACCCTTATTTCACCTTTGCCTTCGAGCCACTTTGTTCGTTTTTGTAATTCATGGAGATATTCAGAATGCCAACGCTTCCAAAAGTCCTGCCGCGCCTTTACAATGAATTTCCATGCGGGAAGTCGATTATCTGAAACGGAAGTCAAATCGTGATCAGGCAACATCGTGAGAGGACGGCCAATAAGAAAATGCTCGGGAGTAAGGGCGGCTGGGTCATTTGGATCGCTTGACATGGAGCTAATGGGACGCGAATTTAAGATTGATTCTATTTCGATGCAGAGGGTGTTAAGCTGTTTAAACGTAAGTATTTGCCTTCCTATAACTCGCTTTAAGTGATGCTTAAATGATTTAACGGCGGACTCCCATATCCCCCCAAAGTGTGGTGAAGCTGGTGGATTGAAGTGCCAAATGATGTTATGAGTTACGGCGTAATTGTTGATTTTATCGCGGAACGACTCTGAATGAATGAGATTATAAATTTCGCGCAACTCGTTGTTCGCCCCGACAAAATTAGTACCGTTATGTGAATAAACATGGGATGGAATTCCTCGACGTCCTATAAACCTTTTAAAGGCTCCTATAAACCCTTCGGTTGTCATATTGCTCGCTATCTCTATGTGGACTGATTTGGTGGGCATGCAAATAAACACACAACCATACGCTGGCAAAACTACTCGATTCCGTAACTTTTTCTCCTTTATGTTAATTGGACCAAAATAATCTACTCCTACGTGTTCAAAGACCGAAGCTTGTTGCACGCGCGCTTGGGGTAAATCGCTCATTTTCGCCTGTAGGGTCACGGGTCTATGTCTGATGCACGTAACGCAACGTCTAACAACACGCCTAACCTGATTCTTTCCATCTAGCAACCAAAAACGTTGACGAATTTTATACAACACCCCTTGAATTCCCGCATGCAACGACGAATGATGAACTTCGCTTATGATGAGGTCGGTTACGTGATGGTATGATGGCAGCAGTATCGGGTATTTCTGTCGGTCAGGGATTTTCGCACGTCGCAATCGGCCTTCTACTCGCAACAAGCCATTCGCATCTATAAAGGGGTCAAACGCGGCTAACTTCGTATTCTTCGTACTCCCCGTTTTCTCGATTTGAGTTATCTCCCTTTTGAATTGCTCTTGCTGTATAAGCCTTAGTAGTCGAATCTCTGCTCTGGTTCTCTCAACAAGTGATGGTGGACCTTGAATTCGATCGGTTGAAAAACGCCAGCGGAGACAATACGATAAGGAATTGATTAACGCAAAATAAGATGACTGACGTTCGTAGAAAGGCTCGATTTGAGATGATTCCTGAAACGATGAATTTGAAACAACTGGCGTCACAGATTGCGAAGGTTCCACTGCCGACATCAAGCAAGTGGACGCCTTTAATCCAGGTAAACTGACAACAATACTTCTCTCTGAGTTGGGCCACTCTTTCTCTGAACGGTACAACCAAGGCATTCCATTGGTCCATTCCCTGTTCCTAAGGAATTCAGCCGGATTCTGGCCTCTAGATAGGACATCGGCAAAGTTGTCTCTAGTAGTCACATGACGCCACTCAACTGATGCAGCTAGCTCTTGAATTTCAGCGACCCGATTTCCTTCGAAGACCTTAAGAGCCTGGGGTGATTTCTTGATCCACTGCAGCACGATTTCGGAATCTGACCAAAATACCACCTTCTTTATCAAAAAATGAAAGGATTCTCTGCACTCCTTGAACAACCGAACCAGCGTTAACGCACCGCACAATTCAAGCCGGGGAATTGTTGTTTGTTTGACTCGAGTGACGCGAGATTTGGAACAAGCCAACCGAACTAGAACCTGTCCAGACCTATCTACTGATCGAACGTACAAGCAAGCCCTATATCCTCGCTGACTCGCGTCACAAAACCCATGCAATTCAATTGTCACTGCCTGTTGTAAGAGAAGGTGTCTTGGAAATGAAACCGCATCCAACAATTTAATCTGCTCTGCAAACGTGGTCCACGTAGTATAAAGTTCCTGGGGCACCGATTCGTCCAAACTGACCTTTGCCTTCCAACATTCCTGCATAATTAGCTTTGCTGTGAATACTACCGGCCCTAACAATCCTAAGGGATCAAAAATTTTTTCGATTTCAGATAGAATGACTCGTTTAGTGACGGTTCGGGGCATTTCTATTTGTTTTACTATATATGAGAAGCAGTCTGATTGGGAATCCCAAGATATACCTAAAGTTTTAACTATCGGATCCCCCTCTGTTAAGCTATCCATTTTAAAGACCCTCCCCTCTGAATCGTCAAGTGCGTGAGCGTGATTAGAAGCCCATTTTCTGATAGAAAAACCCCCGCTAGCTAATAATTGAATCAACTCATCCCTGATCTGCAAAATCTCCTGTAACGAATTTGCTCCAGTAAGTAGATCATCTACATAAAAATCCCGCTTCAAGATAACACTAGCCCTAGGGAACCTTGCCTTTTCATCCTCTGCTAACTGATGAATCGTCCTAATTGCTAGAAAAGGAGCAGATGACACTCCAAAAGTAACCGTGTTCAGCTCGTAAGTCTCAATTCTACCCTGATGTACCCATAGAATTCGTTGGTAGGACCGGTCCCGGGGATCTACTAAAATCTGCCTATACATTTTCTCTATGTCCGCAGTAATGACGTAAGTATGAGCACGAAACCTAAGGAGGTGGTTGAAGAGTTTCGGTTGAATTGTAGGGCCCACCATGAGCACGTCATTCAGCGAGAGATTTTTATCGGTCTTGGAAGACGCATTAAAGACTACGCGAGTCCTTGTTGTAATACTAGATGGTTTGACAACGGCATGGTGGGGCATACAATATCCCCCGGCACCCTTATCTTTTATCAATGTCATGTGACCTGAGTCTATATATTCTTGCATAACCTTAGTGTATTCGAGTTGAAGATTGGGGTTCGTTTTAAATCGGTGTCGCATAGCCTGCAATTGTCGAAACGCTTTCGACCGCGAATCTCCGAGTTAAGGATCTACTTCTCTGAAGGGTAACCTAACCATGTATCTGCCGCTTGGAGTACGCTTAACATTTTTGACATAATGTTCTTCGCATGCTTTCTCCTCAGAGGAATACGCCAATCTACTTCCAATCTCCTCCAATTCCCAAAACCTGGTCAATTGTGTGTCCAACTCCACTATACTGCAGGTAGCTTCGGCCTCGCTGTCTGGATTCGTTTCCCCTACAATAACCCAACCTAACTGTGTTTTCTGGAGGTAGACGTCGTATTGATCTCGAGACAAATGGACCTGGCCAATGGACAAAAAGGACGAGGTTTCTCCTGAGCCTATAAGAATGTTGACTGGACAGGGAATATGGAATTGGGGATCAGCCAATCGGATTCCTTTGGGAAGATCAACTATCTCTCGTGGAAATGGTTCACTTGGGATCGCACTAGTTATAATTGGAACGACAAGACAATCTAATACCCTATGAAATTCATTAAGACGCGAATGGATCTCGATTTGAATGCTACCCTTCGAGCTAGTGCCAGCACCCCCGAATCCCTTGATGGGCATCGCCTGATTCTGCACTGGAAGTCGTAACCGTTGAACGAATTTTTCGGTTATGAAGTGGTTTGTTGAGCAGGTGTCTAGCAAAGCACGACCCTCGATGAACTTCCCTCGATTCGATTTGACATGAACAACAGCACTCATTAACAATTGAGATGTACGAGCTCGGGAAACAGCGCTAAATACGTCAAAATCTAGTCACGCCGATGACGCACCACCTCCGCCATTACTCGCTAGACTTCCGGTGGACTGGGCTGGATTTTGGGACGATCTTGGATCTGTGTGGAGCAAAGTGTTGTGATATCGATCGCAGCGTTTACAATGACCTAACGTACATTTACCCCCGTGGGATCGCAAACAATTGAAACACAATCGGTGAGACCTGACGAAATCCCAACGACCTTGGACTGGCAAGTTATTGAACGCTGGACATCGAAACAATGAATGCTGCTCGTTACACTGGATACAAGACATCTCAGACCTTGTTACTAAGACGCGTCCACCGTCGTTCGTCTTTCGCGCCTTTCGTGTCTCAGAGTCCTGCTTGGCCATCGATTTTCCAGCTGTTGACTCACTGCCCCGTGGAACGTCAGTCTCCATAGTGTAAAGCCTGGACACAACTCCATCTATAAACCTATAAAATTGGTCAAGAGTTGGAAGCTCGTCTACCCCTAGTGAATCCTCCCACTTTTGCCTAATAGAAGGGGGCAAAGCTCTCTCTAACAACCTAAAAATCATACGTGGAGACTCCTGCACACCTAACGATTCGAGAGTATTCAAATGCTGCTTGACATCATCCACCATCTTCGAGAGATCCTTGGACGTAGCGGATTGAAGAGGACCAATATCAAGAATGGCGTAGAGATGCTTTGATACCAGAATACGTTTTCGCTCGTACGACTCGATGAGTGTTTTCCAAGCGACGCTGTAATTTCTCTCACTAACGTCATAAATCGCAACCTTCTTCAACGCCTCACCCTGTAACGTGTTCTTTAAATACATGAACTTAACGAGATCATCTATATCATTACGCATGTGGATCATAGTGTGGAACGAGTTCTTGTAAGTCAGCCATTCTTCGTGGCCACCACTAAACTTAGGGAGCTCTGCTACCGGGAGCTTTAAGAGCTGTTGCGTCTTGATAAAAGTCGAATGACCCATAGGGACTCCTACATTGGACGCTCCGATGCCTCCGTTTCCCATTCGTGCAATCCTTCCCGCAAGATTATAATAATCCTGAGAGACGTCTGCCCAGCCCTTCGCTTCTACAGCCCTTCCCTGTTCTACACTCTTCGCGTCTGTCAGATCTTCAATCGCTTGAAACCTCCTAGTCAAATCTTCTAGTCTCAACTTCGCATTCGTGCTATCTACATTGCCCTCCGTGATCAACTTGTCTAAACCCTTGAGCCGAAACGTAAACAGATTGATCTTGACCACTACTTCTGACTGCCCCTGTTTGGTCTCCTTACCGTCGTTGGTCATGGTTATAAGTTGAATCCCACAGTACAGGGTTTCCTTCCAATAAGTCAATGACGACTATACCCTATTCTTACACGACTAAAACGCTTGACGCAAATAAAAGGATCCTGTTGATCGGGAACGCTCAATCAAATCTAATATGGAACGCAATTTTTATGAAGGGATATGAAATCAAGTGTCACAAGTTAAAAATCTAAACAAATGACCCAAAAAAACTTAAATCGACTAAGCAGCGCAAAAGGGGGGCTTAAATTATACTCACGCACTGACACTTATTATTATAATTTACCGGTTTAGGCAAGAAGAGACAAAATAAAGGTCACTTAGCTGTAGAACTTGAAAAATGTAGACAGGCTGCGGCCGCTAGGAGAGAGGTGTCCGGTGAAGCGATGATGTTTTGCCAACGAAGAGATGATCTTGCAGCTTGACGATGAGTCATGAGAATGATGCAGCGTGAATTCTACCTCACAGGAGGCACCAAATTGTTGCGTGGAGACACAGCCGATCCAACATGGATTGCCTGGTCCAAATTCAAAAGAGTGAGATATAGATATAAGGGAGGGGGGCTTTGTACTGTATAGAGGGTTTGTTTAAGTTTAATTAAAAAAAATAATACAAAAAAAACAAGCAGTGATTAAATTTAAGCAAAATTAAAAGGAGAGGAAGGTTAACACAATTAAGAACAACTAATTAATGGGAAAAAGCCTATGGCATAAAAAACCCAGATTTATTAAATCAACTTGGATTGCATACAATTGAAGAACAGATTAAACTAACAATAACACTGACAACTGGAACGGTGATAAGCGTGTGTTGTGTTGATGCGTGAATGTGTAAGTGTGTGCGGGAGGATCTGGTGGTAACGACTCCCAGTGTGTGAATGCGAGACGAGTGAGTGAGGAGTGATCTCCTCTGCAAACCAGCGGGCCCTGCACGGTCGCACGAGTCAGCGCGAAGCTGGTGAAAGCGGGCCGACGCCCGGAAGTCGAAATTGACTACCACCTGCGGTAGTTGCGATGACGGTTGTTATGAGTAGCGTGTTCGGGTGGGGACCCTGATTCCGGAACGAGAATCGGAATGAAGGGGACGAGATATGGAGTGATGATGACGGGATGACAATGTGCACTGAATAAGGTGTAATAGATGTATGATATGTACGATATGTAGTGACAAGGTTAAATGCGGATGGATGGAGCGAAGACGATGTCAAGATGATGCTACGTGCATACAGAGATGCGAGATCAACGATGATGACTCGTATGACAGATGGGATGACTGATAAGTTGGTTGGTGACGTGCTCGAGAAAGATCGTGAAGTTGGGTGGTGGTCGATGAAGTTGAGGTCGATGGAAGGTTAGAAGATGGGGAGAGAGAGAGATAATGTAGAGCAATCGAACGGTGTCGAGGTGACAGGGGGGGGGGTCGTGTAGGAAAGGAAAAAATGACGAGCTAGTGTGATGATGACAAAAGCGGTTTCGAGGAAAGAAGGATTGATTTTAGGAAAAGGGGGACAGCATGAATAAGAGATAAAAGGGTTATGAAGTATGTGAGTATGAATAAGAGATTGACGGATGAGCGAATGAATTGACGGTTTGTTGCAGAGGATGTTAAGATGTAGCACGCAAATGCAGTTAGTGGCGAATGCGGAAGCTGATAAAGCGTGGGTGATGGACTAATTAGGTGAAGAGAGGTGTAAGAGAATGTCGATTCTATGAGTGAAGATGAAGATAGAAGGAAAAAATATAAGAGAGACTTAAGTTTTAATGACGATGTCCTGAGTCCTGGGGCTCGATGATAGCGGCGAAATCTCCTGCAGACGGTACAAACTGTAAGCGGTAAAACAAGCACTAAGCGAGATGTTAACGATGTTTCCAATTCGGCGTGTCAGACAAGAGAGAGCATGCAACGGAAAAAGTAAAACTGTCAAGTCCTAAAGCCCCGCCCCTACCACCACCGTACTGACGGGACACGAGCCAATCAGCGGCGGGTGCAGGCGCGTGCAAGGCTCCAGGGGAAATTAGAGTGTGTTCGACTCTGAGTAGCATGCGATTCCGCTCCAATTCCGTCCCTCGACGGAACACAACGTATATATGTGTATACACGTGGTTGCACTTGTATGGAGCTTGAAAAACACAAGTACTGGTTACATTTATCTATTTCTCACAACACAGTGTTCAAAAAAAATTAATACTAATGAGAGGTTAGGTTATTTTTTACACATTTATACTACGTTTCCATGGATTACTTGTGTTTTTTTAGCTTTACACAAGTGTAAGCATATGCACTCTGTGTAACAGTAGCGCAAAGACAGATGGAGTAAAATAAAATAAATGTTATCCAACTGTAAATATAGGTAATTTTCATGTGCATTGCAACTTAGACAATTTTCAAAATAATCTGAATAAAATTTTCATGCAGGTTAACTTTGTAGGGAACTGAAGTTACCAAGGTCTGCCTTATTACGACGGCACTTGTCAAATTTCTAACTCCATCACTTTAAAATTCTGTAACATCGCACACATGACTACTTTCAACTAACTGTTTACCTTTTTTTAAGGCTTCAGAGTTACACCAAGTCGAGTGTGTTATATTCCTGAAGCCTGTTTTTATGATAACATCTATTATTAGATGAATAAATACACTAATTTCTTGCTAATTAATTAATTATTCCTAAAAGTGTACATCGGTGTATGCTGTGTCGTATAATGTGGGTACCCGCGGTTGCACGACTTTGACACCAAGGGTGGCGCTGCATGACATGCACCTGTTTAATAGTAGTTAGTAGCAGTAAACCTGGCCACAGTTGTATTGAAATACACAGAAGACAGAAATACAATTTAGAAAAAAAAATTGTTTATTTATTTGAATACAATTATGATTAAAACAAAATAAGGATTATGTCACATAATAGTTATAAATATATAACTGCGATGTTACGTGAGTATTTTAAGTAATATTATTGTGACAAATATTTATCCTATTTTTATTAAAATATCTTAACTATGCAACACAAAAATTTTTATATCATAATACAACATTAACAATAAAGTAATTTCAATTAAAAAAAAAAAAGTGTATTTAGTTGATATATTTTAAATGATGACTGTATACTAGTAGGTAATTGTTATTTAAAAATATAAGATTCATTAATTAGCGTACGTAGAAATAACAATTTTTTTTTATAGTACTAAACGACTTACAAATAGCTGTACTATGCATCCGAAAGGTACATTTAAGGCATCATTTTTTTCTGTGGCTCACCACGCTAACGCATTTTCTGCTATTACAGAAGCAAATACAGTTTAAGTACCAGTTACAGTAATAGCAGCGGTAGAAGTACTTAGTAGCAGTGAACCTAGTAGAATACGGTTTTATCCATTATTTAAAAAATCAAAACACTATTTTAAATAAGAAAATGTAAATTTAATTAAATAAAAAATGGTTTAAATGAATTAATGATTATGTTATATTAAAGTTATGAGTATTTAAAATAATTTCAACAAACTTTTGTAGTATTTTTATTAAAACATATTAATCATAAGAAACAAAAGTTTTCTTTATCCTAATACGATATATAACATAAAGTATGTTAACACAATAACGTAACAGAAGTGGTAGATTTTATTTTTCTTTTATAGTACTAAACGGCGTACGAAAATCTGTACTACTTATGCGGTAATATTTTAGGTGTCAGTTTTTTCTGCACATCACCAGCGTTAAGCACTTTCCACTGATTAAGCAGAAAATATAGTTTGAGTACTATATAGTTCGGTTGCAGAGTAAGTAGTAAAAGTAGTATTAGAAGTAGTAGGCAGTAGAATTAGTAGTAGAAGTAAATTTACAATAGAAATAGAAGACGTACAGTACAAATAAACACTGTGCAAATAGCTGTGATACTTATGCTGCGGTTATAATTGATATGTTGGGTATTTCTGCATCTTACTGGCACGTTAAACTCCATGCTTGTACAGTAGCAACTAAAGTTTTAGGGTTGCAAATGTTGCAATTACAGAAATAGTTGTAAAAGTAGTAGTAGTAGTTACAGTAGTTGTAGAACGATTAGTCGCAGTAGTAGTAGTAGAGGTAGCAAAAGATGTGAGCAAAGATTCATTTATAATTTAAATCATAAAGAGTAAGTTCCATAACAAATAACATTATAACATAATTAACTAAATGCGATTGTATTCGAAATGAGCTAACTATTATACAGTAGTTACAAGTATTTCAATATATTTTAATGAATATTGAAAGTATTTTCGTTTCCATATTTGAGAAATACAAAACAAAATTTTTTAAATCCAATCACTTCAAGTCTAATACAATATTTGAAATAAAGTATTATACTACAAATTGTAACTAGAATTATATTTGATCGTAGTATATCAAATAATGTTTACAGGTAATTAACTATGATTTAAATTAATAAGATTTATTATTCAGCGTACGTAGTAGTAACAGTAGATTTTTTTTTTGGTATAGTATTAAACAACATTAAAATAGTTGTACTACTCGTCATGCGTTTATATTGTAGGTGTGGGTGGGGTCTGAAATAACGACAGTTCACTTCAATTTTGCAGTAAAACTATGAATGTTCTTTTAAGCGACGTGTATTCTGACGACAACGATAGCTCAGTACAGCGACTGTTCAGTATTTCGACAGCCAATCACGAAGCAGTATAAGAAGAAAGTCAAAGTAAACTGCCTTATGATTGGCTGTCGAAGTACTGAACCGTCGCTGCACTGAGCTATCGTTGTCATCGGAATACACGTAGCTGAAAAGAACATTCATAGTTTTACTGCAAAATTGAAGTGAACTGTCATTATTTCAAACCCCACCCGTAGGTGTCAGTATTTTCTGCAGCTTACCTTCGTTAAACCCTTTCTGCTTACTCAGCAGCAACAAGTGTAGTTTAAGTACTAGTTATAGATACGGCAGTAGTGGAAGTAATTAGTAGTAGTAGATGTAACAGTACAAATATAAGTTATTACAGAAATGGTTTAAGTATAGTAGAATTAATCGCTGCACATAGCTGTGATTCTTATGATGCGGTTATATTTTAGGTGCCAGTTTTTTCTGCAGCTTACTGGCGTTTAACATTTCTTGCTGATTCAGCAGCACATTGTAGTTTTAGTAATAGTTTCAGTTACAGCAGTAGTAGTAAAAGTAGTCGTAGAAGTAGTTAGTAGCAATAGAAGTATAGTTTATAACATTAATAATGGACGTACAGTAAATAAGATAAACACTGCGCAAACAGCTGTGACACTCATGCTGCGGTTATAATTGATATGTCGGGTAGTTCTGCAGCTTACCGGCTTAACACACTTAATACTCGTACAAAAGCCAATGTAATTTTTGTACTACTTGTTGCAATTACAGAAATAGTAGTATAAGCCGAACTAGTAGTAAAAAGGAAAGATCAGTAGTTGTAGTAGCAATAGAAGGTAGAAATAGCAGAAGACCTGGACAAGTTATTATTCAAAAAATTAAAACACACTATTATACAAAAATGGTTGCTTAACTATTTGAATACAATTATAATTTAAATATAATAATAATTATAAAAAATTGTAGTTACAAGTATTAAAAATTTTAATGACGTATATCTATAGCATCTCCAATAAAATACGTAAAATATCCGGAACAAAAGTTTTAAAACCATAATGCAATGTTTAAATAAAGTACTTGAAATACAAAAAAATTTAAGTATAATTTCAGTAGGTCATTACATTTTATATAATATCTACAGGTAAGTAACAGTTAATTGGTCTTATAAGATTTATTATTAAGCATAAGTAATTGTAGTATTAGTGTAGATTTTTTTTTTTTTTTAGGATTAATCGACGTACAAACAGCTGTACTACTCATAATGCGCTTATGTAAGAGGTGTCGGTATTTTCTGCAGCTTACTAGAGTAACACATTTTTTAGCCATAGAGCAGCAAATACAGTTTGAGTACTTGTTATACTAAGAGCCGTAATAGTAGTAATTGCAGTTTTTAAAGTTACAGTTGACCTGAGTGTAGTTGTATTTATTATTTAAGAAATTGATGTACACTTTTATAAACAAAAATTATTTATTTAATTAAATACAAATATAGTTGAAATAATGTAACGATTAAGAAAAATCGTAGTTATAAGTATTTCAAATTATTTGGAAAAATTTTTGTAGTATATTCATTAAAATATTCTACATAGCTGTACTATTTGTTATGCGGTTGTATTTTAGGTGTAGGTTCTTGCTGCAGCTTACAGGCGTTCAACACTTTCTGTTCATACAGCGGCAAACATAGTTTGAGTACTTGCCACACTAACAGCAGTAATAGTAGTAGTAGTAAAAGCAGTTGTAAAAGTAACAGTTGACATGAGTATAATTGTATTTGTTATTTAAGAAATTGATGTACAACTTTGAAAAAAAAATTTAATTAGTTAATTATATACGAATGTAATTTAAATTTAATAACAATGAAGTAAAATTGTAGTTATAAGTATTTCAAATTATTTGAAAAAATGTTTGTGGTATTTTTATTAACACATTCTATATAGCTGGACTATTCGTCATGCGGTTGTCGTTTGGATGTCTCCTTTTTTTTCAGATTACCAGCGTTAAAAACGTTCTGCTTATTTATCAGCAAATATAGTTTCAGTTCTATCAAGAGATTTAGCAGTAAGAGCAATAGTAGAAGTAACAGTAGAAATATAAGTTATTATAAGAATAGTTTAAGTATAGTAGAACTAAACGCTGCGCTAATGATCTATTTATTCTAAAATATATTACAAAGTGTTGATCAATTGATTGTGTTCCTAATTTTTACTGCTTTTTAGCTTTACAATAATCAAGTCAATTTCTGGGCGAGAAAGTACTGACGATAAGAAGCCCACCTTATTTTTAGTTCTCATTGGAATTTAATTTAATTAATTCTCAGACAAACAGATGCTGGTGTTAAATTTTTGGGCCAGCAAGTGATGGCGAAAAGAAGTGCAAACATTTTTTAGTTCTTTTAATGTATTATAATTTAATCAAATCTTGAGCAAGCAAGTGTCGGCAATGAGTAGCCTAACTCCGTAATAATATTTTTTATTGTGAATAAATATATTTTTGTGTGATAAGTGCTGGTGATGAGTAGCTTTACTATATGTCAGTGTCTTATAGCAAGTAAATTAGTTTTCAGGTGAGCGAGCGCTGGCGATGAGTAGCTTAATTTTTTTTTGCTGTAAAATAAATAAATTAATTTTCTAAGCAAGCAAGACCTTGCGATTAGTAGCTTAACTGTTTGTCAGTTTTTTAAAGAAAGTAAATAAATTTTTAAGCAAGCAAGGGCCGGCGATATGTAGCCTAACTGCGTATTAGTCTTTTTAAGGTGAATGAATTTATTTTTAGATAACCGATTACTGACAACGAGTGGCCCAACTACATATTATTTTTTTAAAGAAAATAAAATTATATTTAAGCGAACAAACACTGGCTATAAATAGCCCAACTATAGTTTAGTTTTTATAGAAAATAAATTAACTTTCAGGTGAGTCAGTACTGGCAATGAGTAGCTTATCTGTATATTAGTTTCTTAGAAAAAGTAAGTAAATTTTCAGGCGAGCAAGCACCGGCTATGAGTAGCCCGTGTATAAATTATTTTTTATAGAAAAAAAATTGATTTTCAGATGAGCCAATGTAGATGACAAGTAGCCTAACTGTAGAAGAGGTTCTATAGAAAATAATTTTATTTTCAGGCGAGCAAGTGCCAGTGATGAAAAGCTTATATTTTTCTTATAATTATGATAAATAAGTGAATTTTATAAGCCAGCAAGTAATGGTGACGAGTAGCCAAACTATAAATTTGGTTTTGATAGAAAATTAATTTATCTTTGGGCAAAGAAGAGCTGGTGATAAGTAACCCAACTATGAATTAGTTATCATGAAAAATTAACTAATTTTCAGGTGAGCAAGTACCGGTGATGAGTAGCATAGCTATAAATTTGTTTTTTTATAGAAAATAAATTTGGTCTTGAGCAAGCAAGCACCAGTGATGAGTAGCTAGACTGTATTTTTTTATGTATAGTTATTAAATTAATTAATGGATGAGCAAGATCATTAATTCCACTATTACCTAATAGTACTTAATAAGTTGTTTTGGACGATCTGTTTGCGGTACATCTCACAACATAATATAGGAGCGAGAAAAAGTGATGATATTTCTTACTTAGGTCTATAAAGATGAGTCACTTGTTCCTTGTAAGCATTTTCTGCGCCTAAAATTGATCTCAGGAAATGTCCAAGTTAACAATCGTTTACCTTAGCCGTAGTGATATGTAGACAAATGAAGTAGAAGTTGATGACGACGTCTCTGCTGCTTTAAGGAAATGTAATTTTTTTGCCTCCAAAAAAGTAGTACAGACGAAGTCAACGGAAACAATATTTAACATGTTAACTTTTTTGCTATGTGGCATGGAAAATTATAAAGCAGACTGGGAGTCTTAATATGAGATTGTGAACCTCATTTAAATGCTTAATTTTTCAAATGTCAAGGTGGTGTAAGACTCTCTTAACAATTATGCGAACGTTATCGCAATCACTCAATTTTAATTGAAAATTTAATGTTTTTTACCATCAATGCTACAATGGATAAATTTAATATGAAGAAATTAAATTAAAAACGATACTCATACAAAAGAGTAGCTGAAAAATTATAAATTGTAAGGGGATGGCAAAGTAGATCCTGAATTTAAATTTTGCACCATCAGCCTGTGTCGGCAACTGTACAGTTTTTTTATTGTTTATTAAAAAACGGATGCTTAATTAACAAAACACAAGATTATATGCCCTAGATACCATTATTATTTATAACTATACAAAGTTTTCAGTGAACTCGTGAATGACAACTTGAAAAATTTTTGCACCGAAACAAAAAAAATATTCAGTTAACAAAATTTTTGTGTCACTCACAAGTTCATTCTAAACTTAGTATAATAACAAATAATGATGGTATCTGGGGCATATAATTTTGGGCTTTGCTTATTATAAATCTGCTCTTTACTAAATAACCAAATACATGGAAGTTACCGAAAGAAAGTCGAGTAAATGACTATGATAAATTTTACCTTTATGATCCCCTTAAGGACAATGATGAATCCAATGCAATTAAAACAAATAAGTAAGTTTTTGACTGTTGATGGACGAAACAGATCAGGTTTATAATTTTAATTAAAATCTTGACGTTAAAAAAAATTATTATATTTTACAAACACTTTTCTTGCTTTTTTTGGCAAATCTGTTTGTAAGTTAAATAATTATATTCCATGAGAGCAATTAAAAATATCGCATGTTGATATAACTTATGGTATATCCCATTAAAATGTCATAATAATTGAAAATCATAATCCTGCAAAGTTATAAATCTTCAATTACCTTTTCAGAAAATATATAGAAAGAGAATTTTAACATGCTACAAAAACTTACACTAGACAGTGCAGGCATATAAGCTTATGCTGTGATAAAATATATAGAAGGAGAATAAATTTCAAAATAACCCATCATCAGCGCTTGCTTGGCTGGAATGATACCAAAACTTAAAAAGGCTGATGCTGAATTGGGTCCCAAGGAAAATGCCGAGTTGGGACTCGGATATCTTATCAGACTGCTGAATTGGGTCCCAGCCATTAAATGGACCTCTGATTCATTAGTATCTAATTGATCTAGTTTATAAACACAACTTTTTCCCGTCATATTTTATCCAAGTTTTGGACTGGCAGTAAAGTAAAATATACTGGCGTGTTAAAAAATGTGTTGTGTATTTGCAAATTTCGTCATGAATTATAGAAATGTTTTATAACACCCGTCATAAGTCGTTATTTTATTTGCTGTTATGGTACAGGTAAAAATTGTTTTGAAACATTCTGAATGAATTGCAGTCAAGTTATCGAAACATATTGAAAGTATTGTATTTACGTTTTCGAAAATTGTTGTTTATTTAGAGTAACTTTTGATTTTTTTTGTGCTTTGCATTGTTACAAAAACTTCGGTTTGAACAGATTTTAAAGCTTTAATAAAGACGAATACATTTGGTTTTAGACTGTAAAATTGGCTGTTAAATTTTGAATGGAATGTCTCACATCCATTAGTTGCTCGGCATATTGAGGATGAAAATCATGCCCAAAGTGTCAGGGACATAGGCGAATTGAGTAATTTTGAAAATGTACCATACCTGGCAACTCCGATATTCTTTCTAATCATGGCAGTATCTTGAACCGTTATTGTTGGTACGTCACTATGTTTTAAAAGACACATAAATTTTTACATGCAAGTAGAAATGTCGACAACTGCTGTTTGTTTTAAAAAGTTCTTGATAAGCCGCCTGTTCATCGTGGCTTCGTTGATATATGCATGATTATGTACCGTAGGATATTGTACAATTTTTCGAGACGTAATTTTTAAGTAACTATAACAGGACGATACTCAACACTTCCATCGTTTAATATCATCTTTTAATCTTTTATAGAATCAGTATGTAAAATTTTCTAATTTTAGTGACGTTTAATTTTTTTCACTGACACAAAACTTGAGCATTATATTATATCGTTCTGTCGCAAGCAAAGTGTAAAGACCAAGTCGACCATTAACAATAAAGTTTCAATACTAACAATATAAATAGCAAAAATTCGTACCTAAAATTCTACGAAATCTCCTTTATTCGTATATTTATCATATATATGCATGGGTATTTAATCAAAATAAATATTAAAATCAGACGCCTAGATAAGTTGTGTTTAACACAAATACCAACATTTGAGGGGTGGGCAAAATGTGACGGAGTAATTGTAGAGTTTATAAGCTAGCTCAATTAAAAACTAATAAGTCAGAGGTTCATTTAATGACTGGGACCCAACTTGGCAGTCTGATAAAATGCCAGGGACCCAACTTGGTTATAGATTGACTTCATAAGTTTTCCGGGACCCAACTCGGCTACTCCGACTAAAAAAACGGTTGGCTACGTATTAACGGTACTTGCTTCCCTACAGAAGAATTTACGTATTATAAATACTAAGAAAATAGTTTTGCTACTCATCGCCAGTGCCTACTCACCTAAAAAATAACTTATTTTTTACGAAAAACTAATATATAGTTAGCTATACATCGACAGCGCTTGCTCATCTAAAAATTAATTTATTTTCAATAGAAACTTTTCTACAGTTAGGATACTAATCTACGGAACCTGCGAGCCCAAAATTAAATATGTTTTCTACAAAAAGTAATCTATAGTTGGACTACTCTTCGCTTATCACCACCACTTGCTCGCCTAAATAAAGATTTATTTTCTATAAAAACCAATCTATAGTTGGGCTACTCATTGTCAGCACTCGCTTACCCAAAAATAAATTTATTCACAATAAAAAATAACAACACGTAGTTGGACTCCTCATCGCCAGCAGTCGTTTGCCCAATAATAAATTTATTCACTATAAAAAACTAATACGTAGTTGGGCTACTCATCGCCAGCATTTGCTCACCCAAAAATTGATTTTATTGTTGTATAAAACTAAAAAACAGTTAAGCTACTCATCACTAACATTGGTTTGCCTTAGAATTATTTAAATCTCCATTCAAAACTAAAATTCAGGTTGGCTACTTATCACCAGTACTTTCTCGCCTAGGAATTGACGTAATTATTGTAAAACTAAAAAGCAGTGGAGCTTTTCATTAGCAGGGCTTGTTCATCTAAAAACTAATTTCTCAACCATAAATAATCAGAAACATAATTAGTTCATCTATATTTTGTGATGGTTTGTAGAATGAAAAGATCATTTGCGCATAATTTCATCCTACTATACTTACACTATTTCCTCGACTATGTCTGTAATAACTTAACTCCTACTGTTACTTATATTACTACTTACCACATCTACAACTAACGTACTAATACTTAAATACTACGAATATTTTTTCAAATAATTTTAAATACTTATAACTACAATTTTAAATAATTGTTATTTTATTTAAATTACAATCGTTATGAATTACTTAATAAATTGATTGTTTTTTTATAAAGTGTGTACTTTATATTTTCAAATAATTTATACAACTATGCTCAAGTCAACTGCTATTTCTACTACTGCTTTTACTACTACTATTACTGCTATTAGTGTAATAAGTACAGAAATTGCACTTGCAGACAATGTGTTACACTAGTAAACTGCAGAAAAACCAGTACTTACAATATAACCACATAATGAGTAGTACAGCTATTTGTACGTCGTTCAATCACATATAAGAAAAAGTTTACTACTACTACTACTACTACTACTACTACTACTACTACTACTACTACTACTACTACTACTACTACTACTAGGGCCGGCCCGAGCAAGTAGCATCTCTCTCTGATAACAGAGAGGGCTGCTGCCCTGGTTTTAACCCTTTCCAAATGCTTATTTCTAGGAAAAAAAGGGTAGTGCTGGCCTTCGCGGGTCAGTACGAAACTAAAAAGATGCCAAAATGAAGAACGTCAATGTAAAACAGGTACCCCAGGCGGTAACCTCTCTGAGGGAATCCGCCGTCAGTTCCGATCCGGTGAAAGCCCGGGTGACTGACGCAGGCCCCACGGATTCTGGGGGGGGCCACAAAGACGTGTCTCATGGCCAACAGGGACTGCTAAATGTTCCATGGCCTTTTCTAACGGACAAAGGACGAAGAGGAAGCCTGTCGAGTATAGGCACTAACGACACCGAGGACAGCAACGTGTCAGTATTCAGCAACCAGACAAGGGAGGAGCTTGCCTCTTTTGAAGAAGATGGTGCTAAGCTAAGTGTTAAGCGACAGCAAGTGGCTGATAAAGTTCAATCAGCAACGAAAGATATAACAGAGACGCTACAATTAATTAACGATAAGTACGGCAACACAGCGAACGCTGTTAAGAACGGGCTAAAAGCCGCGCTAGAACACCTCCAAGAGGCAGAGGTGCTAAGAAAAGGCTTTCTTTACGAAGAAGAAACGTACGTTAACGCTTGGAAGTCGTCATTTGAATCGCTGCAGTGGAGGGAAAAAAGGCGAGATAATTTTCGACGGCATGTTCAGAAAAAGACCTTGAACACTGCCCTAAAACAAATAGAACGTAGTAAAAGAAACAGGAGCCCATCGAACAGCCCTGAGAAACGCCAGCATATTATGTCTTTAAAAAAAAAGAAAACAGTTAGTGGCAAACAAGAAGAAATTCCCCTGAATGACAAAACAAACCAGAAGAAAAGAGTAGACGCCACAACAACAGTAGTAGTGAAGATGGCTGGAGGACAAACCTTTGCAACGGTGCTGAAGACGATGAAGGCGAATTTTGACCCCGATAAGACTGACGTGTCAATCCAAAGTGTTGTCACTACAAAAAAAGGAGACATACTTATTAAGGCCAAAGGTGTAGAGAATGCTACTGCATTCTCACAGCAAATTGAAAAGTTGGTAGCCGGACAAGGTACTGTCAAAATAAGCAGCAGAAAAGTGACTTTAGAGGTCCGAGACCTGGATGCCATTGTTGAGGAAGACGAGGTCAAAAAGGCTTTCGCTAAGACTTTTGGACTTAAGAGCCAGGAGCCAGAAGTTACTCTCTTAAAGCCAAATGCCAGAGGACAGAGGCTGGCTTTAATCAAGGTGGACGAAACAACTGCCAGACAAGTAGAAGAGGAAGGCAGGTTACGAGTTGGCTTCGTAAGCTGCCGAATACGAAGAAGAATTGAAGTAATAAGATGTTACAAATGCCTGGGATATGGACACGTCTCGGGCAACTGTGAGAACGAAAACAGATCCAAGCTGTGCTTTCGGTGTGGAAGCTCAAACCACCGGAAGAAAGAGTGTACAGGCCCAGCACGGTGCTTCCTTTGCCCAACAACGGACAACAAGCACGAAGCAGGCAGCGGAAGCTGCCCTTTATTCAGAAGAGCCCTGAAAGAGGCCAGGGATAAGGCCCAAGCAGGATCAAAATAAGGCAGAAAGGCCTTAAGTTGAAAGACAGGCTTATGTGGACCCACGCTGCACTGGGTACTTCTTACCTATCAGCAAGGGAAAGCATTAAGCTAATAGTGGTGCTGGCTGAGTAGGCGGCCTACTATGAAGCGCTAGACAAGGTGCTGGTCCTCAGGGACCCCGAGTCCTTTTCAGGACTCGAGAGCATCAGCACCTCTAGCAAATGGTGGCGAGTTAGCTCGTTAATGCTGTGAGACGCGATGGTCTCCCTGGTGGCTCCACCCCGAAGTAATGCTAACGCGGTTCCGGGGTGGATCAAAAGCCACGCGGCATGGGGGGGGTTTTAGTGGGTATGGGTGGTCTAATAAAAAAAATCCACCGAGTCCCACACTACCGCTGTCCCTGCGGTGTGCATCAATGCATTTCCCCTCCCTCCACAAAAAAAAAAAAAAAAAAAAAAAAAAAAAACTACTACTACTACTACTACTACTACTACTACTACTACTACTAGTACTACTACTACTACTACTACTACTACTACTACTACTACTACTACTACTGCTACGACTACTACTACTACTACTACTACTACTACTACTACTACTACTACTACTACTACTACTACTACTACTACTACTACTACTAGTACTACTACTACTACTACTACTACCCGGGTGGGGTTTTCGCTAGTTTCTCCATACCGGGCGCTTCCCCGGGTGGCGGATAGGGGCATCCTCTTGACATAAGAGGTGACGATGGGCAGCTGGGGTGGCTCTCTATGGTGGTTGTCGGGGGCGTGGATCGGGGGGCGTGTGTGGCGCTGGCGTGTGTATCTGCGGCGATGTGGTCGGGGGACTAGTGCCCCATGCCTCTATCGGTGTGGATGTATGGGCCGGCTCTACTTGTGCTCCGTGTTCTTCGCTTTTTGCTGCTTCCGTGGGTGGCACTCCATTGCTTGATGCGGGCCAACAAAAACTAGCACCCGTCGTGTATAGAAGTAAGCGGCGGTTAAAACATTCTTCTCAGATACATGCATCACACACTCTTACTAAACAAACACAGGGACACTTACGGATTGTTCTGGGTTGCGTGTGGCGGGTCCTTTTCCGGGCTTGCGTTGGGGGCCCGGCCGCGGGTGAAGCCGGATGATGAGGCCCGGGTAAGTCTGGGTAACCACATCTGATATGGCTGTACGCCTCATGAACAAAAAAGACGTGGTGGGCCGACTAATCTAGGCTTACTACCACTGAGGAGGCTATATGGCGGCACCTTAGTGCCTTACGCCAGCCCGTTTTGTTGGGTTGTCTGCGTGGTCTCGGGACTGTACGCCTGCCGCTCGTCTCCCTGGGATGACCGTTGTGTACCAACAAATACATACATTACACACGAACACCCTTCTCACACTTGTTACTCAACGCCAGGGCAGTCTCCGCGGGTGGGACTGAGGGAGAGTGGCGACTCCCGGCCGGCCCGAGCAAGTAGCATCTCTCTCTGATAACAGAGAGGGCTGCTGCCCTGGTTTTAACCCTTTCCAAATGCTTATTTCTAGGAAAAAAAGGGTAGTGCTGGCCTTCGCGGGTCAGTACGAAACTAAAAAGATGCCAAAATGAAGAACGTCAATGTAAAACAGGTACCCCAGGCGGTAACCTCTCTGAGGGAATCCGCCGTCAGTTCCGATCCGGTGAAAGCCCGGGTGACTGACGCAGGCCCCACGGATTCTGGGGGGGGGCCACAAAGACGTGTCTCATGGCCAACAGGGACTGCTAAATGTTCCATGGCCTTTTCTAACGGACAAAGGACGAAGAGGAAGCCTGTCGAGTATAGGCACTAACGACACCGAGGACAGCAACGTGTCAGTATTCAGCAACCAGACAAGGGAGGAGCTTGCCTCTTTTGAAGAAGATGGTGCTAAGCTAAGTGTTAAGCGACAGCTAGTGGCTGATAAAGTTCAATCAGCAACGAAAGATATAACAGAGACGCTACAATTAATTAACGATAAGTACGGCAACACAGCGAACGCTGTTAAGAACGGGCTAAAAGCCGCGCTAGAACACCTCCAAGAGGCAGAGGTGCTAAGAAAAGGCTTTCTTTACGAAGAAGAAACGTACGTTAACGCTTGGAAGTCGTCATTTGAATCGCTGCAGTGGAGGGAAAAAAGGCGAGATAATTTTCGACGGCATGTTCAGAAAAAGACCTTGAACACTGCCCTAAAACAAATAGAACGTAGTAAAAGAAACAGGAGCCCATCGAACAGCCCTGAGAAACGCCAGCATATTATGTCTTTAAAAAAAAAGAAAACAGTTGGTGGCAAACAAGAAGAAATTCCCCTGAATGACAAAACAAACCAGAAGAAAAGAGTAGACGCCACAACAACAGTAGTAGTGAAGATGGCTGGAGGACAAACCTTTGCAACGGTGCTGAAGACGATGAAGGCGAATTTTGACCCCGATAAGACTGACGTGTCAATCCAAAGTGTTGTCACTACAAAAAAAGGAGACATACTTATTAAGGCCAAAGGTGTAGAGAATGCTACTGCATTCTCACAGCAAATTGAAAAGTCGGTAGCCGGACAAGGTACTGTCAAAATAAGCAGCAGAAAAGTGACTTTAGAGGTCCGAGACCTGGATGCCATTGTTGAGGAAGACGAGGTCAAAAAGGCTTTCGCTAAGACTTTTGGACTTAAGAGCCAGGAGCCAGAAGTTACTCTCTTAAAGCCAAATGCCAGAGGACAGAGGCTGGCTTTAATCAAGGTGGACGAAACAACTGCCAGACAAGTAGAAGAGGAAGGCAGGTTACGAGTTGGCTTCGTAAGCTGCCGAATACGAAGAAGAATTGAAGTAATAAGATGTTACAAATGCCTGGGATATGGACACGTCTCGGGCAACTGTGAGAACGAAAACAGATCCAAGCTGTGCTTTCGGTGTGGAAGCTCAAACCACCGGAAGAAAGAGTGTACAGGCCCAGCACGGTGCTTCCTTTGCCCAACAACGGACAACAAGCACGAAGCAGGCAGCGGAAGCTGCCCTTTATTCAGAAGAGCCCTGAAAGAGGCCAGGGATAAGGCCCAAGCAGGATCAAAATAAGGCAGAAAGGCCTTAAGTTAAAAGACAGGCTTATGTGGACCCACGCTGCACTGGGTACTTCTTACCTATCAGCAAGGGAAAGCATTAAGCTAATAGTGGTGCTGGCTGAGTAGGCGGCCTACTATGAAGCGCTAGACAAGGTGCTGGTCCTCAGGGACCCCGAGTCCTTTTCAGGACTCGAGAGCATCAGCACCTCTAGCAAATGGTGGCGAGTTAGCTCGTTAATACTGTGAGACGCGATGGTCTCCCTGGTGGCTCCACCCCGAAGTAATGCTAACGCGGTTCCGGGGTGGATCAAAAGCCACGCGGCATGGGGGGGGTTTTAGTGGGTATGGGTGGTCTAATTAAAAAAAACCACCGAGTCCCACACTACCGCTGTCCCTACGGTGTGCCTCAATGCATTTCCCCTCCCTCCACAAAAAAAAAAAAAAAAAAAAAACTACTACTACTACTACTACTACAACTACTACTACTACTACTACTACTACTACAACTACTACTACTACTACTACTACTACTACTACTACTACTACTACTACTACTACTACTACTACTACTACTACTACTACTACTACTACTACTACTACTACTACTACTACTACTACTACTACTCCCGGGTAGGGTTTTCGCTAGTTTCTCCAAACCTGGCGCTTCCCCGGGTAGCGGATAGGGGCATCCTCTTAAAATAAGAGGTGACGATGGGCAGCTGGGGTAGCTCTCTGTGGTGGTGGTCGGGGCGTGGATCGGGGGGCGTGTAAGGCGTTGGCGTGTGTATCTGCGGCGATGTGGACGGGGGACTAGTGCCCATGTCTCCATCGGTGTGGATGCATGGGCCGGCTCTGCTTGTGCTCCTTGTTCTTTGCTTTATGCTGCTTCCGTGGGTGGCACTCCATTGCTTGATGCGGGCCAACAAAAACTAGCACCCGTCGTGTATAGAAGTAAGCGGTGGTTAAAACATTCTTCTCAGATACATGCGTAACACACTCTTACTAAACAAACACAGGGACACTTACGGATTGTTCTGGGTTGCGTGTGGCGGGTCCTTTACCGGGCTTGCGTTGGGGACCCAGCGACGGGTGAAGCCGGATGATGAGGCGCGGGTAAGTCTGGGTAACCACATCTGATATAGCTGTACGCCTTATGAACAAAAAAGACGTGGTAAGTCGACTAATCTAGGCTTACTACCACTGAGAAGGCTATATGGCGGCAACTTAGTGCCTTACGCCAGCCCGTTTTGTTGGGTTGTCTGCGCGGTCTCGGGACTGTACACCTGCTACTCGTCTCGCTGGGATGACCGTTGTGTACCAACAAATACATACATTACACACGAACACCATTCTTACACTTGTTACTCAACGCCAGGGCAGTCTCCGTGGGTGGGACTGAGGGAGAGTGGCGACTCCCGGCCGGCCCGAGCAAGTAGCGGTCTTCTCTGGTGACAGAGAGGGCTGCTGCCCTGGTTTTAACCCTTTCCAAATACTTATTTCTAGAAAAAAGGGTAGTGCTGGCCTTAGCGGGTCAGTACGACACTAAAAAGATGCCACAATGAAAAACGTCAATGCGAAACAAGTACCCCAGGTGGTAACCTCTCTGAGGGAATCCGCCGGCAGTTCCGATCCGGTGAAAGCCCTGGTGACTGACGCAGGCCCCACGGATTCTGGAAAGGGGGGCACAAAGACGTGTCTCATGGCCAACAGGGACTGCTAAATGTTCCATGGCCTTTTCAAACGGACAAAGAACGAAGAGAAAGCCTTCCGAGTATAGGCACTAATGACACCAAGGACAGCAACGGGTCAGTATTTAGCAACCAGACAAGGGAGGAGCTTGCCTCTTTTGAAGAAGATGGTGCTAAGCTTAGAGTTAAGTGACAGCAATTGGCTTATAAATTCCAATCAGCAACAAAAGATATAACAGAGACGCTACAATTAATTAACGATAAGTACGGCAACACTGCGAACGCTGTTAAAAATGGGCTAAAAGCCGCGCTAGAACACCTTCAAGAGGCAGAGGTGCTAAGAAAAGGCTTTCTTTATGGAGCAGAAAGGGACGTTAACGCTTGGGAGTCGTCATTTTAATCCCTGCAGTGAAGGAAAAAAGGCGAGATAATTTTTGACGGCATGTTCAGAAAAAAACCCTGAACACTACCCTAAAACAAATAGAACGAAGTAAAAGAAACAGGAGCCCATCAGACAGCCCTAAGAAACACCAGCAGACTATGCCTTCAAAAAAAAAATAAACAGGCAGTGGCGAACAAGAAAAAATTTCCCTGAATGACAAAACAAGACAGAAGAAAAAAGTGGACGCCACAACAACAGAAGTAGTGAAGATGGCTGGAGGACAAACCTTTGCAACGGTGCTGAAGACGATGAAGGCGAATTTTGACCCCGATAAGACTGACGTGTCAATCCAGAGTGTTGTCACTACAAAAAAAGGAGACATACTTAGTAAGGCCAGAGGTGTAGAGAATGCTACTGCATTCTCACAGCAAATTGAAAAGTTGGTAGCCGGACAAGGTACTGTCAAAATAAGCAGCAGAAAAGTGACTTTAGAGGTCCGAGACCTGGATGCTATTGTAGAGGAAGATGAGGTCAAAGAAGCTTTCGCTAGGACTTTTGGACACCAGAGCCAGGAGCCAGAAGTTGCTCTCTTGAAGCCAAATGCCAGAGAACAGAGGCTGGCTTTATCTAAGATGGACAAAGCATCCGCCAGACAAGTAGAAAAGGGAGGCAGGTTACGAGTTGGTTTTGTAAGCTGCCAAATTTGAAGAAAAATTAGAGTAACAAGATGTTACAAATGCCTGGTATATGGACACGTCTCAGGCAACTGTAAAGAAAATATTAGATCCAAGCTTTGCTTTCGGTGTAGAAGCTCAAACCACTGGAAGAAAGAGTGTCCAGGCCCAGCACGGTGCTTCCTTTGCCCAACAACGGACAACAAGCACGAAGCAGGCAGCAGAAGCTGCCCTCTATTTAGAAGAGCCCTAAAAGAGGCCAGAAATAAGGCCTAAGCAGGATCAAAATAAGGCAGAAAGGCTTTAAGTTCAAAGACAGGCTTATGTGGACCCACGCTGCACTGGGTACTTCTTACCTATCAGCAAGGGTAAGCATTAAGCTCATAGTGGTGCTGGCTAAGTAGGCGACCTTCTATGGAGTGCAAGACAAAGTGCTGATACTCAGGTACCTCGAGTCTTTTTTAGGACTCGAGAGCATCAGCACCTCTAGCAAATGGTGGTGATCTAGCTCGTTAATGCTGTGAGACGCGATGGTCTCCCTGGTGGCTTCACCCTGAAGTAATGCTAACGCGGTTCCAGGGTGGATTAAAAGCCACGTTGCATGGGGGGGGGGGGTTTTAGTGGGTATGAATGGTCTAATAAAAAAAATCCACCGAGTCCCACACTACCGCTGTCCCTCTGGTGTGCCTCAATGCATTTCCTCTCCCTCCACAAAAAAAAAAAAAAAAAAAAATTACTACTACTACTACTACTACAACTACTACTCCTTCTACTACTACTACTACTGCTAATACTACCACTGAAGAGGCTATATGGCAGCACCTTAGTGCCTAACGCCAGCCCGTTTTGTTGGATTGTCTGTGCGGTCTCAGGACTGTACACCTGCCGCTCGTCTCGCTGGGATGACCGTTGTGTATCAACAAATACATACATTACACACGAACACCATTCTTACACTTGTTACCCAACGCCAGGGCAGTCTCCACGGGTGAGACTGAGGGAAAGTGGTGACTCCTGCCTGGCCTGAGCAAGAAGCGGTCTTCTCTGGTGACAGAGAGGGCTGCTGCCCTGGTTTTAACACTTTCCAAATACTTATTTCTAGAAAAAAGGGTAGTGCCGGCCTTTCCAGGTCAGTACGACCCTAAAAAGATGCCACAATGAAAAATGTCAATGCAAAACAAGTGCCTTAGTCGGTAACCTACCTGAGGGAATCCGCCGGCAGTTCCGATCCGGTAAAAGCCCGGGTGACTGACGCAGGCCCCACGGACTCTGGGAGGGGGGGGTCACAAAGACGTGTCTCATGGCCAACAGGGACTGCTAAATGCTTCATCGCCTTTTCTTACAGACAAAGGACAAAGAGGCAGCCTGTTGAGTATAGGCACTAACGACACTGAGGACAGCAACGTGTCAGTATTTAGCAACCAGACCTGGGAAGAGCTTACCTTTTTAGGAGAAAGTGTCACTAGGCTCGAAGTAAAGCGACAGCAAGTTGCTGATAAAGTCCAATCAGCAACGAATGCCATTACAGAGACGCTACAACTAATTAATGATAAGTACGGCAACACAGCGAGCGCTGTTAAAAATGGGCTCAAAGCGGCGCTTAAGCATCTTCAAGAGGCAGAGCTGCTAAGAAAAGGCTGTCTTATTGAAGAAGATTTGTATACCAACGCTTGGAAGTCGTCATTTGAATCCCTGCAGTAGAGGGAACAAAGGTGAGATAATTTCCGACGGCATGTACAGAAACGAACCCCGAACACTGCCTTAAAAAAAATAGAACGAAGTAAGAGAAACAGGAGCCCATCGGACAGCCCTGAGAAACGCCAGCAGGCTATGCCTCCAAAGAAAAAGAAAACAGATAGTGGCAAACAAGAAGAAATTCTTCCAAAGAAAAAAAGAAGCCAGAATAAAAAAGTGGATGCGACAACAACAGTAGTAGTGAAGATGGCCGAAGGGCAGACCTTTGCAAAGGTGCTAAGGACGATAAAGGCGAACTTTGACCCTGATAAGGCCAATGTGGCAATCCAAAGTGTTGTTACTACTAGAAAAGGAGACATACTTATTAAGGCCAAAGGTGTAGAGAATGCTACTGCATTCTCACAGCAAATTGAAAAGTCGGTAGCCGGGCAGGGTACTGTCTAAATTAGCAACAGAAAAGTGACATTAGAGGTCCGAGACCTGGATGCTATTGTAGAGAAAGATAAGGTCAAAGAGGCTTTCGCTAGGACTTTTAGACATCAGAGCCACGAGCCAGGAGTAGCTTTCTTAAAGCCAAATACCAGGGGACAGAGGCTGGCGTTGATAAAGGTGGACGAAGCAACTGCCAGACAAGTAGAAAAGGAAGGCAGGTTATGAGTTAGTTTTAAAAGCTGCCAAATTCGAAGAAGAATTAAAGTAACAAGATGTTACAAATGCCTTGGATATGGACATGTCTCAGGCAACTGTAAAGAAGATAACAGATCCAAGCTTTGCTTCCGGTGTGGAAGCTCAAACCACCGGAAGAAAGAGTGTCAAGGCTCAGCACGGTGCTTCCTTTGTCCAACAACGGACAACAAGCACAAAGCAGGCAGCAGGAGCTGCTCTTTATTTAGAAGAGCCCTGCAAGAGGCCAGAGATAAGGCTCAAGCAGGATTAAAACAAGGCAAAAAGGCCTTGAGTTGAAAGACAGGCTTATGTGGACCCACGCTGCACTGGGTACTTCTTATCTATCAGCAAGAGTAAGCATTAAGCTCATAGTAGTGCTGGCTAAGTAGGCGGCCTTCTATGGAGCGCAAGACAAGGTGCTGGTCCTCAGGTACCCCGAGTCCTTTTTAGGACTCGAGAGCATCAGCACCTCTAGCAAATGGTGGCGAGTTAGCTCGTTAATGCTGCGAGACGCGATGGTCTCCCTAGTGGCTCCACCCTGAAGTAATGCTAACGCGGTTCCAGGGTGGATCAAAAGCCACGTTGCATGGGGGGGGGGTTTTAGTGGGTATGGGTGGTCTAATAAAAAAAATGCACCGAGTCTTAAACTACTGCTGTCTCTGTGGTGTGCCTCAATGCATTTCCCCTCCCTCCACAAAAAAAAAAAAAAAAAAAAACTACTACTACTACTACTACTACTACTACTACTTCTCACGGGTGGGGTTTTCGCTAGTTTCTCTATACCGGGCGCTTCCCCGGGTAGCGGATAGGGGCACCCTCTTACAATAAGAGGTGACGATGGGCTGCTGGGGTAGCTCTCTGTGGTGGTAGTCGGGAGCGTGGATCAAGGGGCGTGTGTGGCGTTTGCGTGTGTATCTGCGGCGATGTGGACGGGGGACTAGTGCCTTATGTCTCCATTGGTGTGGATGCATGGGCCGGCTTTGCTTGTGCTTCTTGTTCTTCGCTTTTTGCTGCTTCCGTGAGTGGCTCTCTATTGCTTGATGTGGGCCAACAAAAACTAGCACCCGTTGTGTATAGAAGTAAGCGGCGTTTAAAACATTCTTCTCAGATACATGCATCACACACCTTTACTAAACAAACACAGGGACACTTACGGATTGTTTTGGGTTGCGTGTGGCGGGTCCTTTTCCGGACTTGCGTTGGGGACCCGGCGACGGGTGAAGCCGGACGATGCGGCGCGGGTAAGTCTGGGTAACCACATCTGATATGGTTGTACGCCTCATGAACAAAAAAGACGTGGTGGGCCGACTAATCTAGGCCTAGTACCACTAAGGAGGCTATATGGCGGCACCTTAGTGCCTTACGCCAGCCCGTTTTGTTGGGTTGTCTGCGCGGTCTCGGGATTGTAAACATACCGGTCGTCTTGCTGGGATGACCGTTGTGTACCAACAAATACATTTATTACACATGAACACCATTCTTACACTTGTTACTCAACGCCAGGGCAGTCTCCGTGGGTGGGACTGAGGGAGAGTGGCGACTTCCGGTGAGGCAATGTGATGGACCTCACAGGACCGAACGTGGTAGAGGTGTGGTGAAAAGGGCCACGTTGCACGAAGCTGCTCTAAAAAAGTGGTAAACTGTTTTCTGTGCGAGAATTGGGTCTCGAAGCCGGACACTGGACACGTTGCTGGGACTGCTGGGTGTCGAGCGGCCGGGGCGTCTGCAGGAGCAGCTTGGCAAAAATGGCGGTGATCCTACAGGTAAACCTTGATAGAACTGTGCTTGCACACGATCTACTAGACCAGTTCTCCCGCGCTCGGGGTGTGGACTTGCTCTTCATGAATGAGCCGTCTCGCACGTTACCGGATCGGGGCTGGTTTTGCGATAGGACTGGATGTGCGGCCATCCTGATTCGCAGCGACGAGTTCCCTGTATCCGATTCCGAAGGCAGGGACGGTATCGTGCGGATCAGGAGTGAAAGTGTATTCTGTGTGAGCTGCTACATTTTCCATAACATATCGATCGGCGTCTTTAGAGGGCGGCCTGCCAAAGTCGAAGATGCTATTCGTGTTTACGAGGAAAATGGCGACATAGTCCTGGCCGGCGACTTAAACTTCAAGGCCATCACACGGAGGGAGTTGAGAACCCACTCCGGTGCTAGAGAAGGCTGCAAGGCTACATCTCATTGTCATGAACTCTGGTAGTTCAGCAACGTTCAGGTGATCTACAAACCGGGCACGATCATCGACCTTACACGAGCGTCGTCACATATGACGGCGCGGATGTCTGACTGGCAGGTTCTGGAGGACTATACGGCTAGTTATCACTAATATGTCAGCTTCATAATAAATAAGGAACATAGTGCAAACTTGCGAGGAGTACCTCGAGGGCGCGCAGCCGGGTGGAACATGGCGAAGCTCAATCGAGAGTTGTCCCGCGAAGCCATGACAAGCGCGCCCCCTCCCGCTGATTTATCCAAGATCACCAATTTGGTGAAAGTCGAGGCTCTTGTAGAAGGTACTATGAGACGTGTCAAGGAGTGGTGTAACACGTGTATGCCTAAAAAAACCGCTAGGCGGGGCCAGTGCTCGTGCTATTCGTGGACCGAAGAAATTGCCAACCTACCGGGAAGGCGCAGCGCCCACGCCATCTTGCATAGTGACACAGAAATCGCGAAGACGTGGAGGAGGCTGTTGCCGTGTACAGGAAAGCAAAAAGTATCCTGGTGCGGGAGATCAAGGTAAGCAAAAACTGATGCTGGCGCGAACTCATCACTGATGTAGATAAAGATACGAGGGGCCTGGGCTACCGAATTGCGCTAAAAAAACTGCGCGGCTTGGACCCAGTGACGCTGATCGAGCCTTCCTTCTTGGAGAGGGTGGTCTTTTATCTCTTTCCGGAACATCCCGAGAGGAGGTGGGAGGACATAAGTGTGGGCGAGTTGCCTCTTCTTACCCTCAATGAATTGACGTCAGTGGTATCGAAGACGCCAGGCCGCAAGGCCTTGAGTCCGGATGAGGTGCCGTCCGAAGTCCTGAAGGTCATAGCCACGGAAAAATGACACGTGTTGCTGGACATGTTTAATGCGTCTTTGCGCAACGGACTGTTCAGTGAGTGGTGAAAGATCCAAAGGCTTGTCCTTCTGGACAAGGGTAAACCGCCCCCCTTGGTCCTGTCGTCGCTCTGACCTTTGTGCATGCTGGATAATGCCAGAAAAATGCTCGAGAGGCTGATACAAACTCGTCTAAGAGGGGAAGTCAGTCTCTCGGACAAATAGTACGGGTTTCAAGGGAGACGATCGACGGTCATGGCTGGTGCTGAGGTTCTTGAGTCGGTAAGGGAGGCATAGAAGTCCTTACATAAGACGAAAAGTGCCTGTGTCCTGGTGACTCTCAACGTTAAAAACGCATTTAACTCAGCCAAATGTTCCGATATAATGAGGGCTTTTAAGCGCTAGAATGTACCGAAATACCTTAAAAAGATACTGGATAGCTATCTCCAGGATTAAGTACTCCACTACGACACGAAGGATGAACCAAGAGAGAGGCACCTGACGCTGGGAGTCGCACAGAGCTTCGCCCTTGGCCCTGACTTATGAAATCTGGTCTACCATAAACTTCTACGCCTTGAAAACCCCTTTGGGGGTTAAGCTGATGAATCTTGCTAATGACAAAGCACTGCACGTCACAGCGAGATCCCGAGAGGAGACCGAGAGCAAGATTTGGTGGGTGGTCGCGATAGTGTCGGAGTGGCTGTGGGATCACGGTTTTGTACTTGCGATCGACAAGACAGAGATGGTCGTCCTTACCAGGCAAAGGTGGTTTGGGGGGGACTTTCGCCTGAGCGTTGCGAGTAAGGCAATCTGCGCAAGCCCAGTTGTGTGCTACCTGGGGGTGTGTGTCGACTCACGGCTCACCTTCTGGGAGCACATCAAGAGAGCAGCTGACAAAGCCGCTAAGGTTGCGGGAGCGCTAACACGGTCAATGCCGAAAGTTGGGGGCCTGCGAGAAGATAAAAGACGGCTTCTGGAGTCGGTCTTCAATTCGATACTTGGAGGTATGGGTGGATGTGGTTGGGAAGTCTGAGAGCGCCTCATTTCGGTGCACCGCATCGGATCGCTGGCGCCTACCGCAAGGTTTTCTCTGCTGCTGTTATGGTAATAGCACGAACGATTTCCGTGATGTTGCTTGCACTGAAGCGGCGAAGGAAATTTCTGGGCTCCAGAGACGATAGTGATGGCAAAAGGTGGGAAGAAACGTTGACGACGCGACGTGGCAACAGCATTGGGATCATGCTAGTGTGGGTAGATGGACGCACTGGCTGATCCCGAACCTGCGACCATGCGTGGGGAGACGGCACGGAGTGGTGAATTATTACCTCACTTAGCTCCTCTCTGGGCATGGTTAGTTCGATGCCTATCTCTATTGCGGGGCGGTTAGAGCATTCCCCAGATGTGCTTACTGCCCTGCGGTGCATGACACTGTCGAACACTGCCAGCAACTGGTGGACAAGCTCAGCTTGACACCCACTTCTTAAAACGTCATCTCTGAGATGCTTCGCACCTTAGAGAGATGAAAGGTGGTGGACGATTACGTCATGTCAGTAGTCTGTCGCAAAAAGGAAGAGGAGAAAGCTGCCGAGCGGGATGCTGAGGCTGCCCTTCAGGCAGCAGCATAGGAAAGCACCAAATGTTATTGCGCTAGAGAACGGGTGCCAATCTTCAGGGATCCCGAGTCTTTTTTAGAACTCGAGAGGATTAGCACCTCTAGCAAATGGTGGCGAGTTAGCTCGTTACTGCTGTGAGACGTGATGGTCGTCCTGGTGGCTCCACTCTGAAGTAATGCTATCGCGGTTCTGGGGTGGAACAAAAGCCACGCAGCATGAGGTGGGGGTTTTTTTAGTGGGTATGGGTGGTCTAATAAAGAAAATTCACCGAGTTTCACACTAATATTTTCCCTGTGGTGTGCCTCAATGCATTTCCCTTCCTCTACAAAAAAATAAAAAAACTACTACTATTACTACTTCTACTACGGTCACTTATGCTGATTAATAAATATGATTAATTTAATTACAACTATTACTTACCTATGGACATTATTTTAAATATAGTGACCTAATAAAATTATAGTTTAAATTTTTTGTATTCAAAATACTTTATTTTAAATTTTGTATTCTAATTTAAACACTTTTGTTCCGAATGTTTAAATATTTTCTTGGAGATACTAATAATATTTATTAACGCAGTTTGAAATACTTGTAACTACGATTCTTGTCGTTATTATATTTAAATTATGATTGTATTTAAATAATTAAACAAATATTTTTTCTTGTATGAATTTGAATTTCGACTTTTCAAGGAATAACTTGTCCAGGTAATCTTCTTTACAAATTGCTGATCAAGTCCAGACTAGACTACGGGTCTTTTTTTACTTCTCTCTGTTTAAAATGCCATACTGAATAATTCAAAAGAATCTAGAATAAATATCTTAGAATAGCACTGGGATGAAAAGCTAACACCCCAATCAACGTGATATTAGCTGAAACAAAAACCATTTATTGTTTCTTGAGGGCTGAATATCTGGCTTATAGATTTATTCTAAGATCGTTGTCAATTAAGGCTTATCCTACAATCAATCACATCACTAATTTCAAAGGGACTTCCAAAAACTTCAACTATACACACACTTTAAATCCCTCTTTACTACTAAGCTGCTTTAACGATATATGTCGATACAATCCCAACGTAAAATGTCACCCTGTCCTCGCCAGTACTTAAATTCTTATTCAAATAGTTTTTTTCCAATCCAGCTAGACTTAACGACAGGCCACAAATTGCTCAATTCTCCTGACCCATACATGGCCTTTCAAAACTCGTTTAACAAGACTCATATCCCGCACTACGCAGACATACTTACAGATGGCTTAAGAATTAAAGTAGAAGATCAAAACCAACTATGCTTTGCTAGTTATAGCCTAGACTAATACCTCAATTCTTCACATTAGTTACCTAATATGGTATCCATTTTTACATCAGAATGCACAGCCATATACGTAGCCCTTAGTTTCATTAGGTATAATGACAAATCAGATTTCAGAATTTTCTCTGACTCATTGAGCGTTCGTTCAGCCTTCCGATATAGTTTATCAACTCTCATGCTAGATACCAAAAATTTATTTATAAAATGTTTCCTAGAAGGCAAAAATGTTTAATTTATTTGGGTGCCATTCCATGTGGGAATTAAAGGCAACAAGGAGGCTGATAAAAAGGCCAGGGAGACAGCTCAGAAAGAAATGCCTTCTTAATACATCAATCCTTACTCTGACACTGGCATCTCATTTAAATTGGGAATTAAAAAGAGAAACGAGTCTAAACCTCTATAAAAATATGAAGTACAGAGCAAGGGATCCAAATAACGTTTTTTTAAACGTTCTTTTAGAGAAGCAAGAAACCCTGGTTCATTGGTCTCAATTCCAGCATCTCAAGAAAAGCATTGGTCAGTATAAACAGAATAAGGTCTAATCACACGTTTTTGAAAGTGAGCATGTTTGGACACAACATTATTGCAAACGGTCAGTACGAATAATAACAAAGTTTATTAACTATTAACCAGATATTTTGGCAATGTAATTTATTAAAAGAACGTGCAAAGCAAGATGTCTTTTTGTCAAGACTAAGAAAGATTCATCCGTGTGGCCCGTGTTCAGTTGAATCACTTATCGCAGGTCTCAAACCCGATGTTCTTAATTAAATTTCCTCTTTGATTTTACAAATTCAAATTAAAATTTGATTACAGTTGTAATCAGACAACATATAACATATGTATGCGTATAGTTACATACATATGTATATAGACACATACGGATTACGGTCCATGTAATTTAGAACAAAAAAAAAAAAAGTAAAACTGATACAATTCACTATTGTCATAAAAATTAATCGAAATCATCCTCATATTACAGCGATTGCATAAATAATGAAGGTATTTAATTTTATAATTTGTAGACTATGACCTCTTTCTACATAATTAACACTTAGATTATATCAAAATAATAAAAAATTGTGATGTTAATTACCGAGCCAAACGACTGGGAATTTGATATTATTAGGCAATAAAGTGTATAACAAAATTATGTATTATACAAAAAATACTCCTACATAATTTACCGTGTATATTCTCTAACGGCTGTATGTTTCACCTCAGCTAACAAAAAACTTACAACTACTACTGCTACTAGAACTACTAATCTTTCCTTCCCGGGTGGAGTTTTCGCTAGTTTCCCCATACCGGGCGCTTCCCCGGGTGGTGGATAGGGGCATCCGCTTAAAATATGAGGTGACGATGGGCAGCTGGGGTGGCTCTCTGTGGTGGTGGTCGGGGGCGTGGATCGGGAGGTGTGTGTGGTGTTGGTACGTGTATCTGCGGTGGTGTGAACGGGGGACTTGTGCCCCATGTCTCTATTAGTGTGGATGCATGGGCCAGCTCTGCTTGTGCTCCTTGTTCTTCGCTTTTTGCTGCTGCCGTGGATGGCACTCCATTGCTTGATGCGGGCCAACAAAAACTAGCACCCATCGTGTATAGAAGTGAGCGGCGGTTCAAACATTCTTCTCAGATACATGCATCACATACTCTCACTAAACAAACACAGAGACACTTACGGATTGTTCTGGGTTGCGTGTGGCGGGTCCTTTTCCAGGCTTGCGTTGGAGGCCTGGCGGTGAGTGAAGCCGGATGATGAGGCCCAGGTAAGTCTGGGTTACCACATCTGATATGGCTATACGCCTCATAAACAAAAAAGACGTGGTAGGCCGACTAATCTAGGCTTACTACCACTAAGAAGGCTATATGGCGGCACCTTAGTGCCTTACGCCAGCCCGTTTTGTTGGGTTGTCTGCGCGGTCGTAGGACTGTACACTTGCCACTTGTCTCGCTGGTATGGCCGTTGTGTACAAAATATACATACATAACACACGAACACCATTCTTATACTTGTTACTCAACGCCAGGGCAGTCTCTGCGGGTGGGACTGTGGGAGAGTAGTGACTCCCGGCCGGCCCAAACAAGTAGCGGTTCACTCTGGTAACAGAGAGGGCTGCTGCCCTGGTTTTAACCCTTTCCAAATACTTATTTTTAGAAAAAAAGGGTAGTGCTGGCCTTCATGGGTCAGTACGACACTCAAAAAGATGCCCAAATAACAAACGTCGATGCAAAACTAGTACCCCAGGCGGTAACATCTCTGAGGGAATCCGCCGGAAGTTTTGATCCGGTAAAAGCCCGGGTGACTGTCGCAGGCCCCCACGAATTCTGGGGGGGGGGGCACAAAGACGTGTCTCATGACCAACAGGGATTGCTAAATGCTTCATCGCCTTTTCTTACAGACAAAGGACAAAGAGGCAGCCTGTTGAGTATAGGCACTAACGACACTGAGGACAGCAACGTGTCAGTATTTAGCAACCAGACCTGGGAAGAGCTTGCCTTTTTAGGAGAAAGTGTCACTATGCTCAAAGTAAAGCGACAGCAAGTTGCTGACAAAGTCCAATCAGCAACGAAAGACATTACAGAGACGCTACAAATAATTAATGATAAGTACGGCAACACACCGAACGCTGCTAAAAATAAGCTTAAAGCCGTGCTTAAGCGACTATAAGAGGCAGAGATCCTAAAAAAAGGCTGTCTTACTGAAGAAGATGTTTATACCAACGCTTGGAAGTCGTCATTTGAATCCCTGCAGAGGAGGGAACAAAGGCGGGATAATTTTCGACGGCATGTACAGAAAAAAACCCTTAATACTGCCCTAAAAGAAATAAAACGAAGTAAAAGGAACAGGAGCCCATCAGACAGCCCTGAGAAACACCAGCAGACTATGCCTTTAAAGAAAACATAAACAGGCAGTGGCAAACAAGAAAAAATTTCCCTGAATGACAAAACAAGACGAAAGAAAAAAGTGGACGCCACAACAACAGTAGTAGTGAAGATGGCTGAAGGACAGACCTTTGCAACGGTGCTGAGGATGATGAAGGCGAATTTTGACCCCGATAAGGCTAACGTGGCAGTCCAAAGTGTTGTCACTACAAAAAAAAGGAGTCATACTTATTAAGGCCAAAGGTGTAGAGAATGCTACTGCATTTTCACAGCAAATTAAAAAGTCGGTAGCCGGACAGGGTACTGTCAAAATGAGCAACAGAAAAGTGACATTGGAGGTCCGAGACCTGGATGCCATTATAGAGGAAGATGAGGTCAAAGAGGCTTTTACTAGGACTTTTGGACATTAGAGCCAGGATCCAGAAGTATCTTTCTTAAAGCCAACCAGAGGACAGAGGCTGGCTTTAATAAAGGTAAACGAAGCATCTGCCAGACAAGTAGAAAAAGAAGGCAGGTTACGAGTTGGCTTTGTAAGCTTCTGGATTCGAAGAAGAATTAAAGTAACAAGATGTTACAAATGCCTGGGATATGGACACGTCTCAGGCAACTGTAAGAACGAAAACAGATCCAAGCTTTGCTTCCGGTGTGGAAGCTCAAACCACCGAAAGAAAGAGTGTCCAGGCCCAGCACAGTGCTTTCTTTGCCCATCAACGGAAAACAAGCACGAAGTAGGCAGCGGGAGCTGCCCTCTATGTAGAAGAGCCCTAAAAGAGGCCAGTGATAAGGCCCAAGCAGGATTAAAATAAGGCAAAAAGGCCTTGAGTTGGAAGATAGGCTAATGTGGACCCACGCTGCGGTGGGTACTTTTTACCTATCAGCAAGGAAAAGCATTAAGCTTATAGTGGTGCTGGCTGAGTAGGCGGCCTACTATAAAGCGCTAGACAAGGTGCTGGTCCTCAGGGACCCCGAGTCCTTTTCAGGACTCGAGAGCATCAGCACCTCTAGCAAATGGTGGCGAGTCAGCTCGTTAATGCTGTGAGACGCGATGGTCTCCGTCGTGGCTCCACCCTAAAGTAATGCTAACGCGGTTCTGGGTTGGATTAAAAGCTACGTGGCATGGGGGGGGGTTTTAGTGGATATGGGTGGTCTAATAAAAAAAAATCCACCGAGTCTCACACTACCACTGTCTCTGCGTCGTGCTTCAACGCATTTTCCCTCCGTCTACAAAAAAGAAAACAAAAAAAAAAAAAACTAATCTTTTCTTATTACTACTAACTCTGCTTTGACTACCATTTTTATAATTGCAACAACTAGTACAAGAATTACATTGACTTCTGTACGAGCATCAAGTGTGTTTAGCCAGTAAGCTGTAGAACTACCCGACATATCAATGATAACCACAGCATCAGTGTCACAGCTATTTGCTCAGTGTTCACTTCTACTGTACGACTATTATTTATGTTATAAATTAAACTTCTGTTGCTACTTACTACTTTTACTACTGCTTTTACTACTACTGCTGTAACTGAAACTATTACTTAAACTAAGATTTGCTGCTGAATAACCCAAAAATGTAAAACGCCCGTAAGCTGCAGAAAAAACTGGCACCTACAATATAACTGCATTATAAGAATCATAGCTATGTGAAGTGATTAATTCTACTATACTAAAACTCTTTCTGTAATAACTTATATTTGTACTGTTACATCTACTACTACTAACTACTTCCACTACTGCCGTATCTGTAACTAGTACTTAAACTACACTTGTTGCTGCTGGATAAGCAGAAAGTGTTTAACGAAGGTAAGCTGCAGAAAATACTGACAGCTACGATATAAACGCATGACAAAAAGAACGATTTTTATGTTGTTTAATACTATACAGAGAAAAAATAATCTACTGCTACTACTACGTACAATGAATAATAAATCTTATTAATTAAATTTACAGTTTCTTACCTGTAAACAGTTTTTGATATAAATTGATCAAATATAATTCTAGTTACAATTCATATTATTTATAAAACTTTATTTCAAATATTGTATTTGACATAAAATGATTGGATCCAAGAACTTTTGTTTCGTATTTCTCAAATATTGAAACGAAAATATTTTACATTTTCGTTACGATGATTTGAGATACTTGTAACTACTGTATAGTGGTTAGCTCATTTTAAATACAATCGCATTTAGTAAATTAAGTTATAATGTTATTTGTTATGGAACTTAGTCTTTATGATTTTAATTATAAATAAATCTTTGCTCACATCTTTTGCTACCTCACTACTACTACTGCGACTAATCGTTCCACTACTACTGTGACTACTACTACTACTTTTACAACTGTTTTTGTAATTGCAACATTTGCAACCCTAAAACTTTATTTGCTACTGTACAAGCATGAAGTTTAACGTGCCAGTAAGATGCAGAAATACCCGACATATCAATTATAACCGCAGCATAAGTATCACAGCTATTTGCACAGTGTTTATTTGTACTGTACGTCTACTATTTCTATTACAAATTTACTTCTACTACTAATTCTACTGCCTACTACTTGTAATACTACTTTTACTACTTACTCTGCAACCGAACTATATAGTACTCAAACTATATTTTCTGCTTAATCAGTGGAAAGTGCTTAACGCTGGTGATGTGCAGAAAAAACTGAAACCTAAAATATTACCGCATAAGTAGTACAGATTTTCGTTCGCCGTTTAGTACTATAAGAAAAATAAAATCTACCATTTTTGTTACGTTTTTGTGTGTAACATACTTTATATTATATATCGTATTATTATAAAAAAAACTTTTGTTTTTTATGGTTAATATGTTTAAATAAAAATACTACAAACGTTTGTTGAAATTATTTTAATTACTTATAACTTTAATGTAACATAATTATTGATTTGTTGAAATCATTTTGTATTTAATTTATATTTTCATTTCATTAGGTAAAGGACAAATTTTTATTTAAAATAGTATTTTGATTTTTTAAATAATGAATAAAACTGTATCCTACTAGGTCTACTGCTACTAAGTACGTCTACTGCTGTTTTTACTGTAACTGATACTTGAACTGTATTTGCTTCTATATCAGCAGAAAATGTGTTAGCGTGGTGAGCCGCAGAAAAAAATGATGCCTTAAATTTATTTTCGTGGTGAATAGTACAGCCATGTGTACGTCGTTTAGTACTATAAAAAAAAAATATTTTTTCTACGTACACAAACTAATGAATATTATATGTTTAAATAACAGTTACCGAACAGTATGTAGCCATTATTAAAAATATATCAACTAAATATACTTCTACTTTTTCTTTTATTATTTAAATTACTTTAATGATTATATTGTATCATGATAAATAAACTTTTGTGTTGTATGGTTAAGATACTTATATAAAAATAGGATGAATAATTGTCACAATAATGTACAGTATTTACGTAACATCGCAGTTATATATACGTAACAACGATGTGGCATAATCGTTATTTTATTTTAGTCATAAGTGTATTTAAATAAATAATCAATTTTTTTAAATGAAATTGTATTTTAATCTTCTGTGTATTTTAAAACAACTGTGCCCAGGTTCCTAACTACTATTACTACTTCTGCTATAACTGCAACTAGTACTCAAATTATATTTGCTGTTGAATGTGCAGAAAGTTTTTAACGGCGGTAAGCTGCAGAAAATACTGACACCTATAATATAAACGCATGATGAGTAGGACAGCTATTTGTACGTCTTTTATAACTATAAAAGAAAAAATCCACTACGATTTCTACTGTTACTACTTTTGCTGTATTATGAATTACATTAATTTAAAATACATGCACTTACCAGCTCTCTTGCCTGCGGTAGAAAACCGAAGACGTGACCGTTTTAGTACCACTGCCCAAACTGACGCTCTGCGGCCAAAGTTAATGCGCGCTAAGCAACAAATTAAAATGTGCTAAAACCAACTAACTAAATTCCAAGCTATTTAACCTAATAACTCAGTACCCAAAACCTCTTAAACCGAATAATCCTATACTCCAAATAAACAAAATCTAACAACATTCTGTATATACGCTCAACTTATAACTATTTAAATGAATCATACTTATCAGGTTGCAAAACCTTCAAAATAAAGATCCAAATAACTTGCATTACATAAATATAATTAGAAAAAAAACCGAATAATCTAGGAAGCTTCATATCCAATTAATTTGTTGATAAAAAAATAATATATATATATCTACAGCGCACATCACCATAGGACCTAAGGTGCTTTATGGTCAGTTTATTAACTAATTAAATATAAATTCAAAGCCCAAGCACCTATCACGGGATAACCCAGGGCACTTATTGGACCTTTTGTTTATTATTAAACTGAGCGACTATCGCCAGGTGACTCAGGGCGCTTACTGGCCAGTTTATTAACAAATTAAATATAAATTCAAAGCCCAAGCGTCTATCACTGCATGGCCCAGGGTGCTTACTGTCCACTGGTGAATGAAATGAAAAATGTGACAATAGTAACGCATTTAATGTGTGGCAAAGTAAGGCACTTAATAGGTTCTTTAGTGTATGATACAAAAGAAACCAACAAATAACTAGTGCTGTATATATAAGTAACCTAACGTACTAATTGGCCAACTACTGCAATAAAAATAATCATAAAATATTACAAAGGAATACTTCGATGTGACTTAGAACATTTTAGAGCAATTTCGATTTAACAAAAACTAAAATGGAACTTGTGCTTATCAGGAAACTAAGGACGTTATACAGCTTGTTCTTGATTTTCCAAACATTTATTAATACCATAAGAGCCAAAAACTACATTCTTTTCGTTTCTTAACAGGCACTTGTATTGATAATTATTATTGAGACGATATGTAAACTGGCAGCCAAGTTTTTAAGGTCATTATTTCATAGGCGCTCAGTTTATTAATAAACAAAGCGGCCATTAAACGTCCTGGGTCATCTGGTGATAGGTACTTGGGCTTTTAATTTGTATTCAATTTGTCAATAAACTGGCCAGTAAGCGTCCTGGGTCATCTGGTAATAGGTGCTTAGGCTTTTAATTTGTATTTCATTAGTTAATAAAGTGGCTAGTAAGCGTCCTGGGTCATCTGGTATTAGGCGCTTGGACTTATTATTTATATTTAATTAGTTAATAAACTTGCCAGTAAGTGCCCTGAGTTGCCTGGTAATAGGCGCTTAGTTTGATTGAAAACAAAGTGGCCAGTAAGCGCTTCAAGTTATCTGGTGATAGGCGCTTGGGCTTTCAATTTATATTTAATTTGTTAATAAACTGGCCAGTAAGCGCTCTGAGTCACCTGGTAATAGGTACTTAGTTTAATTAAAAACAAAGTGGCCAGTGAGCGCCCCTGGTCATCTGAAGATAGGCGCTTGAGCTGTAAAATTATATTTAATTAGTTCATAAACCTTAGAGTAAGCGCCTTGAGTCACCTGGTAATAGGCGCTTAGTTTAATTAAAAACAAAGTGGCCAGTAAGCGTCCCGAGTCATCTGGTAATAGGCGCTTAGGCTTTTAATTTATATTTAATTTGTTAATAAACTGGCCAGTAATAAAGTTAATAAAATGGCCATGAGTCACCTGGTGATAGTCGCTCAGTTTAATAATAAACAAAAGGTCCAGTAAGTGCCCCGGGTTATCTGGTGATGATAGGCGCTTGGGCCTCTTATTTATATTTAATCAGTTAATAAACTGACCATGAAGCGCCTTGGGTCATATGGAGATATGCGCTGTAGTTAAGAATTATATTTTTTTTAATGAATGAATTGGATATGAAGCTTCCTGGGTTATTCGGTTGTTTTTTCTAAATATATTTATGTAATACAAGTTATTTGGATCTTTATTTTGAAGGTTTTGCAACCTGATGAGTATTATTCATTTAAATAGTTATAAGTTGAGCGTATATTCAGAATGTTGTTAGGTTTTATTTATTTGGAGTATAGGATTATTTGGTTTAAGAGGTTTTGGGTACTGAGTTATTAGGTTAAATAGCTTGGAATTTAGTTAGTTGGTTTTAGCACATTTGAATTTGTTGCTTAGCGTGCATTAACTTTGGCCGCAGAGCGTCAGTTTGGGCAGTGGTACTAAAACGGTCACGTCTTTGGTTCTCTGCCGCAGGTGAGAGCACTACTGGCACTTACTGTATGGTTACAATAGTAGGGCTATCATAATGCATAATTTTTTGGTCTACTGGTTCTTTGATTCAGTTTTTGAAGTATTATTCTTATTATTTAAAAATTTAAGACCACGAGACAAACAAGAAGTTAAAAATTGCATTGGATTTCTTGTTACGAGTGGTTTTTTAGTAACTAGTATTATTTTTATTGTTATTGTATTATTTTTATTCTTATCATTTTACTATTGCTATTATTACTATTATAGTTATTTAATATAGTTATTATTATAACTATTATTTTCATTTTTATTGATATTGTTAGTTTTATTATTGTTCTTGTTAGTTTTCGTTATTATTATTATTATTATCATTATTACTATTATTATTATTATGTTTATTATTATTACTATTATTATTTTTGTAATTTAATTTTTATAATTGTTATTATTACTACAGTTATTATTATCACTATTATTGTTATTATTGTTATTATTATTATTATTGGTATTATCAACATTTTTATTATTGTTATTTGTATTCTTGTTTATGCTACTATTATTGTTATTATAGACATTTACCTATTTTTGTACTGAATTAGCAAGTTTTAGAATCACGAAACTATTTCTCATAATTCAAAAAAATTTGAATTTGATAATGTATTTTTAATTATACATAAGTGTGTACACCTCATATTCTTTTAATATAATTTGCAACGGCTTTACTATCACTACATTGCTTTTTTTTGTGCCAAAACTGTAATGCAAATAATGGCGCTTTAGGACGGGAACGGTTGGGACTTAGGAACTGGAATGGGAGAGGCAAGTCGCTACCAACTTTAACCTTGCATTTTCGGAAAAATCATTCTATCTCCAAGCGCTGCTATACAAGTATATAATGTCAGGAGATGTACACCCAGCGAGCTTTACACGACAACTCTACATTATCTTAAACTTAATTGCAATACGTGAGTGTAAAGTTCTGAAGATATCTACGTATTTGTTGAAATACAGTTATTATGCAAATGTACCTGTAAGTAATGTTGGCTCGCACATTAGTTCCATGACGGAACGTGAGATAATTATATTATCTCCAACGATGAAGTTTTGTAATAAACCAAAAAATTTAATCTTGATAACAGCTTTTGAATAAAAATTCCATTTAAATACAAAATCACCATTTGTCAAAAATTTTAATAGAAAAAATTTTATTTAGATTTTTTCCATCAAAATTTCTTCCCATATCAAGGAAAAAATTTTTTTCATTCTTGTGAATAGTTAAAAAATTTTTAAACTTATATCTTTCAACTTTTCAAGATTCAATTGAAAAATGATTTAACATCATAAAAAGACATGGCTGGACTAAGAGTGCTTAAAACAAGTACCCCTTTCTACATATGAGCCCATAAATATGATGATACATAATGTTATGGAAGGTTCCGACAAAGGACGAGACTGTTGTTAGATTAAAACTGCTTTATTTGAATAGATCACGAGAAAGTACTTCAACTGCCCAAAAGCTCTCGTAAGACCCGACTGTCGTCTACCATCGTGGCCCAATCGCTTTTCCTATGCCCTAGATCCTCCTTCGTATTCTTAATGACATTGGGGAGACATCACCTTGTGCCCAGAGCCAACTCAAGCTTCGCATCTGTGTGCTGACTCGGCCTTGTGACCTGGCTGTTGCCGAGTGCTCAGACGCTTGGCTCGGAAATGCTGAGTTTATGCTTAAAAGCGCAAGCCACGAATGTTGACCAGTTACACCGAGCCACGTCCGAGGGTCGCAGGCTCTTGTCCTCGACTGCCCACACTAGCGATGAAAAAAAGGCACATAAATCAACCAGGGGGCAAGTCAGAGTCGTACATATGCGTTAAAGGTGTATGTGCTTTCTCTTTAACAGAAGTTTAATGATACAACTTTTTGTTTTGCACATAATGATAATAATAATAATAATAATAATAATAATAATAATAATAATAATAATAATAATAATGTTAACTTTCATAAGTACAATTAAATGAACGATGAACAGGGTTATATGTAGTTCTCAAATAATTGACTTGAACTCTATTATTTTTTATAAAATAACAATTAAGCACAGGTTTATTTGATAAAATACATACAGTACAAAGGATAATTTGCAGCACACTACCTTTCTAATATCGCACGCAAGAAAGGGCGACCTCGCTAACCGAACTCAGATCGGTATCTGATGATCGGCACCGCCCTACCGAACTGATATGATATACTCTACCCTTTCTTCTACTATAGCTATCCCACCACCACATTCCTTCATCGAGCTTACAATACAACTATACAAGTGAATAAACGACTACATATAAATACCAATGATCTTACTTATATAGATATAAATATATATGTGTATTATTTTCCTTATTTCTTAACACTCGACCATCCTGTGCTTGTTTGGTCCCCAAACTTAAGTTACACATGGTTACAATACAATAAAATAAATAATAATACATCACACTACATTATATTAAAACTTTAAGCACATTTACCATAGCGATCAGGTTTTCGAGTATTTCTTTTTGGTCTTTTCAATATTACGTTGTTACTGTCGACATTGATTATTTTACTGTTAGTCATTGATTTACAGTGTTTAATTTCTTTTTCGCTACCTTCATTTGATTCACTTACACTTGCCCTTGACTCACAATCGCTTATATAGCTGACATCGTCATTATATCCAGTCCAAACCTTTAGCTGACTGACACTGGCCGTTGTTTCAAAGACTCGATCTCCAGCTTCATTTAATTTTCTTAATCTATAAGTATTACTAGGCTCTACACCCACAATAACTAACGGCCCAGTGTACGCTGGCTGAAGCTTTGTCGAATAGCCGGTAGATACAGGATTCCTTTTCATATATACAATATCACCAAGTTTATATTTAACATTAGTTCGCCTATTTTTATCAAAACACTCTTTATATTTAGCTTGCCCGATTTCTATACGCTTACAAATTTGTTGCTGTATTACACTAGGTGATACGTATTCACTACACTCCTTTGTCAAACCACACAAACGACTATCCATAAAGTGCGGCAAATAGCCAAGCAAAGCTTCATACGGTGTTCTACCAGTCGACGCACAAACGCTTGAGTTAAGATCCCGCTGGATCACTTTTAAATCTCGATCCCAATTTAATTCGCCATTCTTATCAGCAGCAATTTTCATGGCTGGTAATAGTGTTTGATTGGTTCGTTCAATAAGACCGTTTGCTCACGGATGTCTACTTGAATTTAAAGTATGCTTTATACCTAATCGGTTGCAAAACTCTTGAAAATACTGTGATGTAAATGCTCGACCACGATCTGATACGATTCGCCCTGGTACCCCGAACTGCATAATGAAGTTTTCAATTTTCTTAACGGTAGTTTGAGCTTGCACCGATTTCACCGGTTCCAACACTACAAATTTAGTTAGATTATCTATGATTCCAAAAACGTAAGTATTATTACGTGCTGTGGAAGGAAAGGCACTCAAATGGTCGATATGTACCAATTCGAATGGTCTACGTCCCGGTGCAATCGGATGCAATTCAACTTCTTGTAGACCCGCCTTAGTTTTCGCCAAAATACATTCGAAACAGTTTTTTATATGCATTCGTACATATCTCCTCATTTTCGGAAAGTAACAGTTCTTTTGGATTCGCTCAACAGTCTTATCTATACCAAAATGACTCGACAAATCATGATAACGAATTACTAACGATTTGCGCATCACATCAGGAAATACATAAACCTCCAAGAACCTTTCGTTCAGCACTATTTTTTTTTTAGAATACCATCGCGCAATACAAAATCTTTAACCTTTTGTTATTCCTGTTTATCTCTCTCACACTCTTTCTTTTGCAAAATATTTACAATTTCTAAAACTTTATGATCACTACGCTGGAAAACTAAAATTTTATTTTCTTCAGTTTGTACGCTCATAACAGAAAAGCTGTGTTCGTTTTGATCACTATCAACGGGAGCACGAGAGAGTGCATCTACATGCTGCATTTGTTCCCCTCCACGGTGTTTAATATCAAAATCAAATTCGGAAATTTCGCTGACCCAACGCCCAATTTGTGCATTTTTCGTTTTCCACGCGTTAATATTTAATAAACACTGAAAATCGGTAATGATAACAAATTTAATTCCTATCAAAAATGATCGTAAACGCCCAAGAGCCCATGCTATTGCCATCGATTCCAACCGGCTGGAATGATATTGCGACTCAACTTCAGTTGTGCTCTTACTAATCGCATATACCATGCGCAGCGGTTCATCGCCATCAGCTTGCAACAATATCGCACCCAAGCCTAATGAAGAAGCATCTGTATGAAGCTCAGTACGACACGCTCTCGCGTTATATAATCTCGAAGTCGGCTTAGACACGAGCTTCGACTTTACTTCCTGGAAGGTGCGTTCCTGTACGGAACCCCAAACGAATCCACTCTTATCTTTTAACAAAACTGATAGAGGCCTAGCAATAATAGCAAATCCAATTATAAAGCGTCTGAAAAAGCTCGCCATTCCCAGAAATCGTCGAACCTCGTGTTTATCTTTTGGTGTTGGAAAATGTGATATGGCAATAATCTTTCGATCACCCGTCATAAGCTTTCCTTCCCCCAAAATATAACCCAAGTACTCTACCTGCCTCATTCCAAATCGACATTTAGATATATTTAAAGTTAAACCTGCATCACGTAATAAACATAATATATTTTGCAAGTTTGCCATGAGAGCGTTCCAATTTTTTGCATAAATGAAAATATCGCTTCGCAAATAAGCTTCGCAAAATAACGCGGAGCATTTGCAAGTCCAAACATTGCTCGCTCAAATTGTCCCATTTGCGTTTCGGTGGTAAACGCTGTGTACTGTTTTGACTTATCATCTAGTGGCATTTGAAGATACCCGCATGCTAAATCCAAAGTTATGAAAATATTCGCGTCATTTAATTCCTCTAAAAAATCATCAAAATTTGGTATAGGGTACGGGACAACTTGTGTAATTTTATTAAGCCGACGATAATCTACTACCATACGAGCCGTCCCATCTTTCTTTCGTACAATGAACGCTGGACTCATATAAGGAGAACTAGTCTCTGTCACCAAACCCGCTTGCTTATAGTCATTAACGATTTTATCTAAGTCTGCACGATCACGAGCATTTAAACGATACGGGCTTGAACTAAAAGGTACATCTTTATCCAGCTCAATTTTCATAGTTATTTCGTTAGTTTTACCAATCTCGCTTATATCTTTCGCTACGCAATCACGGTACATATTTAAAATTTGTAACAGCTTGGATTTCTGTTCGCTAGATACATTTTCATCGGTAAACACTTTATCTATTATTATTTTCTCTGCACGCAATTCGATATTATTATAAGTGTTACTGCTTTTTATTGACAAAACTGATTCTCCTACTTTCTGTCCAATGTTTACTTTTAACGCTTTATCTTCATTATTTACAATAGGCATTTTTAAAACACGTGAATCGAATTCAACATGAATGAAATTTACTTTCCCCGGTTTTAACGGCATAGTCTCAACTGCCCGCGCTTTCTCGGTTTTCGTTTCATCATCAACGAAGAAACTCGGATTAACGTCGAAGAAATTCAAATCAGAGCCCTGGCGTAAATAACTCAAATCTTGTGCTTCAGTAAATGGATGCCCAAGCAATACGTCATACTTGTGTGAGTCATCTGGTACAACGCGTAACACAAGTTTTCTTAGTTTCAAATTATCGAGTTTTACATACTCTTCTATGACTCCAAACGACTTAACATTAATATCGCCAGAACCCTTTAACACTGATTGTGCGCTCACAATTTTGAATTTCTCGCGCATTGCTACTGTTAACTGAATCGTGCAAACTGATGAGCCTATATCTATTTGGCTTACTAATTTTTCTGTGCCTAGACTTATTTCGCGTATAAATTTTTGTTCTGTTTCATCGCCCAATTTAGAACTCACAGTATTTATTTCTTCGATATTAACTACACCATCTTTATCCGGGCAACGCGATGCAATATGTCCAGTTTTTTTACATTTATAACAAGTTATCTCTTTCCGCGATTCAGAACAATTACGAGAAATATGCCCTAATTGCTTACAATTGAAACATTTAATCAAACCTCGATTTTCGGCGTCCATTACAGCTCCGCTTCTTTTCCGAGAATCCGTTATCGCTGACCGCGTTGACGTAATTGTAGTTCTTCCATTTCGTAGAATTGGTACCTGGCTCGATGATTTACCACCTCGACTTAACTGACGACGCTCTGCTGCTCGATCTCGACGATTTTCATAAATTTTATCAATTTTTACCAAATCTTAGAGCATTTCATCTGTTGATGTATATTCTTTACTAAGCAGATATTGTGCAAAATTCTTTAGACCACAAGCCAGCTGCTACTTTCTCAGAAATTTCCTTAACAGAGAATTCCAATCCGGTGCACAGCCAAATTTTATCCAGCAAGTAGTCTTATAGTTTCTCGTGCTGCTCTTGCAAGCGGACACTCATTGACTTCAGCTTTTCACTTCATGTGCGTGCGTATATAAATGTTGCAACAAACACGTTTTCAAATTCTTCTAATGTACGAACAGTTTCTGATTTTGACGCAAGCCACTTCCATGCGCCATTCTTCAGACGTGCTTTAGCAATACCCAAAGTTGCTGCATCAGACCATCCATGTAGAATTTTAGCGTTTTTCAGCTCATTTATCCAAGCCCTTGACTGCTCTGGTCCTTTATTACCGTTGAACTCTCTAACGGCATCATGCCCACCTGCCATAGTTAAAAGCTGCGAATTGTTTCCACCTCCTCCCTGCATCTGCTTAAACACCGCCATTTGTCTCTGCATGACTATTCCGATTCCTTGCAAAGCTAAGGTCAAGTCTGCAGGCACCTGAGGACCCTGTTGTGCGGCTTGTAACTGTCATATTTGTGCTTGCAACTCATTTATTTGCTTCTCGAAAGTTTCACGTTCTTCCTGGCGCCGCTGTTTTTGACGTTTGATTTCGGTTAAGGCTGCACCATAGTCTTCCGCCATTATACTCTGCTTAAGAACTTCCAATAGTTGATGTTCAACAAAATAATCAAACTCGTCTAAATTGCTCATTAAATAATCATATTTTGCTTAGTCACTTTCAAACTACAAAACATTCTTTTTGGCTTATCCCACTTCTGAATTGTTAACTTTCATAAGTACAATTAAATGAACGATGAACAGGGTTATAGGTAGTTCTCAAATAATTGACTTGAACTCAATTATTTTTTATAAAATAACAATTAAGCACAGGTTTATTAAATAAAATACAAACAGTGCAAAGGATAATTCGCAGCACACTGCCTTTCTAATATCGCACGCAAGAAAGGGCGATCTCGCTAACCGAACTCAGATCGGTATCTGATGATCGGCACCGCCCTACCGAACTGATATGATATACTCTACCCTTTCTTCTACTATAGCTATCCCACCACCACATTCCTTCGTCGAGCTTACAATACAACTATACAAGTGAATAAACGATTACATATAAATACCAATGATCTTACTTATATAGATATAAATATATATGTGTATTATTTTCCTTATTTCTAAACAATAATAATAATAATAATAATAATAATAATAATAATAATAATAATAATAATAATAATAATAATAATAATAATAATGAGAGTAATAATAATATCAGTAACAATAATAATAATCAAAATAAGAATAATAATAATAGTCATGATAATAATAATCAGAGTAATAATAGTAGTAATAATAATAATAATCGGGGGGTTTGGGGGGAGGGTGGCAATGGGCAAACAGTGTCACGATGTAATACTATACAACGATTATAATCTTTGATTTTAAAAACACACTTTCAAGTGATCCATTAAAGTCGTTTATAGTATATATTAACAAAAAGCACCGCTGTTGATAAATTAGCTCAAAACTTTCAAACTTTGATTTTCCTTATTTTGTTGTACAATTTTTTTATGTACAGCAGCTATACTTATTATATTGATTCATAGTACATTTTTAATTTTAACTATGAATTATTGACTGATAAACAAAAGAAAGTAACTTTTTAATAATTAGTTACCTTAGATTTAAAAAAAAAATCTTTATCATTCTGTATCACCCTGATAAGGTTTAAAGTTTCCTTTTTTGTTAACAAATTAACTTAATAATTGAAATGCTATTTTATTATTCTTTTTGCAATCTAAAACAACAACTAAGTAATATCATTCATTAAGGATTTTAAAACAATTCGTGACAAAAAGGCAGGCAAGTGCGTGTCACTGATTTTTCTGAAACTCAACATGCAAGTGGAGTAAGAAAAAATATTGAACACGTACTTTTTTAGCTGCCCGTATACAGTTTAGAGGAGTAAAAACCACTCTTGAAGATTACTCACAGATTTTACCACATAACTCTCTCCCATCTCCATATTTTTGTTAAAACGAAGTCGAAGCTGTAGTATTTGAAAAAGGTGGTCAAACAATGACAATGCAGATAGCAAGAGTTGTACCCTCTTTTTCTTAAGGTTTGAAAATTTATATTTGTTGGCAACATTTTTGGGATAAAAATTTTTAAAAAAACTTAAAAATTAAAAAGAAATGTCTTTCTTGAGGTTTTGTGCATAAGCACACGATCAGTAAGAGCTAATTTAGGAGTGAGAATAAAAACTCCAAAGTCAGGTGTTAGTTTGAGCAACGTTTCGTTGGGCTTAACGCCAACCTCATCAGGCTCACTTTATTAACATAAAAAACACAACAAATTTCATTAATTACATTGCAGGGCCAATGTTTACAAATATCTACATTAATGCAATATTAATTATAAGTAAGTAGTCACAAATAAAATAGTAATGTAAATAATTTAAAAAAAAAAAATTAAACAATTACTCACGTCTATATCGTTCAGACGATCGTTACAGACTGTTGGGCGCCTCGAACGAATAACGTAAATGTCAAACATGTATTTATTTACGCATATACATATAAACAGTAAATGTACGTTTCTTACGAATGTAGATAACAGCAGTACATCACTACATTGTATTATTTAGAAAGATTACTTATAAAATCTTTATATATGTTATTGAGAAATAAGGTATCTTCTTTCTTATTAATAGTGTGCTTAGTAAAGTGTATGTATAGCATTTCGGATATTAATCTTTTTTGTTTATTAGGTTCACGATCTAGAATCTTTGTTTGAGAAAAATTAAAATTATGGTTGAATTTTTTCATGTGTGAAGCGACAACAAGTTCATCTTTCTTGGTACTTTTATGTTCATACAGGCGTTTTTTCAATGCTCTCTTTGTTTCACCTACATATGATGCAGAGCAAGAATCACATGCAAAATGATACACAACATTGGTTTGATCGAGCCTATCAATCTTGTCTTTTCCAAGAATGATAACACTGTCCAATTTATTTTGAATAATAGGGTAAATTTGTATATTTAATTTTTTCAAAATTTTTGAACAAAATTTAAAGAATAATGGGTTATATGGAATAGAAATTTTTATTTTATCACGTAGATTGTCATTTAGTAAGTTGTTATTATCATTATTAGTATTTTTTATTTGGTGAAGTCTTTTCTTGATATATTTTTGTATGAAAAGTTCAGTATAATCATTATCACGTAAAATTCTTTTTGCCATGAGAATATTCTTCCTGTGGTATAATTTATCAGACAAAAGAATAGCTCGATCAACCAAACTGTACACTGCATTGACTTTTAAAGATCGGGGGTGGTTAGAATTGAAATTAATATATAGTCAAGTTGCTGTGTAGTTTTTGCAAGGTCTTCAGCTTTTTAGCTAACGATGATCCATGAAGGTGTTCCACTTGACTCATTGTATGGGCCAATTGTCCTTTCTAAGAAAATGTAGGACACACAACTATTTGCCTTAACACATAGAAAATCTGAAAAGGTACTTTAATAATTTCTTCTTTCACAACAAATCGTCGAAGACTTTCTTTCAAAAACGAATTTACTCTTTTACCTGCAGTTTGCTCAATATTGAGATTGACGATTGTTATGCACATGTGTCCGTTCTTAAGAGAAATATTTTTACTGTTAGACAAATAATAAATAATCTACATCCTAACAATTCATTAGTTCAAAGTTTCATAAGTAGTATATATTTTAACAATAGACAAAAAAGGCAGAAACTCAATCGTACATATAATAAAAAATTTTTATCAATACAAAAGTCATGTAACCAGAACCCCTACAATAATAACAACAAAAAAGAAAAAATGTTCCGAAATCTAACAGATCTTGATGTACCGAAAAACGTAAAAAATTGCGTAGTTTTAGGACCACAATTTGCGTTAAAACCACAATCTTTGTCAAATAGTGAAATTATTCAAACAATTAAGAATGTAGAATATAGCTTGCGGAAAATCAACGATCTTAATAGTGAATTAAAAAGTAAAATAAGAACAAAAATCACACAAGCCATGAAAATTTATAATAACAAAAAATTAAAACTTGACAACGTTGAACATTCAAATACTTTTAATTTAAAATGTACAAAAGCGTTCCTTAGAGAGAACAAAAATATTATGTTTACTCGTTCTGATAAGGGAAATGTGACTGTTTGCCTTGACAGAAACGTATATGTGCAGAACATGGAGTTGATGTTGAGTGACAACACTACTTACATAATGATAAATAAGAATCCATTACACTATTTACAATCAGATGTCCACAAAATTTTAATGAAACTGAATGACAACGAATTTTTAAATTTTAAATATCATAACAATCAATTAACGCAAACTAATACAAATTTACCTAGATGTTATGGGTTGCCAAAAATACATAAACCTTCCCTTTCATTTAGACCAATTATTTTATCCATTAATTCTCCTACACACACACTCGCCTCAATTCTCTATAATTCTCTTTCTAAAGTATTTGAAAAACCTTCGTCACATTTGAATAATAGCGTTAAACTTATAAAACAAATTAAAAATCTTAAAATACCGGAAAATCATATTTTTATTTCTATGGATGTGATTTCTCTATTTACCAATATTTCGTTAGAATTAGTCATAAATAGTTTGGAAAAAAGATACATGCAAATCCACAGATTATCAAAAATTCCTTTTCATGAAATTGTAGAATGCACAAAATTTTTGTTCAATAATGTTTACTTCACCTTTCATAAAAAATTTTATAAACAGATTTTTGGTAGCCCTATGGGCTCTCCTGTCTCTCCACTATTCGCTGACTTAGTTTTAGAAGATCTTGAGACGGAAGCCCTACGCGTGTTAAAAGAAAAACATAATTGCGTTCCCTTCATATATAAAAGATACGTCGACGACACTCTCATATGTGTACATAAAGATCAGGCACAATTATTTTTACAGATTTTTAACAAACAGGACAATCACTTAAAATTCACCTGCGAAGTAGAGAAAAACAATTGTATAAATTTCTTAGACATAACAATTACACATAAAAACTTAAAAATAATCACGAATTGGTACGTCAAGCCAATTTCATCGAATAGATTAATTAATTTCAATTCTAACCACCCCCGATCTTTAAAAGTCAATGCAGTGTACAGTTTGGTTGATCGAGCTATTCTTTTGTCTGATAAATTATACCACAGGAAGAATATTCTCATGGCAAAAAGAATTTTACGTGATAATGATTATACTGAACTTTTCATACAAAAATATATCAAGAAAAGACTTCACCAAATAAAAAATACTAATAATGATAATAACAACTTACTAAATGACAATCTACGTGATAAAATAAAAATTTCTATTCCATATAACCCATTATTCTTTAAATTTTGTTCAAAAATTTTGAAAAAATTAAATATACAAATTTACCCTATTATTCAAAATAAATTGGACAGTGTTATCATTCTTGGAAAAGACAAGATTGATAGGCTCGATCAAACCAATGTTGTGTATCATTTTGCATGTGATTCTTGCTCTGCATCATATGTAGGTGAAACAAAGAGAGCATTGAAAAAACGCCTGTATGAACATAAAAGTACCAAGAAAGATGAACTTGTTGTCGCTTCACACATGAAAAAATTCAACCATAATTTTAATTTTTCTCAAACAAAGATTCTAGATCGTGAACCTAATAAACAAAAAAGATTAATATCCGAAATGCTATACATACACTTTACTAAGCACACTATTAATAAGAAAGAAGATACCTTATTTCTCAATAACATATATAAAGATTTTATAAGTAATCTTTCTAAATAATACAATGTAGTGATGTACTGCTGTTATCTACATTCGTAAGAAACGTACATTTACTGTTTATATGTATATGCGTAAATAAATACATGTTTGACATTTACGTTATTCGTTCGAGGCGCCCAACAGTCTGTAACGATCGTCTGAACGATATAGACGTGAGTAATTGTTTAATTTTTTTTTTTTAAATTATTTACATTACTATTTTATTTGTGACTACTTACTTATAATTAATATTGCATTAATGTAGATATTTGTAAACATTGGCCCTGCAATGTAATTAATGAAATTTGTTGTGTTTTTTATGTTAATAAAGTGAGCCTGATGAGGTTGGCGTTAAGCCCAACGAAACGTTGCTCAAACTAACACCTGACTTTGGAGTTTTTATTCTCACTCCTAAATTAGCTCTTACTGATCGTGTGCTTATGCACAAAACCTCAAGAAAGACATTTCTTTTTAATTTTTAAGTTTTTTTAAAAATTTTTATCCCAAAAATGTTGCCAACAAATATAAATTTTCAAACCTTAAGAAAAAGAGGGTACAACTCTTGCTATCTGCATTGTCATTGTTTGACCACCTTTTTCAAATACTACAGCTTCGACTTCGTTTTAACAAAAATATGGAGATGGGAGAGAGTTATGTGGTAAAATCTGTGAGTAATCTTCAAGAGTGGTTTTTACTCCTCTAAACTGTATACGGGCAGCTAAAAAAGTACGTGTTCAATATTTTTTCTTACTCCACTTGCATGTTGAGTTTCAGAAAAATCAGTGACACGCACTTGCCTGCCTTTTTGTCACGAATTGTTTTAAAATCCTTAATGAATGATATTACTTAGTTGTTGTTTTAGATTGCAAAAAGAATAATAAAATAGCATTTCAATTATTAAGTTAATTTGTTAACAAAAAAGGAAACTTTAAACCTTATCAGGGTGATACAGAATGATAAAGATTTTTTTTTTAAATCTAAGGTAACTAATTATTAAAAAGTTACTTTCTTTTGTTTATCAGTCAATAATTCATAGTTAAAATTAAAAATGTACTATGAATCAATATAATAAGTATAGCTGCTGTACATAAAAAAATTGTACAACAAAATAAGGAAAATCAAAGTTTGAAAGTTTTGAGCTAATTTATCAACAGCGGTGCTTTTTGTTAATATATACTATAAACGACTTTAATGGATCACTTGAAAGTGTGTTTTTAAAATCAAAGATTATAATCGTTGTATAGTATTACATCGTGACACTGTTTGCCCATTGCCACCCTCCCCCCAAACCCCCCGATTATTATTATTATTACTACTATTATTACTCTGATTATTATTATCATGACTATTATTATTATTCTTATTTTGATTATTATTATTGTTACTGATATTATTATTACTCTCATTATTATTATTATTATTATTATTATTATTATTATTATTATTATTATTATTATTATTATTATTATTATTATTATTATTGTTCAGAAATAAGGAAAATAATACACATATATATTTATATCTATATAAGTAAGATCATTGGTATTTATATGTAATCGTTTATTCACTTGTATAGTTGTATTGTAAGCTCGACGAAGGAATGTGGTGGTGGGATAGCTATAGTAGAAGAAAGGGTAGAGTATATCATATCAGTTTGGTAGGGCGGTGCCGATCATCAGATACCGATCTGAGTTCGGTTAGCGAGATCGCCCTTTCTTGCGTGCGATATTAGAAAGGCAGTGTGCTGTATATTTCTAAAATTTATGATTACTCAGCTAATATAGCAAAAACAAATCTTAGAAGAACACTTTATTTAATTTCATGAAAAAACGTAGTTTTTTTTTAGGTAATTCATTGCAATTTATTACGATTATTTTTACACCTTTCTTTCAGGGTAAAAATATTGTAGACCCATGTTCAATACAAAGTTTTCAAATATTTTTAACATATAATCTCAAAGTTTATTAAATTACTTTTATTCATACATGCCATTAGTCTGAAAATTCATTAATATATCTCAAATTATTTTTTTCCTATTTTTGGAAAGTACAATTTCCATTAAATTACAATCTAGATGATAGAAGATATAAACTGGCTATAAACACTTTCATTTACGTAGTATATTTATTGCTTATTTAGGATCTATAGTTTTAAACATGCACTAAAAAAGAGTAATTTTTTAAATCATTAAATATTTTTAAAATACTTGAAAACTTTCTATTTATTTTTTAATAAATTTTTTGCTTGTCCAAAATTTAATTCACTTCTACGTACTGTACTTGTAGTTGTAAAAATCGTTTTCATAAGAAAAATACTTTATCTTTGAATTTCCCATGTGCGATTCCGTATATTACTAATTGCTCATTATTCATTGCACTCACAACATAATTCTAAGAATTTGTCTTTTTGGTATGTAAATGATTTAGTTAGTAATTTGCATAGTTCGACAATAAGCTTCTAACAACCTCTTTTGTTTGTATATTTTTTATGAGTATCCCATTAATATTTAACAAACACGAACCAATTTAATGTATTTACGCCTACGCTACCATATTAATGTGTAGTAAAAAAAAACATTTTTAACAATTAAACGTTCCGTCCAGACTAAGTATTACAGCTAAAACGTTTTTTGCGACCTTATTGTTGTCAAGTTGAATCATTATTATTAATCAATTTTACTTGACAAATTGATAACAACTTATTAAGACTTGGGACTACTAAAAATAATAGATAACTATATAGTGGTGAACCATTGCAGTGTTGCTTCTGTATATTTTTATCAAAACCACTTAAATGAATTAATCGTGGTCCCCACATTTTCAGTAGCAGAAGCCGCGATCGATTGATCATATTGTTTTGTTGAAATGTGGAAACATTATTGGAATGGTTAATCGCTGTATTGTTATTTTAATAGAAATTGAATCTTCTCAGTAAGAAAAAATATAAATGAATATTTTATGAAACACAGAGATTAGTTCAAAACTTTACTTGCATCACGTAACATTAGAGTATATATTCAATACGTTCAATGCATTTACATGTGTAATTCATGTAAATGCACACTATTTGTGATGAAATTATTTAATAAACTTGTGTTTAAATTTTTTTTTTCTTCATTTTTAAACGAAAATACTGTATCCGTAATAAGATGGTGCAATTTCTCAAATTTAAATTTTTAGATAATAAATAATTACAAAATGCTTGTCAATGCACAAGTCGTAGCAACTCTACTATCAATGACATTTGACCTGGACAATGGTAAATAACCGAAGCTTAACATTAGTAACGAAAAAGTTCAACTACACAATATACTAGAGCAATTAATAAGGTAACATGTAGAGCATTTTAATGTTAACGTTTAAGAAGGATCTGCTTCGTTTACATGCGATAATAATAATATCTATCCAAAAGGTGTCGAATATAAGAAAAACAAAGGATTGGAAGATTTGTCAGAAAAATTGAATAATCCGTGTGAGCAAAAAAATATTAAATTAAAGTATTCAAAAATAACAAACATAGACGTAAGTAAGAATTTGTAAAGAAGTTGTTACATTTATGTATGTGTGTATATATGTTGTAATAAAATCGCGTACATATGTATACTAGTGGGGCTTTGCCCTCCTTCCCGCTTCACGTGCCAACTCCATATTAGTGAACTTTACTCTTTTACGTCAGTTTTGAGGTATTAAAATATATGGATTGTATAAGTTATAATAATAATTACATAACAAATGTAATAAGTACCTTACAGATAATTTAATTATGGTTGTCGTAAAAGCTTTAGTGGGTCTGTGGTAAATAATAAAGAGCGGTTCATAATAGACATTAATGAAATATGGTTATTTAAATTTAAAAAAAATGGATTCCAGCATAATGCTGGAGATATTTTTACAATAAATGTTGTTATTTATAAAGCAGTAGTTTAAAATGTATTTTCTTTTTAATTTACATAGATATTTTAATATTGATGGGTGCTTATCTTTCTCATCGTTTGTCAAGTACTGAGTGTCAAGGCCTCGTGGTAAGTTTTTTCTTTTCACGCGAAAGTGATAACTTTTTTCTATGCAAAATCTAACCTGAAAAAAATCTCGCAGTTTTGAAATCTGAAAAGTTTATCAATAATGAATTTCAACGATTCTTTGAGTGATAAAAGTACAGACGAAGAGGAAGTTGTTCGAAACTTTAACAATGAATTTCAACGATTCTTTAAGTGATGAAAGTACAGACGAAGAGGAAGTTGTTCGAAACTTTAACAATGAATTTCAACGATTCTTTAAGTGATGAAAGTACAGACGAAGAGGAAGTTGTTCGAAACTTCGAGCAAGAAGCTCAAACTGTGATTTGTCAAGAAATTCTACCTGCCAAATCAGCTAGTCGTTACACCTTAGCTTATGATACATTTTTAAAGTGGCAAAGGAAAAATAAAGCTGATTCATTTGAAGAGAACATCTTGATATGTTATTTTAAGGATTTACAAGGAAAAGTAAATCCAAATACTGCATAGTCTATTTGGTCAATGTTTGAAAAAGATGCTGAATTTACACTACAATATTGACATCAACGAATACACAAATTTGAAGACGATTTTGAGGAACAATAGCACAGGGCCAAAAAATTTTAAGATTTCCGCTTGGATCAGATTATAAACCTTATGGAAAAGAGCAGATGATTATTTGTACTTGAGGGCAAAGTTATTTATAATTTTTTGATTAAATACTTATACATTCCATTGAGATTTTTTAATTTTTAACTGTGTCCTATATTCTCATAATTTTTCCAGATTTTGCTGGTGTTTGGAATCTGTGGAGCTTTAAGGTGTATCGAATTTGTGAATATGAAATTCACAGATCTTGAAGATACTGGTAGTAAATTTACCGTGTTAGTTAACGATACGAAGACTTACGTCGATAGATCATTTGTGATTGGACCATTATTCTATCCAAAAGTAAAAAAGTACATTGAACTAAGACCTCCAAACGAATTTACGGATAAACTTTTTATCAAATATTTAAACGGAAAGTGCAACCATCAAGTTATGGGGAAAAAAAAAATTGGTTGAACGCCTACAGCAATTGCTTCTTACTTTGGTTTGGATCATGCATCTCAGTATACTCAAAAAATTAGGTGGTTGGCCGTCAGATACAATAGCTGCAGGTTATGTCGCAGACTCCATGAGGACTAAAAATTTAATATTTCAACGTATCACCGGTGAATCTAGTAAAACAAGCCATTTATTTTTGATGCCTTCTTCAAACCAATAAAATGTTTCTTCTGGTATGGATAAAATCAGTGAGGTCGTTTCATTGGAACTATCATTTCAAGATTTTAAAGATTCGATGAATGCATCAGTGACAGAGAGTGAAGTAAATCAACCAGCTCCATCAAAGAATTTTACCACTAGTAATTAAAAACAGACACCATCCATGCCTTTAAATACTAATAGAAACATAATATCAATCCAATATTTTACTAAAAAAACTCTAATTACAATTTCTCCTTCAGAAAAAAAACGAAAAATTGAAGATGCAAGAAAAAACTTTTTGGATAAGAGTAACAAAGAACACTCAGTTTTTAATGAAGATTCTCATATTATTTTTGAAAATTGTACTATTAATGGAAACATTAATAATTATTATTGTCACTGTGAGAATACTCATGTTTAAAATTTTTTTAATACTTTTAAGATATACGTAAAAAATGTACTATTAAGATATATATATATATATATATATATAGTACTGTGAATTAAATCAATTTAATTAAATGGAAAAAAATTTTTTATTTCAAAATGAATTAATATGAATTAATTATATGTAACATGTAAAATAGTAAAAAATAAAATTATTTTATTTATTGGATCATGTATTTTTTTTTGGTCAGGGCTTTTGTGCATTCGCTAACCAACGACCCTCGCTTCGCTTGGGACGTAAATGTTAGCGAATGCAAAAACCGTTCGCTTTTAGTTCGATGTAACACTAATATGTGATCTTAAAATTGACGAATTGTGTATTATATCCGTATAGTCGTCATCTCAGCTGTTGACCTGCTCTGGCAGCGATAGTGCTCCCAACCTTACTGAATGAATAAAATAGTATACATTTCTCGCAAAGAAAGTCTATCATACTTCTTGGTGGATTGCCCCCCGAGGCGAAGCAATTACTCTGCCGAGAGGAAAGATCGACTTTCGTTCATAGTAATGAAATGTACTATTTTTTGAAATAGTACATGCAAATATTTTCTAAATAAAAAATAGAACCTTAAATCATACTATATATAATTAATTGCAAAAACATTCTACGTAGACAATGGCATTGCATTGAAAAACAAGAGAAATCGTAGGGGGGTCAGTGTTTGAGGGGGGGGGGTTTGATCCAATATTGATAAGGTTAAAAAAACGTAGGAATAAGATGAATTTAAATCGTGGGGTGGTGACGGTAAGGGGTCTTTTGTAGTTGTAGGGGACATTCAGAAGTCATATGGCATGCACCAGACATTGAACTAGATATATAATGTAGTTATTTATACAAGCTTATACTTATTTATAAGAATTCTTTATCATTGTTACTAAATTAATAGACATTACAGGTCAACCATATTAATCATTAAGTACCTTAATCAATATTGTTAGTATGTATAAGGTCTATATATTCACCTAATGAGTGGTAAGAAAAGTAATAATAATAATAAAAAGTAAAGCTTAAGATTACATTGTACAGTCAAGTTATAAAAAAAAATTCTCCGCAGACAATAAAAGTGCATTGAAACAGTAAAAAAATCATAGAGGGGGGGGGGAAACAAAAATTGTGTGCAGGGACAGTGGAGGGGTGGTGGTAAGGCAGTAAAGGGCGAGTGATGAGCAGCAGGCGCTGGGCCCAATATTTTTTGGGCTAAAATAACGTGAAAATAAGATGAGTTTTCCCTTAATTCATTGGGGGTGGTGGAGGGACATCGAGGGGTCTTTTTAAGGTAGTGAGGTCAAAGGGTTACGTGGAATGCCCCACATATTGAGCTATATAGTATAGAAGGACATATATGTGTGTATATGTATATATATTTGTGTATACATATGACTTTTACCATTAAAAAAAAATATTTTTTCTCATTTAATAAGAAGTTTTGCATTACTTTTTTTTAAATTTTTTTTACACTACTGTGAGTAATTTTTATTTTATTTGTCTTTAGATGTCTTACAGATCCAAAATTTATAATAAATATAACACGTACATGAAAGTGTTTTGGGTCAGTTTATATGTTCTATTGTAATTTAATCGAAATTTTACTTTGAAAAATAATTTGAGATTAATGAATGAATTTTTAGACTAACGACATTAACAAACATAAGTCATTTTATAAACATTGCGAATCTCCGTTAAAAAATATTGAAAACTTCGTACTAGACATGCGTCTGCAATATTTTTACCTTGAAAGAAGGGTGTAAAAATAGTTGTAGTTAATTGCAATGAATGACCTAAAAAAAGACTTTTTAAATTTTTTCATGAAATTAAATGAAGTGTTCTTTGAAGATATCTTTTTGCGATATAAGCTTAGTAGCCGTAAATTTTTGAAATATAATGCAGATTTGTAATCAGTGACCGTTAGGACCCCTTTACAAAAGCTTGTTAGAGCTTCAAAAAAATATTTACGATGGTTCTGTCATAGGTGTGGTTAACCCACCCTTATTATCTGAATTATCGTTGTTTGACCACCTTTTTTAAATGATACAACTTTTATTTTGTTTTAACATAAAATATGGAGATGGGGTCGAGTTTTGTGAAAAAAGCTTTACGAGTGATCTCTATGGATGGTTTTGGACCCCTTTAAACTGCATATGGGCAGCTAAAAAATATATGTGAATAATATTCTTAAATACTCCACTCGCATGCCCAGTTTCAGGAAAATCTGTGACACACACTTGCCCACCTTTCCTTGGTAAGTTGCTCTTATTTATAATGACACACAAGAAAAGACTATAACTTCAACTGACAATCAAAGAATGAATCTATAAGATCTATTGTTTTTTATTACTGTTCACATTTTTCTTCCATAATTTTCCATGCCAGTTAGTTTTGATATCCACACTAATTAAATCTTAGTTCAAGACACAGCATTTTATAATTAAAATTGTAATTGTACTTTAGATCAATATGGTAAGTATAGCTGCTGTATCTACAAAATTTGTACACCTAAAGATGGCAAATAAATTTATAGGGAGTTTTGTGTAAGTTTTTTTGTACCTTTGATTATTTTCTTTATTACATTGATTGTTTAAAATTTCTTATCAGTTTTAAGATAAAAGAATTAAATTTATATCCTCAGAAACTATTTCATTGTAACAAAATTACAGAATGGTTTTGCCAACAAGAAGTATCTACTTAACAAATTAGTTAATAGAATTAGTATTAAAAATTTATTTTGATGTACCAAAAAAATGTGTTCAGAGCGTAATATAAATATTCAAATTAAACACAATAAAAAATAATTAAAACAAAATAATGCATAGCCTTAGACATTAAAAGTGCCAACAGTTGGAGTCAATTTCAAGATTACAAAACGATTCGAGAAACGGCAGAAGCCTTTACTACTTTAGCTGAGGTAACTTCAGATGTAGAAAATTTTTAAGTTATACATTTTCATTAATAACCTCTGAAGCTTGTCCTACAGTATATAGCGATCCTGATAAAGAAAAATATTAAATTGAAGGTTACAGCTGAACTGCCATCTTAAAAAAAATCTGAATATTTTTTAAAATCATTACTAGGTTTTAAAAAAACTATTAAAAGTATGGGAGAAGTATAAAAAATATCTGTAAATCAAGAATCCATGCATATTATTATAAGTACTTAATTCTACGATTTAATTTAATAAGACTGATAGATAATATTAAAGCAAGAGTCAGTTAAGTAGTATACATTTAGTTACAGTTGAAGTATATAGAGAGAAAGACTTGTGTCGTTGCTTCCTTTGCCTGTGTGCTCAGTTATATAGCTATAGTCGACATCTCCACTCCTCTCCTTGTCGGCACACTTTCGGTGTACCCCTTCTATATGTCTCAAAAATGTGCACCTATGTACTAATTTCCACGCAAATTCATTCCTCTTCTCGTAGGCGCACGCTTTTTGATACAACTCTTGCACTCTCGAAAAATGTGCACCTGGTTCGATGGCTGACCGAGGCGGGTCGCCCCGATCAGAGTCAAAAAGTCGTCTGACACCATAGTATTGGCGTCAGCAATTTCTGGACTCATCTCTATCTTTGTAGTATACGATGGCCCCACTTTTGAGTTTAATTTATTTCTTTATTATTAAGCCCATCTATATCCCCCAATTACTCCGTTTCTAAGTTTCTAGAACAGATACTATTAGTTTAAAAAGTTGAGTCAACATTTCTATTTTACAATGTCTTAAATTGAATTTTTGACCTTGTTCAATGTTTCTTGGCTTCTGAGTCTGCTACGAATCTATCTAATATTAGTTCAATTTAGTTTTGAATTATTGTCTCTTTTATAACTGAATTTTGTACATTTCAACACAAAAATTTTTTTTACGCTTATTATTATTGTTGTTATTAAAGTTGTAGTTCGAGTAATTTCTGTTACCACCAATAGATGGATGACCCTGACCAGACATTGGATACTTTTCTTGGCCCGAGCTTGAGTCATTGAGGATACTGACTTACAACATGATCGGTTATCTTCTGGCATTTATTTCATACGCGAATGTTTATTCCCTTATTCTAACAGTTTTTGAATTGGTGATCAAATATGCCATATTGTTGTCAGTGATGACTTCGATCATCACTTTCAATTGTATGTAAATCAAAACTGCCATCGGACACAAATCTTTGATTTTCTTCTTTTTCAGTAAAGTAAAATTTCGAGCGCTCGTAAGAAAGACATTTACCCACGTTACTTGCATAATGAAGAACGTTGATAGTTTGAACTTGAGGTACAGTCATCATTATTAACTTGGTACAACTTGTCACGTTTTTTAACTTTGCTTAAAGAACCAGAACAACTTCAACTGTCATGTTTTTTTCCATTTTTCTAGAATTGGTTTCAAAATTTGAAAGCAGTTCGTCAGTAAGGCTTGTTATTATGATAAATTATAAATTTTATTATTCAAGATAAGTGAATTTCATTCAAAGTTTGTAAAATTGTAGTAAAAAAGAGGTTACATTTTTTTATCAGTTTTTCAAATCTTATCAATATGTGTAGTATGTTTCTCAATGTGTGTAGTTCTGATGTAAGATATAAATTATTAATTTCAGTAATCAAAATCTGGCCTTATTCAAGCTGTATTTTTCTCGTGTTTCAGAATCCATAAACGTACTTGATAGTTATTGTAATCAACTACGTATAATAAATTATTTGATCGTAAATAATATGTCAAAAAATTGTTAAAGTTATTGAAGTTTATTTTATTGGTAAGTTTATAATCGTGGCATATGTAACCTCCGTGATACGTTACTTTAACTTAAATTTGATCAATGAACAAAGATTAATTTTATGAGTTTTGTAAAAGTTCAGCTTTAGTGAATTTATCGCAAACTAATTTTCTAATGTTACAGTGATCAGCTTAGAAGAATTAAGAGTGAAACATAAGAAATTAATTGCAGTTTTACTGAGTAAATTTAACTTTTAATACAGGAATCTCTTGGATCTCAGCCTGTGGCTAGTCAAATAAATAGACTCTTTCAAATCCATAAGGGTATTAGTCAGCTTTTTTATCCAATTTCTTTTGTTGTGCTACGAGATTATACACTATTAGCTAGATTTTCTATTATAGCAAGTTTGAATTCAAATGTCTTTAAAACATTTTGTTTGGTTCTAAAATAAAATGTAATAAAAAATTGTTAACGAGTCTCAGAAATAGCAAAGGAAGTATTTATCTATAATTTGAGAACTTTCAAAAATTCTGTCCACCATATTAGATCCGAAATTTGCAATTTTAAAACTGTAACAACGTAATCGTTATTAGCAACTTCAAATATACCCGGGAAAAATTTTTCGTCAAGGTTCTAGAAAAAGAATTGGTCTGTCATGTTTTATCCACCGTTTTGGTTTCAGTTATAATAGTACGTTAATCATCATAAACAGTCATTCAATACATTTTTGCATGATAGTATTAACTACGAGCGTATCTTAGGTAGCGCTACGAATACTGGAGTTTGGAACCAAATTTTTCAGCATAAAAGCATGGGATCTCAAGGGGACGGTTGTATTTTAATTTACTACAATTCTGTTACTATGTGGCAGTTTATAGAATAATGGTACTTATTAAAAGATATTGCAATAGTTTATCAAAAAAAAAACTATTCAAGAAAAAACAAATTAGCAGAAGAACTTTGACTATCTAATCAGGAGAGTATTTATTACTTAAGAATAATTTGAATTTGATAAAGTATGCAAATATTGGGTAAGATGTACTAATTTTATAAATAACTACATGGAAATAGAATTGTAGTTAAATTAAATACAACGTTCTTCTGAGGTCCAATACTTTTATTCTAGAAAATTTGGTACTAAACTCTGGCTTTTGCGGCGTCACCTGAGAAGTACTGGTAGTCAATATATTTAGTTGCTTCGACGGCCGAAAGTGATGAAGCTTCTTTTCAAAGCACATTGTCAAGAAGGCTACTTTACAGATAATTTAGAGAAGCTTGCTTTTCAAACTGTTCAACCGGGAAAGTATTTTTCAAATTTTTTGGGAAAAAGGCTTCTTGTTAAATTAAGAGTCAGAAGCTCACTTTCCTTAAATAATTTTTTTCTTTATTTTTTACGTTGGTTGTCCTGATATTAATGTATCTTGTACAAATACATATACACAAACAATTCTTGCACTCATACGAAAACTATAATTTTTGAAGAAACTTTAAATACTTAAATTACGATATCAATTTTAATAAATAATGTTAATTATAATAAATGAATAAGTACATTATATTCATTTCATTACTACGTCAAAACTACTTTGTAGGTTTTGTACAGTAATAAGAAAATCAATTTCAAATCGAGTGTTTGCTTAGTTAATAGTGTAAATTATCTTTTTTCTTCTGGTTCAATGGTAATTTTTCATTGGAGTACTGTTTCAATTGATGTTTACCTAATTGTAGATATAATTCAATTTTTAGTTCTCAATTACAACTGTTTATGATATTTACGAACTAAAATTTAGGAAAATCCTAGAAATTTTAAGACCTGCCCTTCTAAATCTTCCACAGTACAAACAGAAGCCACGTACTTTAAGTGTACCAACATTTATTATTATTCTGTACGTAATTGGATTAAAAGAAAAAATTTACATATAAGAACTAATCCACTTTCAGAAAAGCTTACGGCTTGCTATTCAAAAGCGAAATCAGTATAATCAGCTTAAAAAAAAAAAAAACTATATTAAAATGTTACCTTCTTCCACTGTTATTTTAATAATAAGCTTTTCCTCAAATGATTTTAAAAGTAACGTTCTTGCCAAACTCTTAAAAATGAAACCTTAATGCTACAATATTTAAAAAGTAGCTTTTTTGCCAATGTGATAGAAAACGAAGCTTTATTGCTTTGGGCTAACGACTTAATAAGTTACTTAATTATTAATGTTAAGCAGGTTTTACTGTTTTCCAACTTTTGAGATTAGGCAGAATTAATTTACAATATAACCTTAATGACTGATCAAGACAGATGTTTTATGAACCATGAAAATCCAAAAAATTTATTTAAATTGATAAACAGTAACATTCTCTAGAAAATTCCGATCGAAAAGACTGATTTTTTAATCTACTGTGACATAGAGCGTCAGAGAGCTGTAAAATACACTCTGCGACATGGAGAGCATAAATAAAACCAAAAGAAGCAAGTTCGAAATAGTACTTACAGCAATGATTGACTCTTCTTATTTCAGAGTATATCGGCGCTCCAGACGAAGAGTATGCCCAGATTGGCTCTGGACGAAAACTATACCCTTTTGATGTCCCGGGCGAAGATAATGCCCTTTTTTTTAGTCCAGACGAGAACTATGCCCTTTTCTTGATCCTAGGGAAAGACTATGCCCTTCTTTTTAATTCTGGACAAAGACAATGCCCTGTTTTTAAGCCTGGACGAAAACTATACCATTTTTTCTAGTCCGGACGAAAACTATACTTTTTTTTGGTCCTGAACGAAGACTATGCCCTTTCTTTTGAGTCTGGGCTAAAACTATGCCTGCATCTGGAAGAAAACTTAGTTAAAAAATACACAAGCATTATTCACTGACCCCTATTGTGTTGTACTTCCCCTTAAAAAAAAACCCTTCAGATTTTCTGATTCATGCTTTTGGCGGCCAATAGCCACTAGTATGCTGGAAGAAGCTGATGGATACAAAGTTCCTAAAAAGAATTCATTATTTCATATTATGGTTTCACGAAACTTGTGTTTAATTATCTATGGATACCATTGTAAAAAAAAAAAACAACTCGTAATCGTTATTCTTAGCAGGTATTGTAGATTGAGTATTTAGAGTTTGAGTAAGTATTTGAAAAAAAGAGAATGACCTTTTTAAAAAGATTTCGTAAAGTGAATATTATAAGAACTGTAGACAACAATCACTGTATAAATATATTTGACTTTATATCTAATTACAAACACAAAATTAAGGTGAGATCAAATAAATTGAACTTCATCCATGCTCCAGAAAAAAGTCAACATCTTCGTCCAGACTCGGAGAAACTGAAATAATCTAATTCTGGAGTAGAAAAAGGGCACGGTTTTCGTCTGGACCAGACAAAAGGGCAAAGTCTTTGTCCGAACTCTTATTTTGTTTTTGTTTTTGTTTTAATATTCCTTCTTAATATTATAATACTACTTATGCGTCTGTAAAGCATAGATGTACCAACCAAATGTTAAAAGTTGAGAAATGATATACTCCTGGCTTATATGAAGCAGTTTTATTGCACATAGGTAAAATATATTAAAGAGTTGCGTTATAATTTAATCCCAAAGTTTTTAATCTGAAGTATAGTAATAAATGGGTAATCATACGTTGTTCATTTAAATAGTACTAAAGAGCTTGGGGAACAGGGCGTCGAGATTTTATTGCTCACATGACAAGGAGATTGTCATCTTTATTAACAACTTAGCCAAAATATTTTGCAATCCAACGTGACCAGATAATATTTTATTTATTTTATAATAAAAATTAGAATACACATGTACTAATAACGAATATTAGTTGGCTTATTTATTTCTGGATAGTATCAATTTAGTGTAAGTTCATCTTACTCGTTTTGTCTTTTTGTTTTTTTTGTTATGGTAATGTTTTAGTCTGAGTCTTAAATTATAAAAAATAATTTGCCTAAATAGGCATCTTCTGTGTTCTTGTGGATTTTCAGAATGACTGATCGTTAGGACATCTGAAGAAGACAAAGCATCAAAACATAAATTATTTACTTTGCTTTACATTCTTACAGTAGATTTATATGAAACTCTGAACATTTGTTTATACCTAAACACGCGTTGACTACGTCTTGACTAGGTTAAATCAACACTTCTCTATTTATTCTATTCAGCAAACTCGACTGACTAGTAATTAAAGTTAGAAGAATAGGACATTAGAAACATTGTGATTTCTTGAGTATAGATCTCGTGACGCAACCAGCTATAAACTCTTGATCTAAATACTTTTTTATTTGTACTATGACTGTACGAATTTGTTTGGTTAGCATATTTCTTTGCGTTAGTATTAGTAATATAACGATTATTATCACCATCTGGAAAATTATTTTCTGGGGCTTAGCTTTAAGAGTACAGTGTCATCTTGACTTAAGGTGGTTCGCCAGTGGGTTTGTTCACAGTAGTAGCAGCTCAATGTACATACATACGTGGAGGCCTTGCGCTCTTAATGTGCGCGTACTCAAGAAATCTAACATATGTTATGCTATATAACTATATAGGTGAAAGGTCTCTTACCTCCTGAGCTGAGCACATGGCAAATCAACGAACAATCGATTTTTCCATTAAATATCTCTATAAAATCCACGCTAAGCCCCAAATTTTTTAGTGCGAGGAAAAAGCTCGTGATCTGAACTATAAATCTATCATTTTTATTTTACTATCGTGAGCGTTTTTACAGTTATATTTATCTGGTTTGGTAAGAATCCATTACCATTCGTGTATCTACCAGCCTGTAAGTATAATTTTTGCACAGCTTTTACGCCAAATTTTCTACGTTAAGCAGGTGTGAAATTTTGAGTGTAGGTACATTGGGATTTTAATAACCTGTTAAAATTTTATTGAGTTCGTAAGACATTTAGTTTTACTGGCAAACCCCCCAGATAGTGCTTTCAGATTCTTTAAGGTCTGCATGCAAAAGGAACTTTTTAAAAATCTGAACAAAATGATGGCACGTAGGATTATTATTGTATCTACCGAGACTTTCTGAATTAAAAATATTTTAAGATGGTCTTGACTGATATTCTATGTAAGGGAATATCCGTTTCTTGGCTTGACGTAATCATAAAAAATACGGAGCATGCTTTTTAGTGATATAATTAAGCCGCTGAACCCTGTTTTTGCGTGAATCAATAATCACTGTACCATCTTTAAATTTAAAATTTTTTATATTTTCTATGACATCTATGGTTTCTTCTGTTACTTCTACAATATTTTTTGAGCTGAAAACAATTTTATTTTTATCTCTGTCATCTCTTAGAAACGCTATGCTGATACTCTTACTAAAAGTTTTAGCTGTCAGCCGAACATTCATATTGTTTTGTTTCCAATCCATGTGTTGGTTTGAGATTTTTGTAGCTGAGTACAGACCATTGTTGTTTTGAAAATCAATCAGAGCTTGCAGGTAAGACCATGAGATCAAATTTTCGTTAATATCATACATGTTTAATGAAGCTCGTAAATTTTGGATCAATTTTAAGGCGTGATAGGCATCGCACATTATGAAAATGGTATCAGCAGTGACTGAATGAAAGATGTTCAGAGTTTTAAGCGTCAATATCAGTACGCAACTCTTTACACATGGTGCGATTAGACTGCAATCCATTAAAAGTAATCGAGGTAATTTTTACACCTGTACTATGTAAAGCAACTAAAACATCTCGCTCTATGTCAGCTTTTTTACATCCTAATAATGAGAATAAGAAACAGTACGCTACGGGAATTTTCTATTTACTGTTTACAGCAACAATCATTATGACAAGAACATTTTTAGCTTCTAGGACGATATCGCTCTTACATCTTTTCCCTGCAGTTATGTACCCATACTCTTTTACACAAAAAAGGTCGACTTGTTTTTTAATGCGTATTTCATCCATTACTAAATTATAAAGAATATTTTGTCACTATCCTCCTTCTGTTCCAAATCTACTTTTTTTTTAATAGCATCTAAGCTAGCTGCACAAACTCCGGATTCACATGCAATTTTGCTGTACCATTTGCTAATCTTTACTGGATGTGGTAGGTTCTTCAAGAAAGATTTATGGAAGTAATCATATGCTTTAGCTGCGTAAAAGTGAAGGGTTGTGGCAAACGATTTCAAAGCTCAGGAAAAGGAGTTCTTAAATTAGGTTATTTTTAAGTAGTCTCTCCAGTAATTAATGTGTGTGAGGAGGTATGTAGTTCTACAAAACGAAAATAGTGCTTACTAATGATGTTGAATTTTGGACAAAATATGCAAGGGAGCTTCTGTCGGAGTGTCAGTAAATATTTGAGTATTTACTGAAATACGTAACTTAAACTAAATTAAAGTATACTCCTTATTTTGTAATAAATTGTTCTACACCAATACTGCGTCTGAAACAAAGATGGATACTTCGATACTTTTTTGCTTTTATTCTGCGTTTTAAGGATTGTAGTTCTTTCTGGCCCAGTTGTAACAGTTCCTTGGGATCTGGTAAATTTCCAGCAAAGAATAACAGTGACTCTACATTAATATTGATCAGAGATTCCTTTGTGAAAAAAGTGTTAGATACACTCTTTGATTTACTATAACCAGATAAAAAAATATCTTATTTTTCATCGTATATTACTGAAATATGAGTTGAAATTTGAATTGTTACAAACCAATTGCCAAAAATTTTTGTCCCATCATCATTGCTCAGGCTCACAGAATCAGTGAAGCATCCATAAACATAACAAAGTACTAAGTACACCTACTGTGTTATTTAAAAACAAAATATTTGAACTGTTATATGACTTTCTTACTGTACCTGTACTTTATTCGACTCTAAACTGTGAGAGAGATTTCTTTTTTGTTTTTGTACAAGGCTCTTTATTACTTGAAGAGCTACTTAACGTATCACGGTTCTTCAGAAATTTATCATAATTCACAAGCGTGTCTGTCAACAGGGATGCGTGGCTGTTTTAGTCAAGAATGAAAACGATGTTATATGTTAGACATGACCCTGTACATATAGCTAATGCTGATTCTGCTTACCCGTTCAATATCTTGTAATTAGAAAAAGTAGTTGATACAGAATTATGATTCAACCTTTGCCGTATACCACCTTCAAAGAAACATTTTTTTTCAAAATGTCTACTATACATGTGCAGAACCTTTAGTAAGACATTTGTATACGCACTGATCTTTTTCAACCACACCTTTTTTTATTGTTTTTTGGTAGGTACTCTAATAAAACTAATAAATATTTTGTGACAGCTCCTAACCTGCAATCTTAGACATGTAGCATAGATAATTTCATTTACTTACGCATGCAAACTTAAATTGATAGCTTCTGGGTCATCTTTCTAAGTTCTGCAATCGAGAATGCAACATTTAATTGGCATATCTACTCTTCACAGGTGTATAAGTATTATTATAATATTAAAAAGTAATATTAAAAGAAAGAAACAAAATATAAGCTTCCACCAAAAAAAACGTCACTCCAGGCTGCATCAGCTTCATTGCATGTTTGGCTACAAAATAGCAGACGAAAAAAAAGACGAGTATGTCATACTATTCTTCCTGCCTGCCTACACTCTTTTCTTACTAAATGCTGCCTCCTGTAGTATATAAGTATTTTAAAGTTTTGTTTATAAAGTAACTCAAATATTAATATAGGGCGAATTACTTTATTTCGATGATAGACTTAATAAGTGATGCATTAGTTATGGTGTAAATTATATAATACAAAATACTTTAATACTTTCAGGAATAACTTATTTCTTTGTTATTTTGTATGTATTGCTAATATTTTGTATACATATACACAGACGTAGACGTATGTTGAATATCTTTTCTATAGAGCATGTCATACTATTCCTCCTGCCTGACTACACTTTTTCTTACTGAATGCTGCCTCCACTAGTATATGCTCTAAGAAATCAAGCTTATCGAGTGATTTAGTTTCAGATATTTCTTGCTGGCATCGAAAGGAAAAACAAAATAGGTATCATCTATAGAATTAAATTATATTAGAACTATAACTATAATTCGTTAGCATATAGAATTAGTACATGGTGCAATAAGTTACGAAACTTCCATTAATAAAGAATATACTTCTTAACAATACACTTTAACACTTAGATATGGGCTTGTTCACTGATAGTGAGCCACCTTGTGCGAGCGGTGCTTTTTTCGCCTGAGCACGCGATGGTCAACTTACTCATAATGGTTGAAAGATAGCTAAAAAGTTATTAAAAAATACAAATTGACAGATTTTAATCTGCTCTTTCTGATAGTGCTTTTTTTCTCAAAACCTTTTTTTTATGGAGAAAAATGAGTTAGAAGTTCAGGACGTTTCTTTAAAATTTGCCATGGTTGAAAAAAACAAAATTTGTAGGAATTGAAAGAGCAATTCTAAAACACTCCACAAATTTTTAGAGGGGGGAGAAAAAAATGCATAAATTACAAGCAAATGAAGACGATGGCATGAACAAGTTGCATGCCAGCGAGGTGGTCTTATACAACAAACTTGTTCGTAACAGTGTGTTGCCTCGTGCAGCGTGATGCAAGTGACAATTGCACGCCTCAGTGCCGTGCAACATGCTTATGCCATTATATTCATTTGCTTGTAAATCACCCATTTTTTACTCTCTGACTTAAAAAATTTGTAGAGTTATTGTTTTAGCATTGCTCTTTTGATTCCTGCAAATTTTATTTCATCAAACCATGGCAAATTTCACAGAAACGTCCTGAATTTCTGACTTATTTTTCTCTACAAAAAAAAAAAATTTATAAAAAACAAACAGCACTATCAGAAAAAGCAGATCATAATCTGTTGATTTGTATTTTTCAATTATTCTTTTAGCTTCTCAGCCATTATATGCGAGTTGAACACAGCGTGTTTGGTCAAAAAAGTTCCTTGCGCGCACGGTGGCCCACTCTCAGTGGACAAGCCCATACATTGAAAAAAATGTTTGTTTCTTATTAAAAAAAAAAATTGAATCAGTACTTATGTCACTATTTTCAAATAATTATGAAATAATCAAATAAATAAAAAGCTAATTACACAAATAACTTTACCTTTGGAAGTTAAGAAAAAAATTAAAGTGTAGAAAAAGTTCAGTGATAAAATCAACAGCCATTGTTATTTCTTAGCTCCAACTCACGAAAAACGATTTCATATTTTATTCAGCACAAGCTTCTGCCGTAGCTATCACTTTCTTATCCAACTAATTTTATGGATGATCATAATAAATATTACTAGTTTTATACATATATAAGAAAAAATATATCAAAATTTAAGTGCAATCTTGTATGACAAGTAACTAGTAATATGTAGTTATATTAAGTAAAAGCTGTATATCATTATATATCATAGTATATGGTAGAATGATAGTGAATGGTGCGACAGCAATTCATTTTTGCTCTCATATAGCTGCTCATATTTATTTTTTCTCATACGTCAAATGTAACTCTAAAACTGTGAGACCTGCTGTGTTTTTATTTGACATTTTTGAGAAATTAAAAAATAAAGCTTGTATTTAATAAATGCAGTAATAAGGATATACTAAATTTAATAGTGTTTTTAGATACATTTATATTGAAGTAATAGTATTAATCGTAAAACAATATTTTTTTACTAATTACTGTTATGTGAAAGACCTACATATGAGAAAAGAACATACTGAAGTACTTTTTATGAAAAGTGTTTTCCAGATATTATTAACTTATAAATGATTTGATAATAATAACTCATATTTTACTATATTTATTGACTGCATGACATAGTATTTAGAAGTTACGGAAATAAATTAACAAATAGTTCATGCAAAATATATAAATTTAATGCTTTATACAGATACTGCTTATTATCTTATAGTAATTATTGTTGTACCCTTAAGTATTAGAATTTGTGTTATTCGTATTTTTGTTCTTTATATAAGTATTATGATAACTATTACAACTGCTGATACTATACTTATAACTATTATTAGTGGTAGAAATACATTTTTACTATTCTATATAGGCTTAGATATAAGACATGAATTCGCACAAATAGTTGTAGTGACGTATTTACAAATGAGATTTGAAAATTTTTTTTGCATCAGTCTCTACTCTTGCTGTCTGAAGGTTCTAATGACATAAAATTTATAAATTTGTCTCTATATTTCCTTATACTTATCATACTTTTTGTATATCTTAATCCTAATCACAATACATTTTCATGTACAAAGATATTCGAGTATTTTACAATATTATATACAATCATAATTGGTGCAGTCTCTTTGAACGAGTAACTTATTCCTTCATTATCTAATTTGCTAAATAATAACCCTATCAAAAGCTATCATTCGGAAATGGTGATGTTATTGGAGGTAAATGATCACCACAAGTTGGAAAGTTTGGTGGTATGGGTGGTAGATCAGCATGTGTTCCAACATGTAAAATTAAATTCATTCCAATGACGATGTGGAACAAAAAATGGCAGTGGAATAACCAGTAACCTGGAAAAATAAATATGGTCATTATTTAAATCATTTTTAGAAGAATTGTTTTAGAAATATAAGTTATAAAATTATACATTTACTCTTGACACATATGTTTTCTAAATAAAGTAACTACAATGATAGTCTAACACATTATAATTGCACTTTTCATTTACATATTTGAGATGCTGCCTTAATTATGTGAGTTACTTCATCCTAGGATAAAAAATAGCACTAATATGTTTGTATAAAATGAGCAACACAAGGTCAGAAGGAGAATTAAATGGGTAATTGCTTTTCTTGATCCATCCTTAGGACAGCCCACACCATGACTAACATAAGTTGAGAATATTGTGACTTATCTGATTTGGAATATTATTTCCTTTAAAAAGGCAACGTAACAGAGGCTTAACATCTGGTTTATGTAATCTATCCAAGCAATTAATAAAAATTTCTGTCTGCCCTTTACAATGGAATTTTTTTTCGAAATTTTTGCATACAATTAATATAAACATAAAGATAAAATTATGAGAGCAAAAAAAAACGAAACAGTAAGCAACAAAATTTTCATAATATACTATTATCAGAAAATAGATTTTTCTATGCCATTGACTTAAAAAGTAAACGTTATTGTAAATGCAATGGATGGACATATTCTCTTTTCAGTTTCTGTACCATAAACAATCGTGTACGTGCCATGATAGATATAACTTTCTGTACTCTTTTGGCCTCGGTATTTGTTATACTATTACATTTTTGTAAACAAATATTTACATCAGAACAAAATAATGATTAAAAAAAAAAATTAAACATGTAATTTCTAATGTAGATGATGAAATTACTTTATTTCGGCGAAACTCTCTCTCTCTCTCTCTCTGTGTGTGTGTGTGTGTGTGTGTGTGCATGCGTGCATCAGTGCACATATGTGTTTACCAGTATAAAAGTGGAATCAGTTGTATTACTGATATTTATTATACTACTTTTACTATCTAGGGTAGATGGTCCTATTATCAGACCCTCTCCGAAATATTGATGGCGTTACTTATCATCACTTGAGTAACTAATAGAATATTATTTGTATACCAATTTTTTCACAAGTTGAAGTACGTAATAATTGAATATTTTTCTAAAGATTTACATACTAAAACAACTTCACAAACTTTGTGAACATCCTTATATTTTAATATACTTTATAGAATGAACGGAGATAAAATTCGGTCATATTTCTTAGGTACTTAAATGTAAGTTTTTTCAATTTTAAAAGCATTTTAATTTTATAATCCTCGTAAGCTTACTGTTTTATATATTAATGAAATTGTTGGAGCAAGTTTTTAATTAAGAAAATTTTTTTTTTTAATTATGTACTTAAAAAACTTTCAATTAACCATTTTGATAATTAAACCTTGTAAGCCCCTCAAAAAAGATTAGTTGTTTTCTTTTCAACAACGAAAAATTAGAACAATAAAAAACAAAAACAATATGTCAATCAGTCGAAAATACTTAAATCAAACGTATTTTTCATTAAGTTTTAAATTTAGTGCATTCCCTGAAATTGCCCCACTGGTTTTTTGAAAAATTTGACTTTTTTAATGATGATTACATTTTTTGCGATGTCTCGTATCTATAGAATATTAAAATAGTTAAGTACGTATACATTATAAAATGATATAATCACTGAATAGTTTAAGAAGATACTTTTTTTGTAATGATTTAAAAGTCTAAGAGCCAAGTTTATTATACCTGCAATTTCGAAAGATAATTTGAACTTTTGCTATGTTTTGTTTACGCATATGCTTATAAACACGAGTATAAATGTTTAATCATTTAAACTTTAACTTCAAAGATTGTCATTTATACATTCATTTTCGTTTTTCATAATTTTCAAGTACGGTTTTTTAAATAATTATCAAATAACAATGAATAAATATATAACTTGAAACTTTTATTAAAAGTTAAACTATGTCTTCATGAATTGAATAATTGTAGACAAAAATGTTTCAATAAAAATAAAACTCACTGGTAATTTTTTTCAAAATGCTTATACTTTTTAACAGTGACTTTTATAAATATATAAATATTATTGCACTTGTAATTTGTAAGTGATGAGGTAAGTTTGGGGTATGGGTAAATTTATCGTGGACAACTCTTTCAGTATAACCTAACAGTTTTTCTAGAAAATCTTTTGGTACAACATCAATGGTGTGACTATACTGAATAGCTCTGTGGGTCGTATTATTTTTCAGGTTTATATTTATCAGGAAGAGAAGGATTAAAAGCCTTGAAATCCACTGTCATCTTTTAACGTTCAGTCACCACGTCACCACTCTATATTCTTCTTTATATGTTTATTGAATATTTATGTACACTTCAACAACTAAATTTATTAAAATGAATACCTATAAAACACTAATTTATTGGTACATTTATATATACAACTATAAAACCTCTAACTCACTATCACTGAACCATTAAAGAAATGAAACAATCGTATTAACTATCTTGCATAGAACTTTCATCATTTACAAGAGAGTTTGAGACTTAATCAGGTAGGAAGATCTGGATCTTTTGGTTGATGGAAATTACTATTTTACAATTATACACTGTAATTACACGCTTCACATAGGTCACGTACTTTCTTTTAACCCCCATGTCTGAAAATTTCTTCATCTGCGGGAAGGTATTGCCAATATTACCATTTAGTTATAAGCATAATACTTACAACAAAAAGAGCGGGTTTCATAGTCTTAAATTCTTGTAGGAAATCTGTCTGCCTTAAAACTTACTGGAGAAAGAATGTTCTTTAGAACTGTACTCATGCCCCCATGGTAGGATATTTATAGTATTCAAAAGTAGGTAACGTTTATTATCAACATGACTTAGAGTTTGTTCTTCTTGTCTTTCTTTATAAATAACATGCAGCCATACGCGTATGTTCTGTTTCGCGCGTACAACTATAATCTCGTCTCAAGATGAGTTTGGTCTAGCAATGAGTGCTTCTACACTAAATCTCTCCTCCCACTTCTTCGCAAGTTCAACATTAATTCGTCTTCTTTCATTTTTCACAGTCTTACTGTAAGCTGCATTAATTATAAGCTTATAAGATAACTTTTAAAACTCATTTTGTTGATTTCTATCTTTTTTTAGCGTTGAAATCAACATACTTTTTAATTAATCTCTTTCTTAAAAATATAGAACACAATGAAAATTTCATAAAATAAGTTTTTTTTTAGAGGTAACGGTATTTCTTTGTAACGTATAAGTTTTTTTCATCAAACGATGTAGCAATACATTTCTTACATCTTTAATAAGGTGGTGCTTAGCATTCTGTACAAAACTGTCAATTTTCATAACAATTATAAATACTCTTGGTTTATTTCTTATATTAAACCTATATTTTTTTATTCATTGAAATTAGATACGTCTTGATTACAAATACTTTTAACATATTTGAACCCGCCACATGGTTAATGCTGTGTTGTTGCCCATTAATAAGGGTAATTAGTGTCATAATACATGAGGTATTTATCTTTTCTTTCAATTGTAACATTCACTTACAAATGAATTATTTGCCTTAGCATATCTATAACAGCATTGAGTTGGTCCTTTTCTTGTACCTTATTCAACAAACAGCAATATTATTCCTATATAAATTAAGAACTAAAGCTAAATCTTGGTTCTATCAAGCACTACTGATAAATATATGTTTTTATACTTATTGGGTGAATTTTTGCGAATCTAGCATTTAATATTCATAAACTTGATTGTTTTACTTAGAGGGGTTATGTAACGAGGCTATACATATATCTCTGTTTGGTTTAGCGTTCGGGAGTGCCCCAGAGCTTTCTAAGCTAGGGGTTGGCGATACCTACCTGATACCTAAAAAATACTCGATACTTTTTATGAAGAACCGCTACTTTACCCAATACTCTCTAAGCTTTGATTTTTTGGTGTTGATACTTTTTGACTGAGTATCAAGCAAAGTATTACCAATTTGTGGCTCTATTTGGCAATGATGTGTTGGTAAAGTACTAGGTTGGTTCCTACCCCCACCTATGCTTAAGTAACGGATCCTGAGTTTGAACATGTAAACAATAGTTAATCAGCTGATTACTGTTTTGGAGCACCTGAGCCGTTTGGGGTCGCATTTATACGCCACCATCGATCAGCTAATTAACTATTGTTTAGATGCTTGAATATAAGGTCATCCATTAGCCTACATCCAGTAATTAAAAGGGTAAAAAAAATTTATTATATACACATACCTTAGTTCTAATGAGTTGAACAGTTTATTTTTACATATTATGCAAGTGATCATAAATAATTTGACAAAACTTCCCAACATCATTACCATGTTTATGTATTCTTCATTAAGAAATAAGACGAGATTTCAGATTTTTCTACGTTTCGAAAAAAGAAGTTTTGGCAAGAGAAAAAAACTGTCAAGAAGATTTAATTCTGTAAAAAGTTTGAAGCGTACAACAAGTTCTTATTTTTTTTTAACAATCGATTCTGCTACCATAGAATGCAAAATATTTTCAAACGATCGTGACTCTTGTATAATGAAATTGTGAAAATTTTTAATTAAACAGTAAAAATTATATTTATTTTGAAACTTAATATTCTTCACATTCTATAGATTACTCTATTACTTTATTTACTATCAACGATGATTTTGAATAATTGACAAAGATGTCAATAATTACTTGATATAAGAACTGCGATAACATTGGTCTATGTCTACCTAGAGAATAAAAAAAAAGCAAATTGTAGTTCTTGATCTCTACTTAAATAATATTATTTTAAAAGTTCGTTGTGTGCATTAAAATACAGTAAAAATAAGCAAAAAGCGCTGAATAAAATGTTCAATTTAGAGTAAAACATTTACAAATTTATTTAACTTCATTATCGTCAAAGTCAAAGTTTAAGTCAAATAGACTTGAATGGATCAATGAGACTCTATTCTTCTATGTTACAAGAACATCTATGTAAATTTTTAGATGAAAAAAAACCGAAAAAAGTTATTGAGGTGTAACATCGGTGTATCCACATTAATTTTTTTTTCCTAGCTTCAAAACTTTCCGTGCCGATTTTATAACACTAAACGCAGGGGCCAATGTGCATCTACAAAGAGGTGAATCACCTACAAGATTGCTCGTAGCTAAGGTATTACGACCATGCATAACTTACATACATGCACGCTGGCCCATGCTGATTGGAAAAGAAATCAAACGAAATACTTTTCAAAGCGTAAAATAATAAAGAAACTTTAAAAAACTAACAGATGCAAAAGGTAAAGGGGGAACAGCTGCGCTGAGGTTTAATATTAGATATTAGTATATATAAATCGAGTTTAATGTGAAAAACTAGAATAACTTAGAGTTAAGACCCATAGGCTTAGCGAGTATAGTAGCAAATGTTAAAATTATTACATATGGCTAATACAACCTGTACACGCTACACCATTACAACTGCACACCATTAGCCAGCAAAAATATTACATAATCCTACGAAAGCAGTTTTGTTGACTTTCAAAGAAGTATCCGATTTTTACCATTTATGTTTGCAGGCTCACAGTTTACTGTACAACCCTTTTGTATCACGTTAACAATTTCATAAACATACTGAAATAAAATTTGTAATTTATAAAAAATTGTAATAATAAATTGTAATCTTGTTCAAAAACTGTCACGGTTTTAAATGTAAAGGAAAACGGGAAAATAAAGGCACTTCCCCCTCTTCCTGACACAGAGATGTCGAGAGAGTATCCGCACTCTTTCCCCAACACGGGTAACGGAATTTCCGATTCCCCAGGGCACCCCGAGCCGACTTCCTCTCCTACGACAAGCAGGAAAACCCATAGTTGACCAAATGCTACTAAAATTTTGAAATACATTTACAACTAACAACGAATGAAAACTATCGGTAAATCTAAGTAAGTTAACAATATAATAGTTCGCGACGAGCCCCCCACTACTGTTTCTATGGTTGTACGTGTTTTAACCAAAGAAACCGCTGTTGTTAAATAATCATTCATGATTATTTATTAGTCCGATCAATGCTCACGTGTACAGCAGAAAATCTAGCAATTATTATAGTTATTAATATCTAAAATTAACTACTACTAAGACTATTATTAATACCATGAAGAACCGAAAATTTATTCAATCAAACCTGAATATTAGCGATTTTCACCGCTGTTTTTGCATTGGGTTCGATTGAATGGGTGAACAATGGTTACTATTTGTTAATACTTATTAATACCACATCTGAACATTAATATTAAGTTATGATAAAATCTTGTAACTTTTGATGTAAAAGGGAAAGGAAGGGCATGAGTAAGTGAATCACCTTCCCTTCTTTTGACGCACAGAGGAGAACAAGCCGGATGTGGGATGTGCCAATTTCTGAGTGGCTAAACTAGAGCAGTTCTAGCCAATTAGATTTTCGGCTATTGTCTTTTCTTCAAAATTTTACCCCGGCAAGTTTTCCTCCGTTTTTCGAGCCAGCGCGTGACCAGTTTCGCTTCTCGCAATAAAAAGGCCCGTAGGCCCAGAGAAAAATCAGTTCAGTTTGGCACGCAACATTCGACAATACCCTTCAAGGTAGACTGAATAGTAAGAGTCCGCCTCTGCTAGTTTTCCCTTTTAAATAAAAGTAAGTGACAAGGTATTAGATTTCTAAAGATTCTTACTTTCTATCAAGTGTTTCTTTTTGCGTGAACGCCATTACTTGCCATAGTATTGGTACCCGTGAATCACCGGGAAATATAAAGTGTTTTTGTTTGCACGAACGCCATTACTCGCTATAATATTAGTACCCGTGGATCACCGGGAAATATAAAGTGTTTTTTTTGCGCGAACGTCATTACTCGCTGTAATATTAGTAGCCGTGGATACCGGGAAAAATCAAGTGTTTTTGCGCGAATGCCATTACTCGCCATCGTATTGGTACCCGTGGATCCCTGGGAAATATAAAGTGTTTTTTTTTGCGCGAACGCCATTACTCGTCTAGTATTGGTACCCGTGGATCACCGGAAAATATAAAGTGTTTTTTGTGAACGCCATTACTCGCCATAGTATTGGTACCCGTAGATCAGCGGGAAATATAAAGTGTTTTTCAGGAACGCCATTACTTGCCATAGTATTGGCACCCATCGGTTACCGGGAATATCAAATTAGCCACGCACATACCATTGCTCTCCGTGGTAGTAATACCATCAGAATAGCAAGGACCGATCGGATTAAAGCAAATACTCACCACGATATTAGTGTGTCAAAGTCAGATTGCGAGTTAACACGCCTCTTCCACGTACGATACCCTTACTCGTGACGGTGTTAACAGTTTTTAGATCGCGAACGAGATACACACCGCTCCTGGTGAAAGAGAGCCGCGAGCAAGTGCATCGGAATATTGCACAGCAGTCGGTCTTAGTTGCGTGAAAGCAGTCGTAGCCCTTTTTCAAGTACCGCGTCGTTAAGTTGAACTACCCCTTTAACCCCACGTCCCACCTACGCGCCCAGTGTGAGTCCCGAGCTATTAAGCGAAAGCGTAGGCTCGAGTAGTACGTTGCGCCGACGTAACAGAGGTTTGAAAATCGTAAAAAAAACGATTTTTTGAAAAATCGACATGTTTCATCGTCCATAACTCGGCTTAATTTAGATTTTTTTAACATTAATGGGTGTAAATTTTGTGTGTCTTAATAAGACAAAAAAATTTTCTGACAGATTTCAAAAACTTTAAAAAGTGCCAAAGTTATGAGCCCTTCAATATAGTCTAAAATTGCAAAAAACACGTCGTACCGTTTGGGACCGTAAGGGTATTTGGAAGAAACCCTATCATATAAACCTAGGTCATAACCTTTATTTAAGACGGAAAAATTCGCTTGAACCGGATTTTGAAGCTTCCAGTTCGATTTTCAGCAGCATTTTGAAAAAAGCAAAAAAACAGCTAAGTAAAGTTAGTTTTCTGATTTCAAAGGGTATATATCTTAGCTTTCTGGGCACCTGGAGGACTTCAATTTTGGCTTGTATTTAATTTTTTAGGCACAATGATGTATTAGAATTTAAACTAAATCCAAGAATCCACTGCTCATGGATTTGGTTGAAAGATGTTATTTTGACCTATACATACATGTGTGTGCACGCGCGTACGAATGTGTTTAAATTAAATTTAGAACTATTACTGCTGCTAATAAATCTTTCAACTCAAATGACCAGAGTGCTTAATTTATGTCAGTAATAATCTATAATCTTGTATTTAATTTGCCAAACAATCCTGGGTCCTTACTTAACTAGAACCAACTTTTTTGTATACACGCTAACTTATGCAGCTCTGTCTTCTCGAAGCCTAATGAAAAAGTACCAAGAAAGAGAAAGAAAAAAAACGCAGTTGTTAGTTTTTCGTGTTTATTGAGTAGATGCGTGTGCGCACGCGCGCGCGCGCGCGTGTGTGTGTGTGATTACACTATAGGTAGAAAAAGTGTAAGTATATTTGTAATAGTGTTATTGTATGTATCTAAGATATTGATATCTTAAGGTGTTAATGTATTTAGTTAAGGAAAGTCGTGGAAACAGAGGGTTGAGATTCATATTATATCATTGTAGATATTGTTACGCCTGTAAATCTTACAAAACGTATGTAATTAATTACTGACAACAAGGAAAATAATAGTTTTTTACGTATTAAATATGAAGCAGTATATTGACTTTTTATTTGTAGACTCTCTTACATTCATAATTAAAAAAAAAAAAATTAACATCATATTTGAAGCATTAAGACAACATTAAAAATATTTTCTTTAAAATCAGCAATTCTAAGGCTCAAATGAGTTTTTTGCTGCGAAAAAAAGTGTTTTCATTTGACTATGTCAAATGCCTTATTTAAGAAAATTGAAAGAAAGAGGCTATTGTTAGGAGGTGATTCTTATAGCAAATTGTATTTCAAAGTCAGAATATTAACATTCAAAAAACGTGTCATTTTTATTTGAAATTTAAAAGCGTGGTAAATATTCTGATTCATGCCTGAAAACTTACGTTCTTTTACTAGCTGATATCGTCAAAAACTTTGTGGATAACATATACTCGGAAGCCTTTGGATGAGATCTAGCTGACACCTATACTATCTTTAGACTGACTTGTGATTAAGTGCTAAAGAGAACCAAAATTTAGCTTGACCTCTTAATTAATATAGAAATAATGATGCTGTTTGATAAATGAAATATAAGAAAAGGAAAACGTCGATGCTACAACTTGAACAAAAGACAAATACCTTATATATTAGAATGATAAAAACCCTTATAACTGAGCAATAACACGGGATTTACCATGCGGTAAATTTAAATGGGTTAAAAGTGTTCATACTCAAAATATATCCTAAGTCCGTAAATTAAAAAATGTAGGTTTAATTTAACAAGGCAAAACAAGACAAAATTATTTCTTTTTAATGTAAAGTCAACTCAATAAAATTTTTAATAACCCCTCTCCTTATCCCTCTTATTATCACTCAATTTGTTTTTATACCTGCTAGCTCCCTCTAATTTTCTCTTTACGCTTCTTTTACCTCCTCCCCTCAGCACCCTTTACAGAAAGAGTTAAAATGTTCCTTTTTTCCATACAGATTGAGAAAATACAATCTTGGTCAATAGACTTGTTAAATAACGATTAATGTCATTAAAGTTTGTTTTCAGCTCCAAACCAAAAACTGTGGACTACAGTCTCACGTTCCTTTACAAGCTGCGGGACAGCAGATAGTCCAACTATTTGTTTGTTTAAGAAAAGACGGAAGAAGTAGAGAGTTGAATATAATATCCAGATTAACTTACCTTTCTTTCCACTAGAAACTAATACTGGCAACTCTGCTTTAATTATTAATTCGGATGACCAATTCAGATGACCTATGATTCCTCTTTTCGTTGGATTTATAATTATTTATTTTATAATAACTTAAATTCTTTTTCTAGTAACTCTTGTACCACTTTATTTTATGTTACTTGTATACATATAAAAAGAAATAGAGAAAAGACGGAACGTCTGGTCAATCTTTTAACATTAGTTATTAACGTCTGCACTGGATAAGCGGCAGCGAGCTACTAACTAAAACGCCACGCTAAGAAATGCACCTTGCTGGAAGTTTTACTTAAAACTTCTTCGTCTTACTTGCTATGAGGCCGGTACTTGCTGACTTCATGTGTTTAGGCTTCATGGCTCGCTTTGGTTGTCATTTGACACTTCCAAGAGCCACGAAGTACACAGTCAGCTTTGTTAGGCGACGACTCTCGTTGAGCATGACTCTGTAAAGAGTCTTAAAATTTTATCATTGGGAATGAAATGTAGCAGGATAAAATAGAATTAAAAAAAAATTTATTAATTTACGCAAGTCGTCACCTAACAGCCTCCCCTTCTTAAAACTATCACTGTCCTCGGTGAATATATATTATATTATATTATTTTATTTATTTATTTATTTATTTTTGTAATACTTTTATTCTATAAGTGAACATTTATGAGTTACAAAACATAAACATATTACAATAATCCTTATAGTAATATAATAAAGTATTAATTTACAGAATTATTACATTTGTTTATTCAGGAGTGAGAGTCAGGGAAGGAATAGACTCGTGAATATTACGTCTTCTTCTTCTCCTTGGCCCCTGTTTTTGTGTTGTTAATTACTAGTCTATAAAGAGCATCGATATTTGCTGATACTCCCATCTCAAGGCATAGTTTATAGTGCCAGTCGTATTTTACCCAGTTGATATTTTTCTGGCATGATGGGCAGATCTTTTTTAATTTCATTTGTGTTTTACACAAAAGACTGTGCACTTCTAGGTGGCATTTGTATATTAAATTTCCACACGATAAAAGTGGTACTATTTCACGGTTTTTTTGCGAGTCTTTTTGGGAGTAATTAGCCCCATACATTTTGAGTCCTTTTAGGGCCCTTTCCGTCGATTCTTCGTTACAGTATGTAGCGAAGCTTAGGGATAACTGTCTTCCATCGTCACATATGACATCTAATGGGTAGTAGTTTAAATGGCTCAAAGGGCCAAAGGTTATTAACAACCGGGTGTATTCATCTGGATTCATAATGGCCGGTACCTTAGATACTACTTTTCGTGGAAGTGAGTCATTGTCTTTTGGATTGTTATTTACTTTGATCGTGTTTTCTGTTTTTGGTTTTTTTGTGATTACATTTTTTGGCTGCTGAGTTATGCAATACACTACTATCTGGCGCATGTTTTCTGCCCACTCCGCAGATCCATACGTTATATGAACGGAAATAATATCTTTCCGTTTTTGTTTTTTGGTTGAAAAATGAATATTTTCTATTGGATATTTGTTTTCGAAAAATTTAATAATATAGTTTGTGTTAATAGGTTTTTTAATAATGACGCTTATTTTAGTCCCGGTACGATTTACTCTTACAAATCGTAATATTGGACTGAGCTCTTTTTCATTAACTTTTTTAAGGGTTTTGACTTTCATCGTTGACTCTACATTCTTAGTTGGTGCTTAGATGTTTCGTGATGATGATTTGTCTCCTATTTCAATGGTTGTTGTGTCATTTAAGGTTGCTGTAGTAACTGCGGCATCACATAGTTGGTAATATTCGGCCTCGTAGCCGGTGTATGGGGCCGAACATGGCTGTTCTTTTAATGATAACATCGGACCAAATTTGTAAAGCGATGTTTCCAATTGGCGCTTATCAATTGGTTCTTCGGTCATTGTGTTTAACCAACGTCCATTTTCCGATACATTGTGGACCTTGACTTGTCTTTTATTTGGCAAGGGGACAGGTGCCGTTGACTTTGCCCGATTCCTCTCGTCCAATACATTCGACAATGAGTTGAATAGCTCCTGTAGCGTTAGCGCTGCATTTAGGTAATCAGCCACTATCGCTGCCTCCCGTGGTGGAAGGAATGCCACCTCGTAACTTGAGTACCCCATAGCACAGGGTTCTTGTTCGATGGACCTCACTATCCCGAAGTTTTCCAGAAGTTTTTTGAGCATTAGCCTACTATAATCCCCCTGCAGCAGTATGTTTAGCTGGGATCTATCAGCCATTGCTTCTGTGATATTAGCGTTTTGTTTGTCCATTGTGTGTGTAATTCTGCAAGCGTAAATATGATGGATGTTGTGAGGATCATAACTTGATACTGTACATGTATGAGTGTTCTTGTAGTATGATTCGTGTTGTTATTGTTCGTAAGTGATGTATGGAATGCAGATATGAGAATAAAATTAGGTTTATGAAACTATTGGATAATGGGTAGGGAATACATGGATAGATACAATTATTACTTATCATGCTATGCCGAAATATTTGCGTATTTATAATACAAATAAATAAGTAGTTTTAATGCATGCTAAAGCTTAATATTACGAAAGAGGAAAATAAAAAATTTTGACAATAGAGTAACATGCAGCTAAAACAGAATACAACGTGCGCTCTTAAATTTAAAGCCTAATTATTATTATTTTCATAATTATTAAATTTATTTATTTATACTTATATTTATTTATAGATATATATATATATATACATTTTTTTTTACCTATAATAAACGTATTTCATATAAATCCTAAAGATAAAATTAAACAATAAAGTGAAGTTAAGGAGAAGGAATACGTGAAAGGAAAAATTGATTTTACAAAGCTTAAAGTTAAAATGCCAGAACTAAGTGATGTGTATTTGACGTAGAAGGTGGCTAGTTGAATGAAAGGGTTCAATTATTGGGTTTATTTTCTGCTACTTTTGATCTTTTCTCGTAGATCGATAGTATTGGTAAGGATTGACTTCGTTTCTGTAGTTTGTGTATAGCATTGTCTTCTGCATGTAATCACATGTCTGTGGTAAGTCATTAACTCAACTTGTTGTTGACATAATGGGTGAGTTAATTTCCGGTTTATTTTGTATTTTGTACTCCTTTTAATTGGTTCAGCGTATTTCGTGCGATATTCGGGTTCATCGTTCTGCAATGCTAAAATAGTACTTTTAGGATCCATGTATTTTTCATATCCTTGGGATAATCTTCCCCGCCGATCTCTAACGGCATAACAATATTCTAGGGTGCGAAATTGAGAGAAATGATTAAAGAAATCTCTTTCTCTTTTCGTTTCTTCTATATCCCATGGCAGAAGACACATAAGTCTTTTTGGATCAATGTTTGGTGTATCATTGTCGTTTCTTGATGGTGTTGGTGAAGAGATCTTTTCTGCTTGACAAATAGTGGATTTCATCTTAAAAGGAAAAAGTATTTGAACTTCTTATCCTGTATTTAGTGTTTCATCAGTTACTTTAGTAAATGAATCACTATTGTATTTGGCGGTTATAGTTCGATGTTCATAACTATGTAAATCTGTAAGTATGTGCATTTCCTCAATATTTCCTTTATTTTTTAATTGTTCAATAACTTTATGTAAAGGTTGGTTTATGTTGACTCTAGTCTTTACTGTTATTTCATATTTGGGGTTCATTGTTCTAGCTGGAAGAAAAAGAGTATCAAATTAATATTGATTTATGAATCCATTTCCAGTTTTTGGGGTGTATGGCGTGGGAATATTAAACTCCGTGTCTCCATTATAGTTCTAGCTTTAGATGATTTAGGTATTTTTTGTTTTTCTTCAATTTCAACATACAGTTCAGTTGGTTCGTGTTCATTTGGTTCTTGTTTTATGGTTACTCGGGGTTCTGCGTTCAGTGGGTTGATGGTACGTTTTATAAATTTTTCCGAGATACTACGTTTCACAATCTTCTTGAAACAGCTTCTTGCTTTGCTGATGAGTATTGCTATTATAATCATAATAATAATAGCTTCAATGACATTTCGTATTAAAGAAAAAAGAGAAGTTTGTTTTTCCTCTAACTTTCGGGTCCGTATTTTCTTTATTTGATTTATTTTATTCTGTACATTTAATTCTTTATCTGTCCATGCTTGTTCATTAAAGTTTAATTCTCGAATCGATTTTATAGCTTCATGGAAGTCATCAGTGTGTTTTAAGGGTTTATGTAGTACTGTTAAGTTTAAGTTCACTTCTACCTGATAGATATATTGTGTTTCAGTAATAATTTTATGTTCACTGGTTAAGGTTAATCCGTGAGTTTTTCCCGTACATCCATCATTCATTCGTAGAAGACCTATACCTTTTACTGTTTCTTATTGATCCATTTTATTAGGACAGATAATGTTCAATTGTTCTTCATTGGGTGTTGAGGATAGCCATGAACTATCAGCTAGTAAATAAATCCATTGGCTTTTGGTTTTCGGCGTAAACATAATTTCACAGAATTCAAATACTTCTGGTCCAGGTCGTAATAACATAAGAGTTTCACATTCGTTCATAGAATAGGGTTCCTTCAGCGGTTCCATAGCCGAGCATATATAACCATATACCGTCTTATCGCATTGGTTAAATGTAACTTCGTTTAGTCGTAAATACGAATTATGGTCTGCTGCTACTGCTAAGTAAGGGTACGATGGTTTTATGTAGGCAGATCCATTTGGTCCAGATTGGGGTATCATGACTGGATGTAGTCTATAAAGATTGTAAGGGGTTCGATCTACGAGTGGCAAATGTAAGATTACCATGGTTCTATTTTCTTGATAAACAACATCTAATTTGCTCAGGGTACTTATTTCGCCAGCATAAAGATTTTTTATTGGTGCTACAAATTCTAGATTTCACGCAAGGTTCTTTACATCCCGGGCTACTGTTCTAAATATATTTGGAGAAAATAGCTTTGGATGTGCTTGACCTCTTTGTAAATCATGCAAGATGTCAATCAGATCTTTATGGAAACGAATAATGTGATCTAGAGTAGCCTCAGTTTTTCTAAGGTATGCTGACAAATAAATCAGATATCTGTCAAGAGTAAAATCCTGTCCTGAAGCCAATATATCAGCAACTTGTTTTCAAATATGCTTATGGCGTTTCGTGGTATTGTATAGTTCTTTGAATACGGCTGCAAAAATATGGCTATTTTGTTCATACAATTTAATATATTCTTTTTGATTGGTATCCAAATTGTTGATGTTAGTGTTTTTAACGTTAATATCATCTTCTGTGACTAAGCCGTAAAGTCTTTTAGAAATGCTCCCAATAATTTTAAAAAGGTTCAGTCTTTTTGCTCGTATGCTGGGGGGTGGAATGATGTTATCTCCCGCATGGACTCCCACAGTATTTATTATGTTTAATAGTGTTGCTTTGAGGTTTGTCAATCGCTTTATTTTTAAATTCAAGAGGTCTATTTCAATTTAATGAGTGCAATTAGAATAACCAAACTGTACAATACAATATTGAAAAGTTTCGTTTAATCCTTGAGTAGGTGTTTGTTCCAATATGAATTTATTAACATCCAGCCATATCACAATCTTCCAATCGGCTCTCTTAATTTTTGTTATACCGATTCGTTCGTAGTATATTCCAGGGTTTGTTTCAAGTGGTTCTATGCTATAGTTGCCATGATTAGCATAGTTTAAATCTGTGCGACCTTCGAATGCTATTGTCATTAAGATGGCCAATATAATCTGCATCGTTGTGTTTTTTTTTCTCTCTGGAAGACATGTAGAATATGTTTCTTACAAGATATTATTATCGGGGAACTAGTTTTAATTGATCTGTATGTTTGCGTATGGTTTTACCATTGATTTTTTCAAGTAACACAATATTTCCCTCTAAAACTGTTCTAACCTTTAGGGGTTTGTTGTAAAAGCGATCAAATTTATGGAAACGCACTTTTTTCTACACCCAAACGTAATCTCCTGGTTTAACATTCAGAGGCTTTGATTTCTTATCATATCTTGTTTTTGCGTGTACTTTCATCTTTAATTGTTGATTTCCTGCCGCAATTTGCATTTCTTGAAGTCGCCTTATAAGATCTTGTAAATATAGTGGGTATGTTCGTAATCTTTTATCTTAAGGTATCTTCAAGGGCAACTTTGCTACTCTCCCAAATACTAGTTTATAAGGCGTAAAATTTGTAGCTGCATGTACACTCATGTTATACGTGAAAGCTGCAAATTTTGCTAAGTTGTCCCAGTCATCATATGTTTCAGAGTAAGTTCGTATAAAGTCAGCTAGGGCAGCATGACTTCGCTTTAGTGATTCGTTTGTTTAAGGGTGGTATGCTGATGTAGCTAGATGATTGGTTTTGAGGGTTCTCATAAGATGTTCCAATAAATTAGACATAAATGTAGCATGTTTATCTGATAGAATTGCTGTAGGTGCACCATAAACTAATATTAGATTTTGTACGAGTGCATCGGGAAGAGTGCTCGATCTTAGGTCTGGTACAGGGACTTATATGATGTATTTATTTAAATTACACTGTATGGTCAGCAAATGGCAATTACCATTTGGTGTTATTCTAAATTTACCAACGCTATCGATGGAAAATCTTATCGAAAGCTTCAATAGGTGTATCTGTAAGTACCAAGGGTTCTCTTGTTTTTAGTCGTTGAATTTTTTTCTTTTGACATTTGCTGCATTAACGTACATAATTGAGAATATCATTTCTTATTCCAGGTCAATTAAACCGTTCTCTTATTTTCCGGTAAGTTTAGTTTATTCCCTTATGTCCTCCAACAGGGCTGTCATGTAATGTTTGTATTATTTTATTACGTTCTTGGATTTTCGGAAAATCCACCTTACCGTAACAGACAGTAATTTATATAAGTGTTTTATCAAAAATTGTTAATAATGTTTCTGTTATCAATCAAGGTTCTAATTTGTCTGTAAGATCTCCCATTCTTGAAAACCAGAAGGTTTTAAGATTTCGTCTCAACAATATTTTCTTAAGCGATTTAAAAGCTTTTGTAAGACTTTCTGAAAATACTAAATTTGTCGACGTTTTATTAATAACGATTGACAGTATATTATGTCCTTCATAAGGTGTTATTAAAATTTCGCCAACACTTGGTTTTTTCGATTTCAAATAGCTAAAGTCCAGTGCACCTATCGATCTCAACAGCCTTGAGACAGATGTGACTGGTTGACAATCCTTGCTAATAAAATGAACTATATTGTCTCTTTTGTATGTAGGGCAATATCTGATAGTAATGACATTGTTTACTAGCTTAGTTCCATTTTTGTTCTTATAATTATCAGTACTACTGCTACTGTCACTAAGACTTACATACACTTTTCCGTGCTGTTGTTTGTATCGATTGATGGGTTAAAAAGAGTATAAGTCCGATAGTAACATGAAATCAGGTGCAATAGCTCGATTCATTGATTTATTTTCATTGCAGTTTATTTTTTTGTTGTTTTCATTTAAGTTATTCGGGATTTCTTCTGTTATTTGTTGCAAGTCCGGCGCTTTAGATCGTCTGTTTTTTGTAGTAGCAAAAGTACTCGTTTGCGTTGGTGTGCTAGAACTTAAGAGTGTATTTTCCTGAATACGTGGGGTAATTGATAATTTTTCACTTGTCCTATATTTTCTTAAAATTTCTTCTTCATCGAATAGCGGTTCAAGACCTGTTCTACGTCTTGATATATGAGCAATTCTTTTATTTAATACAGAATCATCAAAATTATCAGGATAATAGGTGTCCATTTCAGTTAATATGTCTTGAATTTTGGGGTCCGGCTTGACTCTATCAGAAAATCTAGTAACTGATAAAAAATCGGCCTGTTCGGGCTCATCATCGTTGTTAGACTTGTCCAAATATTCTTGAAGGCTTTAGTTAAATCTCTTTGTTAACTCTTCTATTTCTTGTTAAGTAACTTCATCAGTATTATTTGTCGTAGTTTTAGGTTGGTCTTCAAAAACGTCATCATTTGAACTTTCGCTAAGTGAAATTGGTGTAACGGAAATTTCAGCATTTGTCATGTCTGAGTCTGAATCAGTATCCGTATTTGAGTCTATTTCTGTTTCAGTTAGTTCTTGCCGTAATCCACTGCGTCCAGGGTCATAAACTGGTATTTAAGTATCTTTTCTTGACGATTCTTCAGTATCGCTTGGATTATTTTTGGAATATATACTTGTTTTTGACGATGCACCAAGGTTAATTATATCTCTAACTGGTAATTGTGGCATTTCCTCATTTTTGGAACTATTATGTTTTATTTCTGTAGTTTCTAAATTCGTATCGCTAGCGCGTGATGTTGAGGCTACTGATTCTGAAAAATTCACTTTTAATGAGCTAGAATCTTTTGATATGTTTTTAGTGACATTTCTTAATATATTCGGTTGAGATGTAGATGATTTTTGTGGCTGTGAAACTGTTTTTGTTCGGGTTCTTTGAGCAATCACACTATGATCTTAGTTCGGCCGTTCTTTGTTTGTTTTTGAACCAAGGGGTCGTCCAGGACCCCTGATCAACTTAGGTACATCTGTTTCTGATTTGGTTACGCTTCTTAGTTTTGTTACTCCTATTATTTCCTCTGAGGTTGTTGGCAATGCTTTAGGTTTGATCGTCGTTAATTCGGATGCTCTTACTATTCCTTTCCTCCGACTTTGTAATTCTGTTTTCTTTTTTTTCTCTATTTTCTTTCGACTCATCATCATAACTCTTAGTAATAGTTATCCATTGTTTATATTATTTTCTGCATTAAGAAATGGTGCTACTGGGTTTCTAGATAATGCATCAGCGTTCGTATTGAGTCTTCCTGGTTTGTATTTAAAAGTGTATTCATAATCGGTGAGTTTAAACATCCAGCGCATCAAACGCTGACCTGGGTCTGTTCTTGTATGCATCCAATTCAATGGCTCATGATCGGCTACAAGAACGAATTTATTTCCTAATAAATACGAACGAAAGTGATGCATTGCAAATAGTGCGGCTAGGCATTCCTTTTCAGTCGTGGAATAATTTATTTCAGCTTTATTTAAGATTCTTGAAAGGTAAGCGACAGGATGGTCAAACCCATCTTTTTCGTGACCCAATACCGCTCCAATTAACATAGTCAGATGCATCTGTTGTTAACTTGAATGATTTACTAAAGTCGGGGAATTGTAAAATAGGCTCTTGGCATAGGTGATCCTTTAGTATTTGAAAACTCTTTTCCTGCACTTCAGTCCATTCAAATTTTTCTCCCTTTTTTAATAAATCTGATGATGGTTTAGCTATTTTTGAAAAATCTTTAATAAAGCATCTATAGTATCCTGCTAGTCCTAAAAATTGTCTAATGTTTTTTATAGTTTTTGGTTGGGGAAATTCTCTAACGGCTAGTATCTTTTTAGGGTCCGGTTTAATACCTCGTTCACTCACTATATGCCCAAGAAATATTACTTCTTTTCGCAAAAATTCAACTTTATCTGGTTGGAGTACCATGTTCGCTGATCTTAACCGATCGAAAAGTAACCTAACTTTACGGTCGTGATCTACTAGATCTTTTGCGTAAATAATAATAGCATCTAAATACACTAGCATTTTAACGTTCAATAAGCCTCTCAATATAAGATCCATTAGTCGTTGGAACGTGGCAGGTTCGTTTTTTAGGCCTTTGGGCATTCGTCTATATTGGTAATGTCCATGGGAAGTCGTAAATGCTGTTTTATACTTATCATTTCAATCCATGGGGATTTGTTGGAATCCACTTGCCCAATCGAAAACTAAAAAATATACGGCTCCTCCCAACTGGTCCATAATATCTGCGATATTAGGCAATGGATATGCAGCACCAATGGTCTTTTCATCAAGTTCTCAGAAATTAATTACTACCCTCCATCTTGGATTTCCATGGCTATCAGGTTTTTCAGGGACAATCCAAAGAGGTGAATTATACGGCGATGACGAAGGTTCGGTTATTCTTTCGTTAAGTTTTTTTGCTACGTGTTCCTCTAAAATTTTTCCATGTACTGGTGGATAACGATATTGTTTAGTGTTGATAGGGATGTTATTCTCCGTCGGGATTTCGTGTGCGACGAGGTCAGTACAAGGTAAAGTGTCTCCTGGTAACAACAAGATTTCTGAGAATTCAGAAATTAATTGATATATTTGGTCTCGTTCCTCCAAGTTTAAATGACCGATGCTTACAAGTCCTTTTAGATCGTTTATTCTATCTTGTTCATTTTTAACAATTGGTCTCTCATGTTCGCTGCTAGTATCGGGATCAAATTCAGGTGCAATGTATTCGAAAGGTAGGATTTCTCTTGGATCTATTTCAATCGTAATATCATACTTATTAGTATTTATTGCCATAATATCACATTGACCGTTCTTATTTTTTACTATTCCTTCTCCTAAATATATGTTATCACACCCTACATCTATTCGTTGTAAGTATCCTTCAGTTAAATTAGTATTAATTAAATTAATTCTCACTATTTGACGTTTTCAAGCCTGAATCGTAAATTTAGTTGCTTTACTAGTATTTTTTCGTTCCTCATTAGGGCAATGTTCTACACTAGGAGTATTTTCCTTCTGTTCAATGGCATGGGGTTGGACTATATCTCGACTAATTCATTATTTTCACTGTATATCCCACTTTCATCAGTTTTATTATCAGTGGCCTTCATAAGATTTGCACCTCTTTCTGATAAGATCAATTTGTCAAACTCATCTCGAAAATAAAAATCAGCTTTTATGTCTCCAAATTTTTCGTATTTAGGTATATTTGACCTTTCGGGTCGGCCTACGATACGTTCGTCATAAAATTTCTGTTGGTTAATTGTATCCTCAAGGCGTTCTGTCTCTTTGTTAGTATTAAGGGTTGTAGCTAAAATTTGATTTTCCTGTGCTTGTTTTTTGAGTTTTATGGTTTTTTGTTCTTTTTCATCTCTTTTCAACTGCTCTATTTCCTTAAAAGTTTTTAAAAAAGGGATGGGGTTCATTACGTCATCTTTCAGTCCTATAGCATCATGATAATATGACAATGTGGCTCGTCGTTCCTTACAAAAGTTTCGACCCAATAAACTGCCATCTTTGTTTGGAAAATCGTTAGGGATCACATGAAAAATTGTAGGTTTTCCTTGTATGGTCATATACGTTGTTTCTATAGTCAAAACTGGGTTAGGTGTAATTCCAGTAAGGTTAATAATTTCACTAGTCTCTACTCGTGAATATGCGTGCAACTGATCTAATTTAATCAGATTTGTGGTGGCGCCATTATCAAGCATAAGTGTTATAAAGTGATTTTTCCCTTCTGGGATTGATAACCTTATGCTTGTAGGCTCGTCGTCTACGCCAAGTCCCTGGCAGGTACCAATGTGGACGGTTTCAATTCTGTTGCTATTTACATTACCTGCGCTGAAACATTCGGTGTAGGGGTTGAATTCTGTCTTTGAGGGCTCACCTCCGAACGACGATTGGGGTGAGCCGCCTGAGAGTTTAAATGATGCGGCAAACGGTCGCCTCCTGGTTGGTATTGATTTTGAAAGTTCTGATTCTGATAGTTAGGATTAAAACTTTGTTGATTATAACTATTGGAATTATTATTTTGGGGGTATCTATTATAATTCTGACCTCTTCCTCGGTATCCTTGATTATTACCAGGATTAAAATTAGCATTCCTTTAAGTGTAGTAATCATTAGGATTTTCGTTATTATATCGTCCGAAATTATTCTGATAATAATTAGAGTTTCACGATTGATTTTGAAAATTCCAATTTCTTCCCTAATTCTGATAATTTTTACAGTAATTCTGTTTATTGTTTTGTTGTTGATATTGTCTATTATAATTTTGATAATTATTATACTGCCTATCAGCGTGATTATTCTCATTGTCGATCTGTTGTTTATTAACTTGTGCCACTTGATGTGATGAGAATGGCTGATCGGGATACCTATTCTGCTGTTGATATGAGTTGTTTAAATTATTTTTAAAGTCACTACGAGGTAGTCCTTGATATCACGTATCCAAAATTATACCCGCTCTCATTCGGCTCTCCAATTTCAACGCGTAATCGAAGGCGTCGGCTAGAGAAGCAGGTTCTTTCGCATCTACCTGCTGGCTTATCATAGGTTCTAGTCTTTTCATGAACATGTCTAACGCCATGTCTTTTATAGCGGTCATTATATGTGCGTTGTATGCATTGCCTTTAACTTCCATCAAGGCTTTTTCAGCACCGCTTAGCAGTAGGTTAACATAATCATAATATTCACCAACCGATTGGCCTTGTCGTTGGCACCCCTTCTGTAGCTGAGTTTGATATTAAGCAACGGTTTTTCCTGTTGCATATCTTTTTTTTTAAATAGGTTATAAACGCTTCGAGGTTTTCGAAATCTTGGCCACTTACACTTATGCGTGCGGCACCTCGTAGACTCTGCAATACTGCTCTTTTATATAAATCTTTTTGATTATCTCTGACCCAGCTTTCTCCATTTCTAACATCTTGTATACAATCATTCAGTAGAATATTTTTCCCATCGAATATAGGGATGGATTTAATTGCATGCTGAAATGAGAAGTTGGCATTGAGAGACTCCATCAGCGCTTCGGCTACTGTATGATACCTTACGTGCGTTTTTTTCTTTCTTCTCCTTTTTTTTTTTTTTATTTTTTAATCTTTTTTTTTTATTTTTTTATTTTATTCCTTATGTGTGTAATACTAACAAAAAGAAATCGTACTACTATTTTGTTTTGTTTATTTGTTTTGGAAAAATATTCTATCAAATCCTTGACATTTATCGCAGAAGATATAAGTAATAAAGAAATAATTTTATGTATTTATATATATATATTTATATAAATATACATATATATGTCTGTGTATTTATTCGTGTGTGGATGTGTACGTCTTTAATGTGAGCGTTTGTTTAACGCATGCAAGTGCAATAAGTTTGCTTCAATTTTTATAGGTGTACGATAAGTGTACTATGTGTATACCCAAAAACTAAAATGAAAGAGTGTAATCGAGCGCGCTCATATGATATCATCTGCTTCAAGCAAGTGAGTATACGGTGCAGGGATTTCTAATGTGGCAAGTGTAGCTATATATACAAATTGCTACGCGAGCATCAGCTAGTGCGCGGTGTAATATTGAAGGGCTCTTTCTGTACGAGAGTATCCGACTTAACACTTTTTTCTCTTTAAGCAAGAACGAGCTCGACGGTCACGGTTTAAATACCGTATTAATAATTTTTTTACATATTCGTATGTATATGAGTAATCTTCTGCCTATGCGTTTATATGTTCTTGAGTGCCTTTAAGAATCTTTTTTTCCGCGGAAGCAATTAATTCATCGAATTGTGTATTTAATCGAATTTTAAAATTATTGCATTTCCGCTGAACATTAATTTCTGAATTATAAAAACTATTTTTCTGAGACGTACTTACTACTTGTTTCACGATTTTTTTGTTTTTTGATAAATTACTGTTTAATGTATCACAGTTATAGTAATTTTGTAACTGATTATTAATAAAATCTAATATTTTTACTAGAACGTTTTTCTCTCTTATAAGCTACTGCATAAACAATTTCCTACCACTTCACTTACCTTTTTTATTCCTCGCAAAATTATTTGTTGGCGGTTTCATGAAATATTATTTTATAAACAATTCTGGGTATATACGTGAAATCATTAATTATATTAAATCTTTACTCTGTTTTTTGAGCATTCTTCTTCTACTAACACTATTACGTGCAAATATGTCTGTGTATTTGTATTTGTTATTTTGATAGACCGCTTTAAGTAGCAGATCTAGGGCAAAGAGTGTCCGCTATTTCAGCAGGACTAATGGGGATAAACCGCTCTGGTTAGCAGATTTAAGGTAAGAAGAGAAAGACCGCTCTGGTTAGCAGATCTTGGGTATAGAATGTCCGCTATTTAAGCAGGACAAGAGAGATGAAACGCTCTGGTTAAGTTTGTTTTCAACTCCAAACCAAAAACTGTGGACTACAGTCTCACGTTCCTTCACAGGCTGCGGGACAGCAGATAGTTCAACTATTTGTTTGTTTAAGAAAAGACGGAAGAAGTAGAAAGTTGAATATAATATCCAGGTTAACTTACCTTTCTTTCCACTAAAAACTAATACTGGCAACTCTGCTTTAATTATTAATTCGGATGACCAATTCGGATGACCTATAATTCTTCTTTTCGTTGGATTTATAATTATTTATTTTATAATAACTTAAATTCTTTTTCTAATAACTCTTGTACCACTTTATTTTATGTTACTTGTATACATATAAAAAGAAATAGAGAAAAGACGGAACGTCTGGTCAATCTTTTAACATTAGTTATTAACGTCTGCACTTGATGAGCGGCAGCGGACTACTAACTAAAACGCCGCGCAAAGAAATGCACCTTGCACAAAGTTTTAGTTAAAACTTCTTCGTCTCACTTGCTATGGGGCCGGTACTTCCTGACTTCATGTGTTAAGGCTTCATGGCTCGCTTTGGTTGTCACTTGACACTTCCAAGAGCCACGAAGTACACAGTCAGCTTTGTTACGCGACGACTCTCGTTGAGTATAACTCTATAAAGAGTCTTAAAATTTTATCATTGGGAATGAAATATAACAGGATAAAGTAGAATAAAAATAAAAATTTATTAATTTACGCAAGTCGTCACCTAACAAGACTCTTGTAATATAATTGAGTTTGGTATTTTTTCATCTATTACATCATATTTGTAAGTCATTTCACCATACCAAAACGGTTCATTTAAGGATTCATCATTATTTGTTGCACTGATACGATTACAATTTTTACTATAATGATAATTTATTATTTTCTAACTTCTTCAACTTTTTTTTTTTTTTTTTTTTTTTTAATAAGTCATTGAAGTAAGTGTACCAGAATCAATGTCATCAGCAGTTATTATACTTAATTTAAAATCACTAGAATGATTACCTAAAAGCACAAAGTAACTCAAATCGTCCACTGTAATTTTAAGGAAAACATCAAACGTTTTTGCAAATCATTAAATTTTATTTGCACTTGTAAAAGTTCTACTTCTTTACATAGTATCAAAATAGATATTACTAAAAATTATACTTTTTAAGTTATAATTTTTAAGAATGTAGTTCTTATGATATTGCCACTTGTTGACAATATGTTTTACGATTATGAACCTTACTTTTATGTGATACTAACTATGTTTAAACAAAAATATTGAAAAAATTTGAAATAATTTATTATTGTCGTTACAATCACTTTTTTATTCAAATAACTTTGAAATTTTTTTATTTTATTGTCATTGTCATTTAGAGTATCACTGTTTTTTTTTTTATTTGCTTGTTGGTTAAATATTCTATTTAAATTATTGTTAGTATTAGAATTTCCATACTCTAATATGTTATGATGACCTGAATAAAGGTTTCGTGTGCAACGTAAAGTTATTTTCACATTAATACTAAAATTTCCAAACGTGTGAACATTTATTTTTAATGATTCAAAAATACTTTAAAAATAATTTTGTAAATTTCAACGAAACTCTTTATTTTGACATTGTGTGTTTTTTTAACTACAAAAGGCAAGGTTAAAAAAGTAAAATATGTGACTGATCTCCGAAAATTTGGGGGTTCGTGCACGGACCGCGCAGGGGGCTAAGCTCCACTAGCACACACACACAAACGCGTATGTGATAATTTTTATAATTTCAGCAATACTTAATAAATTGTTCATTAAATTGGCCTTCTGTGCACCATTACTATTGACAAGAAGTTGTTTGAAGAAAATAAAAAGTACTATATAAAAGAACTTAAATCTAATGTTGTTCGATATAATATTAAGACTTTCCACTTCATTAACTACCTTTGTTTGGAAAATTTTTATTTATAATCAAATTAATCGTTATGTAGACAGGAGCTGTTAAAATAGAAGCAAAAAAAATTGAAGTTATTTTACAGTGGAGGTGAGGTGTTGACAAATATAAAAATAACAGATATCTGAGAAAAATTCTCATCGTTTTATAAAATGGGGTAGCGAATGAGCCTTTCTTGTCCCTATCAGATAGTAATCGTACAAAAAATTATCAGTTGATTTAGGGAGTGTGCAGGGGCTGCAGGGGTGAGTATTCTATAATAACCATATGATCAAGAATCTTTAAAATACATTTTTTACTTTTCTGGAAAGCTGTTGGTAAGGCTGTCGGGTGGGTAAATTATTTGATAATTATCCATCTTTAACAATTTTTTATTAAAACAGGATTATTGTTACATTTTCTCAAATTATTTCAAGTTTCTGTGAGGGGTAGTAGGGGGGTTGTGGGGGCCACTAAATTGATTTGGGGGTTGTGTAGGGGTAGTTAAGTGCTTGGTTTGCCCAAATTTTGTTGGGTTAAATTCACTGTGAAATAAAAAGAATTCTTCCTTGTGTTGTGGGGGGAGGAGCTAAAGAAGGGCTATGGAGGGATAATAAAGACGTGGGGAGGTGTCTGGACAATCCTATCAAAGTAACTATATAATGTAGGAAGATATATACTAGGGGTTTTACCCTTATGATCGCTACGCTTGTTTACCTCCCTGTGTGCAATCGTGAGTTACTTCTTATAGTAACGTTAGTAATGCCTTTTCAAGGCCCTATTAAGTCTGTTTAAAAGTCTTCACAAGCCATTATAACCCTATGAGGACTTTTAATGTGTTCTATTGCTCGCAAATAAGGTTTTGGTTGAAAAATATTCTACACTGATAATTGCTAAACTTTTATTTTACAAATAATTAAAAAAAACCTTTAGTAATTGTTCAATAAAATAGTATTTTTCAATAAACACTTATGGTCATGTCCTTTTTTTTTTATCTTCGCATCACCTTGTGGTAAACTCTTACAGGCATATCGTCATTTACGCCTGACTAGTTTTTTAAAAATAGTTTTAAATAATCTTATGTTATTTAAAAGGTCCTGATCTTTTCTAGTAATTCTTTAAAAAATATCTATCCTAACTTTTCTTGTTTAACGCTTTTAAGCTTTTAAATTTTTCTATCGAAATCAACAAATACAAACACCACTTATTTACATTTAAACAACGAACTAAGTAGAAAATAAGACTTTCATAAAAGTTTTGCAAGAAATAGTGGTTATACTTTTTATGTATAGCAAGTTTTATTATGATATTGATTCCTATGTCACATTGCCGATTTTTGTAGGGGAGACTGAGGTGATATGGGTCACTGGGGAATATGTGTCTTGGCTATATATGTATTAATTATTATTATTATTCTCCGTACAAATTCAAACCAATTTTATTAAGCTAAAAAAGGCGTAAAAAGCAATTATTTGGTGCCTCATAACTGCTAATATCAATAGATGAACTAGTGTACTTTAATTTCATGCCTTGAACAAATTATTAGATTTTCACACGTAGTCAAAGCAGCATAGCTCATTAGCTTCAATTTAGATTTAAGTTTATTTAAAGTTTAAACAGTAGTTGTTGTGGTTAGGACGTTTATCAAATGACTTAATGACAATCATGGAGTTCCACACAGGAAGACTTGCAAAATGCAATAAATTTAGTAAAAAGTGAGGAGAAAATTATAAGTGCTACTCAAAAGCACAATGTTTCTCGTGAAACTTTGAAAATGACAGATTTGCAGTTTAAAAAATCATAAGGATACGTTTACTTATAAAGCAAGTGTTGGTTTGAAACTCCCGCTCGTCTGATAGATGCAAGATTTTCGCACCGAAAGAAATGGGATGTCGAAGAATCTGGTGCTCATGTGCATGGCAGGAGAGGAAAGCAGACTAAAAAATTGGCGTCCCTGTTTAGCCTGGACTGCTACACATTTTATTTTCGGTTGTTTATTTGATCATCTGTCTTGTATTTGCTTTAATAAATGAGAAGTTTCTACATTGTCATAAGTTAGAAGTCTTTTTTTTTTATAAAGAAAGAAGCCAAAAGATCATTTGACTTTTTTTTTTCAACATCAAGTATGCAATCCTTATATTAAATTTGTAATATAGTGTAAGGTTTCGCATCAAAAGTGTTTGTGAGGTCATACAAGTAAAATTGTCACTCTAGTCATACATTTTTTAAACAACACATTTATTTTAAGTCATTACATAAGTGTTTTCATTTTCAATTAATTAGATAAAAAAAATTTTTCACTCCATCAAGAATTTTCTTATATAAGTAACTATACCTAAAGTTGAGGAGTCTCCATATAAAATTTACGGACCCATAGAGTTCCGTGGTAAGATCCATATCACCCTGGCTCTAAAGTGGTATTGGTTTTTGGAGATAGTAGTCTTTTATGTTTTTTCGTGAATGAAGCAATCAGTTGACTATTTTTAAAATGGGTCAACAGTGTTCCTGGATTATTAACAAATTTATTTCGTGTTTTAGTAAATTATTTACGATGATATTTCTTATTTCCAAGTGACGTTAATCTTTTGGTAACCAATGCCACCCCGGTCCCCTCTACGCATTCTGTAGTTAAAATTTTTCTTTAAAATTATTCGCCTTAAAATAACTTTAAGTACATATATAATTAATAATATCAATAATTAGCTTCTTAAAAATTACAGCAATAGACCAGTGCTCCATAGTAATGCAAAAGTTGTGGTGTGAAAGTTTTTAAGCAAATTATAAAAAAAAGTATTTTTATAAATCATAATATTAAATAAAATTTACGAAAAAATGTATAGTCATCTAAGAAGTGCATGAAAAAATATGATTTTAATCTTACTTTAAACAGTATATGTTAATAACTAACAGTTAATACATAAAAAAAAAGCCAAAAAATAAAAAAAATTTTATTTTGTACTACGACAATAGTAGTTAAAAAGTGTTTGTAGAGACAAAGAGATTATCAGAAGTGGTACCTGTAAATAAAGTTTAACCTAGTTTAATGATGGAAAAAATATAATAGCTCATCCGTATTGTGAAATGAAGGGGAGAGGTATCATTAAGCTTGAAAAGAGCTGAAAGGGTACATAAAAAAATTGAACTTAATTAAATCACGGCCAAACTTAAATAGTTTTAGTTTGTACTGTAAAGTAAGGGCTAAAGGGGGAAAACAAAGGGCAAAGATTGGGTTATTTGGCCAAAAAATGGTGGAAGAAGCTGAGGAGTGGTTAAAGGAAGCTGGGGACGAGCGAACATATTTTTATCGTTATTTAAGTAACGATGCAATTCAAAGACTTTTACTTCATTTATAGTGCTGGCTGAGGCAATGTAATGGAGGTTGATGCAGAACGGGGATATACAATCAGTATATTAAGTTGGTAGATGTATGTTTTTAGGTTGATACAGAGCAAATTTTTATGCGTTCCACATACAAATCACTTGCTACCAAATAATGGAAATATAAAGACAGTGTATTCGTTTCACAATGTTTTCTTCATTGTATTATGAAATTGTAATATTCTAATGAAAAATGACAAAACTAACTTAACTTGAACAACTACACTATGCAATTTAAGTGAGAGGCAATAGAAAGATAAAAAGATAAAAACTGTACTCACCTAGATGTTCAAATACAAGTGACCACCTAAAAGTATGATATTTAAGACTCTTTTGGTTAAATTTTTAGCTTCCTTGGCATTAATTGGAAATCAAGGCTCCCAGATTTTTGGGAATTCGATGCATGCACAGTACGTAGTTATTCTCTCCTATACTCAAGAAGTCCGAGTGGGGAGCTCCCCCTACCTATACTTTAACCTAAGCCCTGCCCACTTGCTACAACTTAAATATGATTTCTTGTACACTACAGGTACGAGCGGTGATGGTCGAGTGGACTAAGTCTTTTGCTTCAGCTAACTAAAATGGGCTGACTATTGAATCTCGGTGGCGTTTTTTTTTTTCCTCATTTGAATATGTTTATTTATTCAATAATCTTATTATAAACTACTGTAGGGCCCATAAGCTAATACTCATGTATATTTTTTTTGTATATATTACAGGAAGTATACTAAAAATTAATAACTACTTAGGTAAATTTTTACTTACTAAGGCCATACAAAAACTTTTTCATTTCTTAGTATAAAATAGTAGTTATAAAAAGGTAAGATATAATAGTTTTTTAAAATACACGATTTCTCTGTAGTTTTTCTGGGATTGAGATTGGCACATTAAATATGGCAACATTACATGCGCGTTATTTAAATTTTTACGAAACGTTGCTTGAACTAACATCTGATTTTTTGAAGTTTTCATTCGTACTCCCAAAATTAGCTCTTACTGATCGTGTGCTTAGGCACTGACCCTCAAGTCATCAAAAAATCTTATAGTTTTTCTGTTATATATGAGCCCTTATGGAGAGGTCAATAATACATGTCACGGCTTCAGACGTATCACGTACGATATGTTTAACGCATTGGAAGCAGACATCAAGCCTCCGCAACTGCATGGCAGCCGGTAAGTCTATAAAGGAAGGCCTTATGCAGGTAGCAGGACAGTTAAACCCAGGGAGGAATACAGTTATGTGCACAGGATTCATGCCAGAGAGTGCAGTTGAGTCATGAAATTCTCATTACACTGACACTGTCACGCCTTCCCTCAAGATTAAAAATAACTAAAAAAGTTCATTTGATCTCAATCCACACGATATTTATTTGAGGACCAAGAAACTCACGTCAGATATGTTTACATATTTCACACATAATTCTGTAATATGCAGTTTTCCTGAATTTAAAAAAGGTTGTACAAAAAAATTTGTTGAATAAACCAATTTAATGATTTTCTTTGAGATAGTTTTTCTAAAACATGGTAAAAGTACAAAAGAATGTATTTATTTTAACTTTAGAGCATTATCTGAGCAAAAAAGGTGGATATTGCAGTTAAATTAAATGAAGTAAAAAAAAAAATTAAAATATTCATAAATACTAATTTATCTTTTGGTTTTGTTGTTAAATGCCAAAGAATAAGAAAACTGCTTAAAAGTTGGCTTTTCAAATTTCAGTACATCCTGGCTGATACATACTATTTAAAATAACGCTATTCGAAGAAACAATAAACTTAACTTTAAGTTGTTATTTAGAAGTAAGTTCAAAGTTACCCACGTCACTTAAAAAACTATTCAAAAACGAAAACAATGTTCATTAGCTTAATTGTAATCAAAAAAAATCCGAGAAAAATTAGGGTGTTTTCAAATTAAGAAATCCCAATCAAGGCTCCCAGATTTTTGGGAATTCGATGCATGCACAGTACGTAGTTACTCTCTCCTATACTCAAGAAGTCCGAGTGGGGAGCTCCCCCTACCTATACTTTAACCTAAGCCCTGCCCACTTGCTACAACTTAAATATGATTTCTTGTACACTACAGGTACGAGCGGTGATGGTTGAGTGGACTAAGTCTTTTGCTTCAGCTAACTAAAATGGGCTGACTATTGAATCTCGGTGGCGTTTTTTTTTTTTTTCCTCATTTGAATATGTTTATTTATTCAATAATCTTATTATAAACTACTGTAGGGCCCATAAGCTAATACTCATGTATATTTTTTTTGTACATATTACAGGAAGTATACTAAAAATTAATAACTACTTAGGTAAATTTTTACTTACAAAGGCCATACGAAAACTTTTTCATTTCTTAGTATAAAATAGTAGTTATAAAAAGGTAAGATATAATAGTTTTTTAAAACACACGATTTCTCTGTAGTTTTTCTGGGATTGAGACTGGCACATTAAATATGGCAACATTACATGCGCCTTATTTAAATTTAAGTTAATGTTAATCGATCAAAAATAATTTATTCGGCAAGTTTACTTTAAATATTACGAAAAAAAAAGAAAAAAAAAAAAAAATGGAAGCAACGATGTAAGTGAATCTGAAAATTATATATTAAAAAAATTACTGTAAAATTACTTAACTTTTACATAAGAAAAAAATACAAAATATGTAATTTAGCAAATTACAGTCCAACAGTTGAGACGAACACTACAAGCTGAAATCATGAGACAAGTATTATTATATGAATATTAACTAGAACTTTGTTGTAGTGGTTATGGAGAAAATATTTTATAAGCCTTTTTTTTTAGTACATAAACATTTTCAACGTTAAATAGTTCGAAATGTTGTTGAGAGGCTTCAAAATTAACAGAATTAAGGCCAGTGACACTGCTATAACTTTTTATTAAACAGTAAGCATTTAAAAAAAGTGTTCTCATTGCTAATTTTTTATAGATTTAATATCAATAACAATTGAAAAAATTTTTTCTGGCAACGCGTTTGAATGTGGCAAAGTTAAGATCCTGAAAACTAGTTTTTTGAGTTCTGCGAACTGTAAATCTGTACCCAAATCCTGTATCTTGCAAGTAGTTTTACCCCAAAGTTCATCGATTTCTAATGTTTCTAAGTTAACATTTTCTTTTTTAGAAAACTGGAAAGGTAAACTCTTTATTTGGTGACTAACGGCCGATTTATCGATATTTGGAAAATATTTGTTGCATAAATTATACAAATCTGGTATTTTACAATATCGTACTAAAAGATTTAATGCATTAGTCTCCGGTTTTAAAAAATTTGACCTGCTTAAAAAATCGCCATTTATAAAGAAGAGCTTTTTTATTTCGCTAAATAAACTTTGGTAATAGCGCAAGCAAGTATTTTTTACAAATTCAACACCTTCGGGGTCCATTTCTTATAATTTAGCTTCGCATTCGGGTCCACAATGAACTGAATTAACTGGTAATAAATTTGAGTGTTCGAAAGGATCAACAAAATGGAAATTTTTTTAAACATTTGGTTTTAAAAAATTTAAAACAAATTTATTGAGCATCATGTTACAACTATTAGCTAGAACGTGAATCACAACTTTTGATGTTTGAATTTTTTTATTAAAATTACTCAAATCTTGTAAGACGTACGATAAAAAAAGTAAAATACATTTTAATGAGTCACTCTTAATTAGTAAAAGTAATTTATCAATTGTTTTATGATCATCAGATGACTCAAAAACCTCTAAGATTAATAACTGCCATAAGATCTCCCAATTTTCTAAAAGTTGGTTTGTACACTCCAACATTTTAAGCCATCTAGTTCCGCATAATGTTAGTATCTCATTTGCCTTGACACCAGCATCTCTCTGAAATTCTTTAAAAACCGTGCTTCGTTTGGGGCTTTTTGACGAATAACTTGCTCTTCTTCGTACTAAAAATTCTACTTCTAATGGAATTTGTGTAAAACTGTGCTTCACGACAAAAGCGGATAAATGGCAAATGCAATTTAATAACGACAGTCACTTAAACCAAAAACAAAGAAATTTACTTCCATGATTTTCCTTAAGATTAAACATCTCCTATTATAGTAAATGAATGGATTGATAAAATAATGCATAAATTTATCATAAATGGAAATCCCATACCATGAGATCCCTCATTAAATCAAATAAAAATTATCCTAACAAAAATATACTACAAAACTCTAACAATGAACTGTAGACAGAAACTTTATTACTTATTAAACAAAATAGTTAGTAAAATACTGATGACATCTCATATTATTTAAAAAATATGAATAGTAAAACCGATTACCATTAAAAAAAATTTCTTATCAAAATCTTTAACGCAATCAAGTCTTACAGCATCATTAAAACCTATAGAGAAAAATTGGAACTTAGCTTTTAGTAAAAAGGTAATAAAGGTAATAGACCGTTTTAAAAATCCATTTAATACTGTTTATAAAATGAATGAATAATATTATTTAGTACCTAGAAAATTTTAACTTTTACCAAATATAGATGAATTCATTTTATTTCAGAAAATGATCTGAAGTTTTAAAAACAACAACATACTATAAGATACATACTTTGGAGAAAAATTATTAGCTAAATGATCAAAAATAGAAGATGTTATCATAACAAAATCTCATAAGTGCTGAATAATCTTACAAGTCCTAAAAAAAGTGAATAACACATCATTTCATTCTGCAACAGTCTCTATACCTTGCTAAATCATTTTTAGTAAACAGATACTTTCTCCACATTTACTTTCTGATTAATTCCAACCGGAAGCCTACAGCTCATGTGCTAATGATCTTGCCCACTATTGATATACAATCCAAGAAATGGCTCGTGATTAACTCAAAAAATCAAACTAAATATAAATTCACGTTACGGTAATAAGTCAAAAACGGTTAGAAGTGGTAGTGACAGCTAATAAACTTTAAGAACCATGGAAAGGAAATATAGATGGATTCAATCAAGAAATTTTTTAACTAAAGAAATTCATAGCGATGATAATGTTGTGTTAGGATCAGGAAATGAAAAAATAATTATCAAGTACATCGATAAAGTGAAACGCTGCTATCTAGAAAAAAATCTAAGTTTCTGTTTATTGCAGATTAATTTAGTTAATATCTTGACTACAAACAAAGCTCTCCAACTTCTGATAACGCTAAGGCGTAACATTGAAGTAACAAGTACAAGACCTGATAATATGCTTTTGATAAATATATTCAACATATATTATGAATATACTAACGATGCCCGATAGATTCATACCGAATAGCACGTTACTATTACTTTAGATTTTCGTAGCATTAAATACCAAACTGGTAAAGAGAAATGTAGTAACCATGCCATTCACTTGATCCCAGTTCTAAGAATTTTGTATTCAGATTGAAAAGCGTACGTCAGCACAGATCCCTGATACAGTAACTTAATCGTAAACAATACTCTTAAGAACTATTTCGTTGCCGATAGAGAAATTTTGAATAATTGCATCAAAGTTAAAAAAGTATTACATTGACGAACAGATACACTCATTTTTTAAGTTAATATGAGTAATCCTCGCAAATTGTCATTGTTCATAAGCCGTTTTCAGAAGTATTAAGAACTTGCCCAATAGTGTTATATAAATAAATAAAAATTTATTAAAAAAGACTCAACTCTACTAAAGAGTGGTTGTACTTTGCACAAACTACTGCAGTACAATTATTGTGCAGCAATAAGCTTTAAAAAACAGAACTGACTGAAATTTAATTACAAGGTAAAAAAATACTAACGAATAATAAATAAACAAGCGTACTATAGAAATACAGCAATAATTTTTGTGTTCCTTAAAGTAATTAAGTTGTACCAAATATTTCTCCAATTTTATAAACGTAAGTTTTAAAACTACCAAAAATCCGTGATTTTACCATAATTTGTAAAAATTCCTATAAGTGTTATGAAACATACAGAACAAGCTTTCATCATAAAAATTTATCATTATTTTACCTAAATTAAAAAAAAAAAATCATTTCTTTGTTACATCTCATAGTCAGTTAGTATACTGGTAATTAAATCCATCATGAATTTTTACACTAGAATCACACATTTAATGTAAGTTTAAGAAGTTTATTCATTGTTTATTTTGAATGACATTTAAACATTTGAGACGAAAGCTCCAAGACTGCTTAAAACATCTTCTTTACATGCATGTTTCTCTTTCAGAGATCGTTGGTATGTATCAAATTGAAGATGATGAAATTTTGTACTTTTGAATTTTTTTATAGTTCTAAGGAAATCTTCAATTTTTTTTCAACAGTCTTTTGAATACATATTTAAGCTATTTTGAGCTAAAGATAATGCAAGTATTGTGTAAGCAATATAAAGAAGAAGATTATATATATAGATATATATATATCGATCACCTAGCAAGACCTAACCTTGACAATTAGAAAACTTAGTCAAAATCAAGATTCAAACAAATATGACCATACTTTAAACAAGTCCAGTTATAATAAATTTTAAACAGTTCTTATTATATTTACTTTCTTACAAATTTATACTTTTCATTAAATGCATACGAAATTTTTTTTATGTGTTCTAATATTTATGTATGCATGAAAATTATGTATTATTTAATTACTTCTGCAACATACTTAAAATTAGAGCTTTTTTATTTTAAATTTGTAACTGAAATATCCACCAATATGAAAATAATGACTTCCATGCACTCCATCAATGTCAATAAAACGACATGTTGGCTTATTAATAATAAAATTGTCAAATGAAGAACGCTTGCTTACTTTTTAGCAATCTTCGTATAGTTTGACTGGACAGTAACAGAGTGGGGATAGTTGCTGAGGCTTAGTCGGTAACTATGTGATGATGTGTGCTTTGATGATAATCGTTACGAAATGCTGATAATAAATTAAGAGGGTCAATTACCGAAATGTAAGAGAGTAGAGAAAAATAGAGAGTGATCAAAAAGTAAAAAGGGAGCAGGCAGAGTTCGTTGAAACCGGAATCGAGGCGTTACGGCACAAGGTGTATCGATAATATTAAGGTCTGAGTGAGTATCTCTCCAATAGTTCTTTGTAGTGATTTTCTCACTGAAGTCAAAGATACAACAGGAACGTAAGACCTTAAACCGTTAAAATGATTAAATTGGCAGATAATGGATCGACTACACGAGAGTCAACTTAGTTTAGTGAGGTCTGTCTGCATTTTGTTGGGGAATCGTATGCCTACGCGTTCCATCTACTATTTCTCGATTTGTGGCGTGATCTGTTTTTTTTTTTTTTTTTTTTTTTTTTTTTTTTTTTTTTTTTTTTTTTTTTCATGCGAATTGATACTGCCTAGCAAAGTGAAGTCCAAGCAAAAACTGGCCTTATGGAGTAAGTGCCTCCCTTTGTTTAATGACCAAAGGGATTGGCATTCTCAAGCCGATTTTGCTCCTTAGCAAGTTATTAAATTTATTCTAATTTATTGTTCGTGAATACGGATTTCGATGATATAAGAAATTCCTAATAGTGCTAAGAAAAAAAAGACAAATAAAAGAAGTTTCTCACGGATCAGTGAAGAAGTGTTGTAAGTTAAGAATAAATATACGAAAAATTGTTGCTTCCATTTAAAAAAATCAGTATCGTGGTTAATTTTAACATGATTGAAAATTGTCTCTTTTTTCTGACAGATGAAATATTGAGATTGTATAACTAAATTTATTATTTTTACGAATTCTGGTGTGGAAAAAACTTTTTATTTCATATTTATTACATTTAATTTTAGATTAGATAAGCTAATTACCAAATATTGAAGATAATTTGGATAAAAAGTCAAAAGATAAATTCAAACTAGAATAATACTATCATATGATAATATGAATAAACAGTTAAACGGTACTCAGTGCTTATTGTACTAGATTAAATTCATTATAAAGTTGAAAGATTTTTCGTTTGTTTTTTATTCTTTTTTAATTTATATTGCTTATTTTATGAAAACCCAAGTTATTAATTAAAAGTGGATCGTTTCATATTTTAATAAATTTCACGCCCTTGTGATTAAGTTCGATGTCCAAGATTCTCTGTACCACTGTGCCAACGTAACCCTCGTACAATTTGTGTTTATATCACAAAAATCGCCTCGTAACATATATGAATTGACAAAAATAGTAATAATAATGATAGAAAAAATAACAATACTAATAAAATCAAACACAATTACTTATAATCACTCTGATGAATCACGTGGGATTAACTTGGACGGACGTGGCCTAAGGCTGCATCCAGTACACCTGTTTCCACAAATAGGTCGTTAAATAAGCAAGTCAAACGTCTCTCCACCCAATAAAACATTACTACGCCAATCTCAAAATAGGGGAAGAACAATTGTCAAATCTACCAAACAAAATTGTTTTTCCATAAAATATTCACACAACACAACTCATGTTGCGGAAATAAGAACGTTGCACCAAATTAATAAGATTCACATAAACTGGATATTTTGATCAACGAATATTTACTAAAATAAATAAATACCTTTTTCTATAAAAGTGAAATAATCTTTTTTTTCGTTCAAGAAATTAATTAAAAAAATTTCTTCCTTCTTGCAATTTCGTAAATTTGATCGCTTGATATATGATAGTATCACATTTTGGTAAGAAATAGCAGAGCAGAAAAATTTATTTGTACTGTATCTAAAAATCATTGACGCAATTAATTTTAGTACATCATTCATGACACACTCAATTTTTAGGACTACTTAAAATGTTTGGTCTCACACCAAGAACAACTGTAAGATAATCTACAATAATTATCAACATCCTCATTTTTCTTTCTTCTTCCTTTGATAAAAACACAATCATACTCTTCTTTCTCTCTTACTTAACCTTCTCTTTAGTAGTGCATCAACCATAATTCTGCAGTATCAGCGAAAATTTTCATCACTTTATCGACGAATGCCAGTAGACACAATATAACTTCACACCAAACTCATGAAAAAAACAGAATAACCATATAATATACTCTATATCTAATGTACGCATTTTTATTAACCAGTTTGATACCTACGTGTTGTTTCTCAACTTAACTGCTTTACGATGAAAGTGGGAGTGTAAAATGAGTGATCGATCAGTTTTCCAAAGTTGAAAAAGAAATTGCCTTTAAACGACACTTAGATACTGATGACACAATTTTATGGATAAATTATTACATTTTCATGGCATCAAATTATTTCAAAATTTTTTTATTTCTAAAAAAAATGATTTTTAAACCACTTTCAGTGTCATATAATATTATCTCATTCAAGATAAAGTGGTACAACAGGATTCCTATTATTTCAGATGTAAATTAGGGGCTTACATTTCTTACTTTAGTTATGATAAGCCAATCATATCATTTTTAAAATGTAATAAAAATAAATTAAAAAACGAAGTTTAAAGCCAAGCAGAGTTACTGTAATCTGTTTTGAAGTATCTTCATCTTTTAATTCACACTCATTGATTATGTGTACATTATTATTATTTTTGTAACATATTTTATTTTGACAAAATGTTAATCACCTATTTCATCAAACATAAAAATAAATGAACATCTATTCATAAAACTGGTTTTTCAATGTTTTCTAAGCCTTCTTTTGAATAATCATTGTAGGTATCGTATTCACGATTTATTATCAGAATAAGCGTATTAGTGTACATGACAGATGCAAGCGCAATGTTAAAAATATTATCAGATGAGACAGTTGCTTTGGAATAATCTAGAGATTCGATGAAAACGAATACTCTTATTCTGGCCAGCCTGGCAGTACGTTGTGCCATGGCTATACTCTGTACTTTTCTTATCTGCGTAAGATATTCTTTATTGTTGCTTATTTATTTAATATAAAAAGCACCAATTTCTCATCGGTTAAAAATTTTTCAACATTTTTACTTATACTATTTTTTATAAAGCTACCTCATGGCCTTTAACTGACTTTACGCATACTTTAATATTCACTTTTAAATACTTCTATTTGTGTGTTTTTTCGTACCATCTAAAGAGGCAAATACTTGAACGTTATACATGAAACAATCAATAGTTATTGTATTTATATAACTAAGAGTAAGATCATCAATTAATGTATACCAACTTTACTATTTATATGCAAGTATAAAAATTTTGGTAAGTTAAGTTGTGTTTTATTTATCAATAGTAGTGATGAGCTACGTTAAAAAATTAAAATTTTATGTGCCTTAGTATAATGAGCAGACTTAGTTCGGTCAGACAAGAGCAGAAGTGTTCCCCTGTTTCTGTGCGTCTCTGTTATATCAGTTTTATCTAGCTGTGCAGTTTAGTTCACGCTCAGTCATCGTTCAAGCGTATCCGCTTTGGGATATATTTATATTTACTGCCATTTGGCACGTGTCACTAAATATTCTGAATGAATAAGGTATTACAATTTTTTGTAACCAATAGAAGTGAGTCATTATTTCAGCTGCACCAACCTTCTGATAAATCGTCTGAACATGGCAGACTTAGAGCTCCAATCTTTCTGATTGCTAACATAATCAGCACTTTAGTACCCGCTATATCACATTACCTAAATTGGTGATCCCAACATCTACTGGGCCAGAATTACGATAAGCGAGCAAGCGACCCACGTGAAGTCATACTACGATCTTTAAGCACATCTGCAAGAGCTGAAAAGTAGGCAAGTCTTCTCTACTTTTGCCCAGCATCGCTTTCTCAACTTTCTGTACAGCAGGTAGCATTTGATTAACTTCATAAATACTTGTCTATGTTATCGCCACTGGTCCAACTCGAGTAACAAGGCAACTCGTCACAGATTGTTTATCGCACTCATTGTCAAGCTCATTCATCAATGATTATGGCCTGTGGCAGTTTACCGATTTTTTAGCGAACATCATCGTCGAGAGAGTTTCAGGTATGCGTGAGCAATAATAAGTAAATTACTGCTTAAATAGATAGTGTTGCCACCATTTGTTAGTCTATTTTTTTGGGCACGTTACTCGTGCGTGCGTGTGATTGCTTACACTATGCACATAAGTCTTGTATATCTTATATTTTATAGTTGTGAGACAAAATATAATCACCAACTCTCCCTCACAACTTCTCAAAATTTTGAATTTTTCTTTTATTTCCCCCCCTCAAAATACAAAAAAACACATGATCTCTTTGTACAATAAACCCAATAAAAAATATCATACACCACTTACTGCTTGCTAGGTGGAAATTACTAGTTTCTGGTGAACATCGCAAGTAAGAAAGTAGCTAATAGTATATAAGAAAAGCTGCGCTGACCAAAGAGTATCGCCTAGGTCATGAAAATACGTGTATTGTATATAACTCTTTCTTCCAACTGTCATAATATAAAGGAGTGGTAGAAAACCGTACACATTAAATAAACATCACTGTATGATAAAACTCTTGGCTTTTTTCTTCTCCTCTGCTCTCCACTTCTTTTCTCGTCTTTTGTCTGCACTGGGTGCTCATGACCTCTCCACTACCCAACCAAGAGTGGAGGCGATTGACCCCTGGTCAGCGTATAGACAACTATCTCTTACAGGGCTACGTAGTAGTAACTTCCCTAGAGTTTCACCCAAAACAATCTACTTGGTACTTAGCTATTCAGCTCCCAGAAGACTTCTTCGAAGCTACTTCCCCATATCCCCTTGGAGCGAAAAGGAGTGATTTTACCCAAAGGGTAAGACCACCCCAATCAACCCTAGCGCCTTTACTCCCCGAAAGCCACTCCTCATCACGGCCACCCATCCAGAGCCATTAGAAGGGCTGAAATCCCTCATTCGCAGTGTGGTCCAAGTGTTGCCTCCACTCTAGCATCCAAAGACATCTCGGCACAGGGACGAACATCGAGGCGACGCAAAACAACCCCAGCGTAAAATGGTTGTAATATATATGTAGTCATGAAATTTTTGTTAAAAAAAAAAAAAATATGTAAAAAAGTATATATACATCAAACACCCTGGCCAATAGATCTCTTTGGTCTCTAAGAATTACTGCACAGCCACCGAACACTTACAACGATCCAGACCTACCTCGACGACAACGACGAACCTATTACTCCCATGGCGTCGGGTGTGACACTACCATCGTTATTTGGTTCAAAGGGACTTCTTGACTCTCCGGAAAGTAATTCTGATCACACCCAACCCCCTTTCTTGGCTCAAAACCATTCCCCTCTACAGTCCACTCGTAACATAATGAGCTAAAAACTTATGATGGCCCTGAAAAGGGTCAGCGTTGATACTTCCAGTCATTTCTTATTATTATTCTCGATAATGAAGAGCTGGATGTGGGTACCTTGACTATCATCTTTGGAGTCTACGCATACGAAAATCATGCTGGAAGGAAGGACGCTTCTGGCTGAAGAATATCTCATTTTCGGATCATTCCTTGGATAACCAACCGTTTGCCGTTGGTCCGCTTGAGCTGTTTGGACAATATCCTGGACCTTAGCAGGTACAAATAGTTCTGACCCTTAAAAAAGGGATGTAAAATCGTAATACAATGTATCTATAGGTTAATGTGAGTTACCATTTCACATCCCTTCAGTAAGAGTCAGAACTTTTTGTACTTAATAAGGACCGGGACGTTGTCCAAACAGCCAAGACATTATTTTTATTTTTGAATAAGCACAAAAGTATGACAGTACCACCATTTGACGTTGTTTCCAATTGTTTACTAAATGCCATTCAACGTCTTATGTGAATCAAAATTTTCAGCATAGATATGTCAGCCCACTATAACCCTCATAACTCTCATAACCACAAACTCTGAAAAATCACCTCCATCGACCCCGAAGCAGACTAACCTATCTAACTTTGCATATAACAAGTTAAAGCAACTGCTTTTCTGTAAATCGATAAGCTTTTGAATCATAGATAAGCTAGCCTAATCTAACCCTAATGTACCTTAAGCCCATACATCCTTATAACCCTTAAGCCCCCACGCAAATAAAATCCTGCTCTCCTTAAGTTCTACGCTCTTCTTATCCAAAGATCAGAGTTGCATAGCATACAAAAGAATTACTTTATAAACGACGAGTTCTTACACAAACAAAACCCTGTTCTTTTTGAGTTATACGTGTCTGTTATGGATTGGTAAAAGTTTATTTGCAACTTTTAAATGACACAGTATGCAAAAGATTAACGAACCTTAAGCCTACAATTTTAAGTAAAAAATCTCCAAGTTTTAAGCCTGGATTTCTATAAACTTTAAATAAATTTATCCGAAGCTCACATATTACAAGCCTATAAACCCAAAGCCCACAAACCTTAAGCCTGCCTGCTCATTAGAAACCCACACAGTTTACAAACCCTAAACTCACAAAATTTAAATCTGCAATTTTAAGCTTATAAACCATAAGTTTTATCGTTACAAGCTCAAAAATCGAAGTACCACACACCCTGAACCTAAATATTCCAAGCTTACTAAACTGCTTCTCTTACATTCTTAACCTATTATTTTATACTTATAAAAGTACTCACTTAGTTGCAACATGTCTTTTCATCCTAAGCTTATGAGCTTATGTATCACTTACATAAGTAACCTAAGATTACTGATTCTAAGTATCTAATTTTGTAGGCAGTAAAACTACTTCAATTTTATAACCTAGTAGATATTTGGGCACCCTACTTTTGACATATTGTACGAAAAACTACTTTCTTGTCTTTTTGGAAGTTGTAAGAAAATTTTCGGTTTCAAAATTTATTACGCTTTGGATTAGAGTATTCAGGTTAGAGTTTCTGATTATATATATGTATAAATAAGTTCTTGTTATACAAGAAAAATTAATTCATTTTTAACATTGTATTTAATGGATAAGACTCTCTTGGATTTAAAACACTGTTTCTTTATTTAATGAATGAGGTACGAAGAATATGATACTGAGAGATTGAATGATGTAAATTTTTTGGTTTTGAAATTAAGAGTTGATAAATTCATGTTGTATAATATTATAAGAATGTACATTTCTTATTTGTAGTAGACCAAAGAAAGTGTGTGTTAAAGTTAGTATTAGAGTAAGTAAGTTGCTGGTTTGAAGCTAGTTAGCTTTCAGTTAATCAGTAGGGATAGAAAAGTTTTAGAAAATGTAAGTAGATAAGGTTTTTTATTCAAGCCTTAAAAATATTAAAAATTTTTGGTTTTAAATAGATGAAAAATGGTCTGTTAATTTGAGAATAAAGTTTTAAGAAAGTGCGTGGATTAAAATTTTGTATCAAATATCTATGATTTAGAGGTTGATGTTCCAAAGTGATATTTTAAATTAAGAGCATTTATTGAAGCACAAGTTTTTACTTTACAAATTTTTTCTTATGTATGATAAAATTACTTTTGATTAAGTCGATTTTTTATAGTAATCCTTTTAAACCGTCAAGCAAGTTGCAAGTTATTAAAAATCCTTATGCGAATAAATTAGATCAACTTTAGTATGTCTGTGCAAACTTCGAACACAATGTTTTTGTAGAAAAATAAATGAATACAAAAAACAACACCTTAAACATTAAAATAATGTACCAATAAATCGTGGGTACTAGAGTCCTTTTGTGTGGATGGAAAAAAAAAAAAAAATTTTTAAATAGCAAACCTAAATGTTGAGAGTGTAACGCCTGTTAAAAAAAGTCACAGAAACGTGCTCAAGTTTAAGGAAAACTGTAGATGACATTGAAAACGAAGCATCAAGTTTTCTTGAATACTCATTAAGCAATAATGATGTTACCGATGCTTGCTTGCTCGAAGATATGTTTTATCATCTTATCATACTACAATACAGTTTTCTTGCTAATGACTGATGCTTGTCCACCTAAAGATTTCTTATGTTAACTAATTATATTACAAAATTAATTCACTTTCTAATCACTAATGCTTGCTCGCCTTAGAGCACATTTTGTTAATAAATAATTCTAAAACATGGTTGGCTTGCTAATCACCAGTGCTCACTCGTCCAAGAAAATGTTTTGTTAACTATAACCATACTATAAAATAAATGGCCTGCTTATCGTCAATACTTGCTTTTCTAAGGGCACATTTTATTAATAAATACTATCTAAAACCAGTGGGCTTGTTAATCACGGGCGTTTACTTACCCAAGTATATATTTCGTTAACTATAACAATGCTAACGAACAGTTGGGTTGGTAATCCCTAAAACTTGCTCTTCTTCCAAGGATTTATTTTATTAACTAACTATACTAAAAATAAGTGGCCTGCTAATTGGAACTGCTTGCTCGTCTGGGGGCACATTTCGTTGATACATAATACTAAAAAATAGTAGGCTTGCTTATCACCAGTGCTTGCTCATCCAAATATTTATTTTATTAACTATAACTGTTCTAAAAACAGTTGGATTGCTAATCGTAGATGCTTGATCTCTCAAGAATATAATGCAACTACTTAGAAATTCAAAAATTAGAAAAATGTTCTTCACATCCACGGCTATTAGACCGTTTTTTAAATAAAATGTGAATGACATTTCTTCGCTACGCCATATAGCACAGGTCCCTGTAACAAAATTTGCTGACAGCATAAAGCGTCTAACCTAGCAAGTTCAATTTTCAATCCTTACGAATTATTTTAGTAGGCTTATACGGCAATAAAAAATGTTAATTTTTTTATATTGACAACAGTGTATACAAAGTAATAAATAAGTTTTTAGAAAAATGATTTTCAAAAGCCATTGTTGTATAAGGCATATTCAGTTCACGTGCATGTATACTATTAAACGATAGGGTTGGTTACGCCAATATAATCAAGTATGCCAATTCTAATCAGTAATCGCTAATAAGGTCATAAAATAAAGTTTTTCCAAAAAATTGTTAAAACTGTTTTCATTGTTCTTGTTATTTGCGTGTATTACTCGTATTTTTTACCAAGTGCCCATGAAGGGTAAAAAAAAGAGTGAGTTCGCTTATCTCTCCAACGATCCTTTGAACTCACACTTCACATCTTAACCAAATAATAAAAAACAAATGAAATAAATAAATTTATCACTACAAAAAATGAATACTAAAAAGTGTGTTTTCAAAAGATCTTACAACAAATTCTTATACAATAAAAATTTTCGCTTTATAATTCGTAATAAAATGAATTAAAATTGACGCAGAATTTTCTAGCAAATACATTTTTTCTACGCATTGCCTGGAGAGTTAACCAACACAACTGACTACCGCCCGCCTTGCTCTAGCAACTTACTCCCATTTATTTGAGCAATCGCGACCCCTAATTCCTGATCAACTGGCAATTTTATCAATTTGATGACTGGTCGCTTGAATTCTGAAGCCACCGTCTTGACTCTTACCACTCTCACCAACCCATCAGAGCCAGGGAAACACTCAATCACTCGACCCAATGGCCATCGACCAGCAGGAGATTGCTCATCACGCAAAATCACTACGTCACCTACTTGCAAATTCTCCTTTTCCTTAAGCCATTTATTTCTCTGTTGAAATTGATTCAGGACTTCCTTGCGCCAGCGAACCCAAAAAGAATTGCGCATCTGAGTAAGCAGGTTCCAACGCCGATACAAAGTTAATCGTTCACCCGGATCAGAGCAGGACTCAAGAACAGACAGAGGTGCAGATCCAATCAAAAAATGATCCGGGGTCAATGCCACACTATCTTCACCCTGCGAGTTTAAAGGGCACAAAGGCCGAGAGTTCAGACAGGCCTCAATCTGTGCTGCCAAAGTCGAAAATTCCTCGAAAGTAAGCGAATTTTCACCCACTACCCTACGCAAATGGTATTTAAAAGATCGAACGGCTGCCTCCCACAGACCACCAAAATGACGCGCTCTGGGTGGAATGAATTCCCATACAATCCCTTGTTCCGCCAGTCAAGCCACAACATCATTCATTTCCTTGAACGCTCCGTTGAAACGGCTCTCAATTTCTCGTGAAGCGCCTCGAAACGTGGTACCATTATCAGAGAAAACCCTAATACAAACACCTCTACGAGCAGTAAGCCGATAAAATGCTGGAAAAAATGCCTCAGAAGAAAGATCCAACACTACCTCGATGTGTACAGCTCTCACAGTCATGCATACAAAGATCGCTACGTATCGTTTGACCGTTTTGGCCCCGCAACCCTTAGAAAAGAGTATGGGAAACAGTCCAGCAAAATCAACTCCAATAAAGGCAAACGCTCGAGTTCCATTCAATCGATAGGAAGGCAAAATACGCATTTTTTGTTCAACTACCTTACCAGTATGACGCGTAAAAATTACACACTTCCTATAAACACTCCTGATCAGCTTGTTACCATGGACAATCCAACAAAAACGACCTAGATAACTTTGCATGAGCGCAACCCCACAGTGCATGGTAATAAAATGAGAATACTCAACTAAGCGTCGAACCAATGGCTCATCAGCCGGCAATATAACAGGATGCTTTTCTTCAAAAGTCAATACAGAATTTTGAAACCTTCCACCAACCCTCAGCACTCCGTCTTTATCAATAAAGGGCGCCAAGCGCAACAAACGCGAGATCATTGGTATCGAGCGCTTTCTCTGCAAATGGTCAATCTCACGAGTAAAATGATGGCTCTGTATAAGTCTATAAAAAGAGACACGTGCCGCCCGCCAAGCCCAGGTTCACGAAGCAACGTAACTCACATTTTCACTCGATACTCGCAGTCCAAGTCGCCACCGAAACATAACCACTAGCACTCTCAAAATCTTAGAATACTTTGATATTTGCCTCAACCGAGTAAGTGCTTCAGATTCTACTTTACCCGAACTCTCCTCTACTTCGTTAGCCACAAGAGATGCCACGGCCTGGGAACCCTCTATGGATGCCACCGACAGAGATGGAGGAATATCATCACCCAGCCACGCAGGCCCATGCCACCATAAGAGAGCTAGGCGTGATGGTGTAACTCCTCGAGCAGCAATATCTGCAGGATTATTGGCAGACCTTACGTGACTCCATGTGACACGAGGAAAACGAGTTAATACCTCACTAACACGATTGACAACAAAAACAGGCCAACGCGACGGATGACTCTTCAACCAGTCCAACACAACCTGGGAGTCACTCCAAAAGGAAACACTTTTCGGCTTTATTTTAAGCTGCCCAATAATAAAATCTGTCAAACGAGCAAGGAGAACAGCTCCACAGAGCTCCAACCGCGGAAGCGACTGAGTTTTAACTGGAGCCACTTTGGACTTAGCCATCAACAAAGTAGATTTTCCATCAGAAGTTACACAATAAACTGCGGCAGCGTATGCCCTTTGAGAGGCATCGCAAAACCCATGGAGACTCCAGTTTTCAGTCGATATGACTCCCACTGCACGAACAATCCTAATCTCACTCAACTGATTTAATGAATCACGAAATGCCAACCAACGCCTCTCTAAGTCAGCTGTAAGAGCTACATCCCAATCTAATTTTTCAATCCACATATCTTGCATTAGTATTTTTGGCACGACAATTATAGAAGCTAAGAAACCAAGAGGATCGAATAAACGTGCAGTCTCCGATAAAACAATCGTTTTCGGGATCTTAACAAAAAGAGTAGGAAGATCAATCTTAAAACGAAATTCATCTTCATTTGGACTCCACCTCAATCCTAAAGCTGAAACAATCTCATCGATATCTACAGAAACCTCCCCTTCTGACAAGCCCTCGATTCCTTCCAACAGTTCAACTGTATTCGACGCCCATTTACCGAGCTGCATACCAGTACCAGCCAACAACGAAACCAACTGATCACGCCGAAGAGTTGCCTTCCTCAAAGTATCAGCAAATTTAACGATTAACTTATCTAAACTCTCATCAACATGAATGTGATGAGCGTGCACAGTCAAATGACTCTCCAAATTAATATTAACAGGTCCAGTGAGGATCCAACCAAACACCGTCAGTTGAGCTACCGGTGCCCCGATCGGGCCACGTCGTATGCCCTCCCTCAATATATCGGCATAAATGTCAGCACCAAGAATAGCATCAACGCGACCGGGTGAACTATATTGCTCGTCAGCTAGCTGGATTCCACTCAATTACCGATTGTCCGGAATCTCCGTCACTCTACAAGGAATAACTCGAGATAAATCACCAAGAACCAAAAATCGATGCGAACTCACGAATTCTCTATCCACACTGGAGCCGATCAGAGCAGTGACCTCGTGCGACGCCCTAGCACAAACCGTTGATCCAACGCCTCAAATCGATACCGAAACCCTATTCCGAGGTAATAACAAGCAAGAGGCTACGTTCTCTGACAGAAAAGACCGTTCAGCACCCGGATCTATAAGCGCACGAATAACACGAGATCCACCTTTCGGATTTTTCAAAACAATATTTGCTGTAGCAAGTAGAACTCGACCATCAATTGAAGCCGCAAAAGCGAGTGTCGATCCACCAGCAGTGATCTCCTTACTACCATTTGAAGAATTGGAATGAACTGTCTGAGCCTGATGTGCTCCTGTCTGCGAAGCAGCCGGCCCTGGGCCCCCAGCAGGCTGCAAATGCAACAATGAATGATGACGCTTCTGACAATGACTACAACAGCGCTTCGAGGAACAATCAGCGAGACGGTGTCCCCTCCCTAGGCAATTTAATTTTCTTTTTTACAAAATTTGAACCGTGCATTAGCATCCAACGATCGAAACTTTTCGCACAAATATATATAATGCATGCCCTGACAAAATACGCAAACCTCTCTAGAATTCTCATTCACCGCGTTGGCCACGACAGCACGAGACTGATTCCTCATCGCACCACCCGTTTTACCGCTTGATTCGGCCCGAGAAAATGATTCACTTCTTGAATCAGAGCGAGACTGGTCCACAGATCGGGCTCGACGCTCTATAAAGGTAATTAATTCCTTATACTGATCGAATGCGTCCTCGCCTTCTTGTGAAACATTCCACGACTCTTGCGTGCCCGAGTCAAGTTGACGCACGATGCAGTGAACAACAAAATGATTACACTGCTCTACAGGCCAATTAAGATCGACGAGTGCCTGTATGGTTTCTTCTGCGCGATCAATAATAGCCGAAAGATCATCCACTCGGCATGCTCGAACCGTGGGCAACTGAATAAGATTTTCCAAATGAGTCACAAGGCGTAAACGACGATTATCATAGCGCTGCAGCAAACGCTCCCAAGCCACAGAGTAATTCGTCTCAATAACTGCGAGCCCTTTTAATCTACTAGCAGCAGCACTCTGCACCGAATTCAAAAGATGCTGCAACCGAGTAACTCCCGACATGTTTGTCTGCGACTGCAGTACGGCTTCGAAACGTTGTTTAAAACTCTCCTAGTTCTCCTGTCGACCGGAGAACATGGGAAATGAAAGCGAAGGCACGGTTGAAGCGGACGTCGTTACTAGACCAGGCTCAATATTAAGGCTCAAATGACCCGGAGGCATTGACTTCGCATTTTTAAGTGCACGAATTTTTGCCGCTAACAACGAACGAGCATCAAGATATGCAGTTTCCGTCCGCGCATAACCGTCCTGACGAAAATAATCATGATTTATTAATTGATCTTCATACTCCATAAGTGCATAATGCTCAGTTACAAACGCTGACCAATATTGCTCCAACAAGGGCGCACGCAACTCATATTGCTCTATAGTCTGTTTAGTCGGACCGGCTTTCTCAAAAGTATTTTGTGCGAAATTAATAATTAACTGTGCGCGTCGCACCTGCTTCGAAACAGCAGTCTGTGCCATCGTGCCAATCTTGATTTATTCTCAACGAGAAACAAAAATTCGCTATACTTTCCTCACAACAATTAGCGATAACAAAAAACCTTCACAGTAAAATTAACAATAACAAAGTATAAAAGTTCCAATCTTCTCATTGAGCATCTAAAACAAATTTTTAAAATCAAAGTTAAAATTCCTACGAATATACTTACAAGGTTCCAAAAACAAGTTTTGTATTAAAACCACAACAACAACAGAAAAGTTCGGCTGAGCCAAACGTCTACTTATCGGTATACAGCGAGCAGGTATCTCAAGCAGCGACGGTGACCTCTCCGTGCTCAATGTGTAGCACGTACATCAGGTATAATCGTCGAAGGTAAACAATCGTGACCTCGAAGTGGTTGATGCTTGCCGTCCTCTATAGTCATGCAGCAATGCGACTTTGCTGCGAGTATCCAATCAAAGCAGCACCACCATAACTGTGCTCAACCAGTCGAAATCACATCCCAGAAAGACGGAAAAGGGCCAAGTTCCCAATGAATCCGAGTTGAAAACAACTGCGCTTCGAGTACATTTTTTTTGTTACAACCTACAGTAAATGCACCGACACAACGATACGAAGAAAAAACGTTTCCTCTCACTATCAACCACGCTCTGCTACCAAAAATGCTGACGCTTTAAGTCAATCGAATTATTGACTATCATACGCGGAGCAACTGCCACAAATTTTGCCATGGTTGATAGTAAAGGAAAGTAAAACAAAATAAACTGCAAGAACAATTTTCTTAACTCACGAAACGAAATTGACTTTATTTGTTTTACCTTTCGAAAGGTCTCGAATAATATAGTTGCCTGGCCGCTCACCAAACACTCACCTCCTATCTCTTCTTAGTAAATTTACAAAATACCTGCGCTGTGTTACTAATCTCGCTTGCAGATGTTGAGGTGAGACGAAGGCCTTGATTTGACGAAGAAAAAACGATGTATTTGTCGGTGCCTCCAAAAGGCTGCTCGTTGCTGATGAAGTCCACGGCAATTGATAAGTTGTAGTCTAGTCGCTCTCTCGAATCTCCAAATTTGAAGAAGAGTCGACTCCATGGCTTCCCAGTTGCTTGCTCCGGCCGAACAGAACAGAAAAACTAAACTCGAATATGCTTCGCACCATCGACTACCTCAAGAAATTTTCCCCCACGCGTAAGGAAAAGCGAGCTATCCTCGTCTAGTTAATACCTAACAACACACAGACTCACACGGAGAGAGCATACCTACTACTCAAATTACAAATTTACTCTCTACTCTTACATCTCTCTCTTTCTTTCTCTTTCTTATACATCCGAACAACATTTATTATCGAAATGGCTATTATATCCGATTAGCAATACGTTATTGCAAGGTATTATACCATTATTACTGTAGAATTATTTTTTGGGATGCTAATATTACTATTTTTTAATTTATAATTACGATCCACGCTTATATTATTCATTTTTTAAAAGTCGGGGTATCCATTTTTATTACTGTAACTATGGATGGAAATTTTTTTTGACAAATTTTCTTGTACACACATTTTCATCTGTATTGAAACAATGAGTATTTTCAGAAATACGACCATAAAGCATTTGCTTTAAGTACACTTTAATACTTGATCCAGCTATAGTTAGTAAGTGCAATATACCTTCAACTAAGGAACTAACTGCTGGTATGTTATTTATATGTATGTTGGAAGCAAGTCCTGTCTGCATAAATTTCTTTTATTAAACATCCACACTCACGCATACGTAAGAATCTGTATTCTCTTTCATAGACTCTGTTTGGTATTTAGCACGTTTTGGTATATGAGTAATGTTAATAAATGGGATTAAACAAGTCTTTTATGCAGTGTCAAAATTGGGTTGAGAAGCTTTAATAACCTTGTTTTGACAGGTCCTGATCTACTTGAGTCTTTCGGGTGTGACGATACATATTCGTCAATTTTTATTCCTCAGAAAAAAGACATACGGTACATGTTTTTAAAAATATAAATCAGAAAGGATGATTAAGATGCTGCAAAATTTTTGTAGAAGAATAAAGACAGGTTGAAAAATACGAAAAAATATCCGTATTTAAAGATAAACACAAGCAAATTTTTTCGTCTACAAAGGGTTACTAAATCTAAAAAAATTAGGTTTCTGCCAAGCTATATTTTTGGAAAAGAATTCCAACAAAATGTAAATTTCTTCCTTTTTCTTTAAACTCAAATATTGATGTAACAGATTTTGCTACGCTAAATTTCATAGAATAAAAAATTAAGAGATGCTAAATTGATTAAGTTATCATTATGAAAATAATAAAATAATAAATAATTAAATTAAAACCATACAGCTGCATGTCTTTGTGACGCGAGTAGCCAAGACTTAGTAGTTTAACATCTTAACCTTGTTATTTAAGATCATACGTTTAAAATTAATCTAAAAGTTTTTTTGAAGCAATTCAAAAATTTTTTTAAATGGGTAAATATTTGATCTACTTGTCATGGACATTTTTGTTTTAGACCGTTTAGAAAAAATTTTGGGAATAGTAGTTCTCAAGAATAGCAATTGATACCATCCTTTTACACTGCCATGAATGGCATGATAAAATTGTTTCCTGCAGCCTTGGATAAGAATAGTTGGTATCATATTTGTCCAAGTTTCCTTAGGAAAGAAGACATTAAATGGCCCTTCTGTTCATTACTTCTTAAGAAAACTATACAAACAAAGAAATCAGAAACAAACAAAGAAAGGATTCCACTTGTTAATTCTACAGAAAAATTGCTACAATTTCCCAAATTTTTTTTTGATCTTCCAAGACTGATATGATGGTTTAACTTTGAAAATTAATTTTTTATGTTATTTTTGTGCCAGGCATTTAGTTTCATGATAAAGAAAAATTTGTAAATACTGAATGATTAGATAATGCAGAAAGATTATTAATTTCCAACTTTGAAGTCAATTATTTTGGTAAAGGTATATTAATTTCGAAAGAAAAAAAATCGGTTGAAGACAGTAAGTTAAACATTTAAACTCTGTTTAATAATGAAAAAAATTCACTAAAGGTTGAAAGCTCCACAGATCTTATCTCTGGATAATCTAACAAACTTTAATCCTCCATTTTAGATGAAGATCACCCAGTAGTCAAATTCATAATTGAATATCATGAAAAATATTAGTTTCATAATATAATGTTTTTTAAACACGAATCAATTTTTACTGGGGTATAAAAATAGTAGTTTTCATGAGATAAGTGTCATGGTCTCCGAGGATATTTTTCAGCCCGAGGTACGTAAGGTAAACTTTGTGCGATATGTAGAAAATCCTATATTTTCTACCGAGGGCACACCAGCTTCTCAAAACCGCCCGAGGTAGGAAAAATTACTTTTTGTATCCAAATCCACCTTATTTATAAAAAATATACTAGTGAATAAAATAAAGTGACCAATAATGGGGACATTAAGTCTGCTGGCGTGAGCGATAAGTGGGAAATTTATTTTATTTATTTATTTATTTTTGTAGTTTAAAAGCTCGAAAAACTTTAAAAAGCATTTAGGATAAAAAAGTTTAAAAGATTTTTGTAGAATTCTAAGAGAAAATCCTCTAATAACAAAAATAACCAATCTTCTGTATTTTCAGCTAAGATACTACTCTTACCTTTCAATTTTTGTGGACTTGACAGTTTTAGATTATATTTTCGAAAATTAGTCAAAAACGAGAAAAATGCTAGATAGATTTTTTAAAGAAATTGAGCATAACCGCAACTCGACTTAAATTTCTGTACAGCCTAAAAATACAATTAGCAATAGGGACAGTACAAATGTTTATGACAAGAAAATAATTAAGTTTATGAGCTGGTAAGTCATAGCAAACATCATTTAAAGTTTCTACAAAAAATTTACAGTAATATTATTTTGTAGCTTATGAATTGCTTTACATGTTGCATTATGCTGTGTTAAGTTATCCTGAGTAGATAAAAATGAATAATGTTTTAAATACCATTAAATACTGAATGAGAAATTACAAGGGAAAAATGTCAATAAAAAAATTACATGGTTGTACCGTTTGACAAGTTTTAGTTAGCTTTATATAATTGACATTTAAGTGCTATATTTCAATAAAAAGTATAAAAAATATTTTTTTCAAACATTAATACAGATGTTGACACAATATTTTGAAAGCTATATAGAAGTTGTATTGAAAAATTGATATTAGAAAATATTTAGAGGGTAGATATTTAGGTAAAAGTCACGGAATGACCTAATTTTACTATCACTAGTGCATCTTAAATACAGACAGACATTAGTTTTAAAGTAACTACATTTAAAGAATCTATAAATTTACCGAAAAGTTCTTCATTAGCTTGGTTAAAATTAAATAAAGTTGCTGACTTTAGACAAAATGTTAAATGTCTAGTTAATTCTAAAAATTTCATTTTCAACATCGAAATAGAAGAAATTGACAACAGCAACTTTAACAATCACGTGCCGTATAATTATTGGACCATGACTATGCTTGTGTCAATCAAGATCAATTAGGTTAATTTCGGGTTAGTCGTTTGAATTCCCAACCTGACATGTTCTCTTTAACTGCAAGAGTATAACAACTCCTTGCACATACCAATATTCGCCGTTTCTCTTTCATCAAGTACTCTAAAGTATCTGTAAAGGCTGAAGAATGAATTGAGTTGCGGCTTCTAAATGAATGCACGACTTCATTTGGTGATTAAGCTGCGTATCAAAAAGCATGCATTTTAAACAATTGTTAGACTCAGTTCAGTGACTAAGCTGTGTGAGTAAAGCTCGAGAAAACCAGGCCACTGTTAAAAGAAAACAAGAAAAAAAGGACTGTAACCTTGGGCTCTGACGTTAAAAGCAGCAGCCTTATTATCGTCATCACCACCAGTACCCTTGTGTAGAATTAGAATCATCGTTCTGGTCAACCTTGTAAGATCTTCCGGCTGTTTGCCCAAAAGCATTGACTAACCAACGATCATAGAAGTAAAGTGAGTTCAGAAAAACTATTAATTATTTAAACACTGTATATGTGAAATTCAAAGTTTATAATTAACATTATTGATAAGAATCGATTATTTCTGGCTTTACCAAATTTATTAAATCATCAGATAATACATAACTTAATTTTTTATTAAAATTCACATATTTCTACATTAAAAATTCCAATTGATAAGAAAAAGATTGGAGCCTCAATTGATGTATTGAATACCAAGCAAATATAAACAGACTAAAGTATGATACAGGCCTTTACAAGGACGTCAGATAAAAAGATAAATTGACATACGCAACTACTGCATTCTATATACAGAAATACATACAGTAGATCAACGGCAGATCGACGTATGACACACCAACACCTTTATACATATCATTCAGTGAAGCTTAACACTTCAACGATAAGTTAATGATTCAAAAGAGAAGCCTGTTGTAAGTAAGAGCAAGTAAGGCCTTCGGGCCAATGGCTAGTTTCCGTCAAATAACTGTTAAATTAATTTATGAGTAGAATGAATCTGCGAGTTTTGAATTTTACTTAGAAGTTCAGACGTAACGAAACAGTATACCGTATATACATAATACATATGTTGAGTGAAATCTTCAGGAGTGAACAAAATTATTATTATTTCATTCAAATTTGTTATTGATAAAAAATATTTCTTTGTATTTATAAAACATACATAACAATGAAATGATTGAAACCAAGCGTCATTTTTACTTTTAAAAAATAAATAAAATTTGATTTATCAATATTTATTTGCATAGGCTTAGAAAGACTATTGTAAGACAAGAATTTTAAATGTTACATACATAACTACTCGTTTCTTGAATAAAAAGACACTTGTTTTATTTTGAAGTACACTATAGAACTGGTACAGTTTGTTTTTTATTTAATTTTTACTTTCATGGTTTATATTTAATTATTAAAAAGTCTTAATATTTAGAAATGATTTAATTAAAAATGTATAATTACTTAAGTAATTGTATAACTATATAGCTGTTTTTGATCAGTTGTATTTAATGTCAAAATTTACTGTACTATCCTATTCTGTATGATTGAGCCACAAGTTTTGAAACGGTCATTGAGGTATTGCTAGGTAATACTTAGTTACACTTTTTGAATGATAAACAGATGTGATCAATCTAAGGCGTGCAAACATTTTTCATCTTGAATAATGAAGCAGTAAATTCATATTTTAAAAAAGTAGCTTTACTTTATTTATATTACCAAATGGCCAATTAATTCCTGTGGAATCTACCACGATAGCAGTTTCTTAAAAGATTTGTGGGAAATTTTGTGCGTCCTTCAAGTTCAAAACCATACTATTAAACGTACCTAATTTTTTACAAATTGAAAAATAAGCAGTTAGAGTTATTAACCTAAACATTTGAATGATTACTACAAATTAAAAGAAAATTTTAATAATGACTTATTTCGACGGTCTTGAAAAGTTTTTATTCATTTAATTCATCAAGACTGTGAGGGTCTATGGTATAGATTAATTAAAGTTCTAAGTTTGGTTATGGAAACTTAAACTTTTTCTAATATTTTAAAAGAGTATAATAAAAAGAATCAATAGATTTTCACTTAAATTATTTACTTTAATAAAGATGATTGAAAAATTGCAGCTAAAATAGTTACTGATAAAAAAGTTGGAAATAAAGATCTCATTTTTATGATAATAACAGATAGTAAATCTTCATAATCTTTACGTTTTATATAATACAGAAAATAATGTCCTCCACAGTTGGCTTTCTTTATGATTATTTATAAGTCCAAAGTCAGAGTTTTGATGTATAAGGTTTACATTTAAAATAACTTTTATTTTTTTATGGACAGTCACGTGTCACTGTATTAACATGTATTAATTTTGAATTCATTTGTATTTAAAGTATATTAAAAAATCTGTTATGAATAAAAAACATCACATGGAATCAGATTTTTTATTTCTAAAAATCAGCTCTTGTGTTATATTTCTAAATTTATTTAAATTCATGATAGCAATACCTTGCAAATAAAATGAAAGACTACTGTGGTGTACAGTAAAAGTGATCTAGTGGGTGCAGTAGACTGACGGTGGAGAGGTGTGAGGAAGCATAGGAGATTTGATGTAAAAATAAGAAAAATTATGGGAGATGAGGGTAAGGGTAGTCCAAGATTGTCTTAAATCATCAAAAAGTCATCATTCTTCTGCCTTTTTTTCGACTATTCCTTAAAAAGAACAAGTAAAAAAAGTTGTTTTTTCATACCATGTTTGAAAAATCAATATGGACATTTACAAAATTTTGAAAAAATTTTTGTCAGAACATAACCTCTCAAAATTCGAATAACAGTCTTGTCTCAAAAAAGGAGCTATATAGATCCTAAATAACCATTTTTACGGGTTCTCTAAAAGGTAACTACTTGATCTACTACAACTACATGATCAACGCGCAAAAATAGAAAAGGGTTGGACAGATAGGTAAAAAATAACTCCACGTATAAGAAATAATTATTAAGGTGTAAGAATATATGTTTCACGGATTCATACAAACAATCGTAATAGTTCTAAGAATAGTAAGTAATATCTCAAAGACAAAACTACCTCCTAAATATCCTAGCTATAAATTTATTTATTTTCTTTTCTCTATCGTGTATTACAAGAACAATTATCACGTGACCAAAATCTATATTCATATTATCAATTTTAAGATTAGTAGAAATGAGTTATAAACACCGGTAACTTTAATATTAAATCATAAATAATCATAGAAGATAAATTAAATGAAAACATAAGACTTTACAATGAAAAATAGCTATATTTTTATTGTTTTTCTTAATCTCAATCAGGTATAGTGGGTTATTTTACTTTTATGATAGCCCAAATTAAAAAAAATTGTCATTCGTGAGATACAATGATTTTAACAAGGATTGATTGTACATGTATAACGTCATATTAAATGTACGAGTAGTAATTTTAAATAAAAGGAATTTTTGTCCAACCTAATTGAACAAAAGTACCTTTTTTCGTGGCAGTATGGTGAAAAATTTGCTTCGTTCTGCATTACATGACCATTAGCTCTTACATGTATTAATATATATATATATATATATATATATATATATATATGCTTGTGTATATGTATATATATGTATATATATGTATATATATCATAGCGAGCATTAACGTACTTAGAATGCGCGAATTACGTGTAATATAAGTAGTACGTACAAGTATATGTATTTCATGCACGCGCGTGCTCGAATACATAATAATAACATTAATAACAATAGTAATAATAATAACAATAATTATAAAAACAATTATAATAACAATCAAAAAAATAATAATAATGAAATTTTAACTATTTTAATATCAGATTCTTAAAGACCTATTAAAATTAGGTGTAATCTAACTTTCTCAGTTTCTGATATACCGAGTTTAATAACATTTGAGTTGGAAGTTTCACTTCTGCTGGGGATTCCAAGATCCAATCCTGATTTTTTTACCAATACCTCAGCATAGTAGAGTAAGAATATCCACTACTTGATGACATGCACTTACCACCCACAATTCTTAAAAGAAGCGTCTTACGGTGCCTCCTTACACTAAGCAAGTATCTCCAATTATCTCACATATCTGAGATCTTGTGATAATTTGTAGGTCTCATGTTTTAACGCTTGTTTATTGTTTTTCTGTTGACCCTTAGGACTGTTCCGTCGGTTCAGTATGAAATATCCATTTACATATATATGACAGCCACGTCTATCCACGGGTCGAGAAAGAGAGACTTTACTTTCGTACAATAGTGCTCACACATCCGCGCTTCGTCGGTATATGTACAGCAAGAGGAAGGCAGCGGAGTCTCAAGCAGCGCCGACACTTCGCAACTGATAGCCTTCTGCTTAACTAATTAGGGCACTCTACTTTTGGCTCTCTTGAGGTACTTACGTCGGCTCTTTTGGGATTCACCGTAGCAATTTGTGCCTAGTTCTTCTGTGACCTCTTGTTTAGCTCACGTAGATTGCGTTTAACTAACGCCGTGCTTATTTATTGTGCTTTCTTGGGTGATCTTTCTCAAGCTCTCTCTCTGATTGATACGCCGCGGTATATTCACATGTTCGCGACCACAACGCACCAGCGTCTTCGTGGACAGATTGCGAAAGGGAACACTATGCGTGGCACGCGTTGTTATTTACGAAGATTTTCGCGCCCTCCTTTTGAAGGCCATTAATTTTAATTACGCAAAACAGAGTGAAACATCAGCCAGGGGAACGCGATTTGTAAGAATTCAGTGTCAATTGGCGTGCCGATTCCCTCTGCTACACGGGATATACCTTAGTGTATCTCCCCCGCAGCTGGCGTCCTTTGGTACTGGAGCATATGCTTTAGCCACTCTCATCCGCTACCATGTGGCCCAGTTGGCCTCCCCCGCCCCCCGTTGTACAGGAGGTAGACTGAGCCTCATGCGCTTTATTTGAGAGCGCATACGGGAAACCTCGGGTAGGCAAATCTGCTAGCTCCCTCCTGGAGACTACACAAGAAGAGTTTTGCTGATGTATGGGCAGAGGCACAACTCTCGAAGGTTGCCGAACGCGAGCCTTCTTTACCCAGCTTTCAAGAACTGCAAGAGTATTTCCCGGGCATCCGCAGCCCAGGAGGCATCCCAAGCCCGCCTCCACTTGGGCAGCCAGGGAGCCACCAGGAGAGTCACGATGGAATGCCTGGAAGAGAGCACGTCCTCGTGAAGTAATCCGTTCTACGCGCCATCAGTGGCCCAGCCACCCACAATACCGTTGCTCTTGCAGAGATGTTGGCTTACATCTCTGTATTGGTTTTTTGCTGTCAGTTTATTCAGTGTATTATTTTAACGTTCATACTATTTAATTTAATTTAGTTGCATTCAATCTGGATTGCATTTGTTGTTTTTGTTCATTAATAAATTGAGCTTTTTATGCCTTCCGGCTTTTTTTCTAAAATGCAGTATTTTTCTGTATCACCTCTCATTTAATTTAATAACTCCGGAGCCTAGACGAACCGACAAGGTTTTGAGCGTATATGACAGCACAGCGTTACTCTGCAAAAGTTTTGCTTAAGCCTTTGCTTGTGCTTTTGCCTCTCTCGGTGCTTTTTTTCAGAACACTAAGCAGATACGTGTTGGTGCTTTGTGCCGTACATAACCTGTTGTGCATAGGTAATGCCTGTACTACTGGACTCTTTTTTAAAGTGGTTTGAGCGCTTTCACTTACAAGATAACTTAGACCTATCTTTTTTAAGCAGACTTCTGACATGACTAGGCAGGCATGCCCATAACCCATACGTCTTAATTCGATTGTCACGATGAGCCTTCTTCTTGGTAGATCAGAAACAAATCCAACTTTCACTTTAACTACATTTTTCACATGCTTTTTATTTAATTATCTCAGAAGAATCAGTTCTATCTTTCATATCTTTGAACTTGGTTTTGGAAACTAAATCTTTAAGTCTTGGCTTTCAAAGGCAAATTTTTGTATAAATGATTTAAGCTTGGAAAAATTTTTAAATTTTGTTTCTTATCAATAAGTAATTCTACTCGACCAAAAAACGAAGCGATTTTTTAATCATAACTACTGTTTTATCAACCTTTATTGATCTATTACTTTGCAGATATTAGAAAAAATCTAATACCGTATTCAATACCTATGTTGGCATAATAATATTAAAGAATACCAAGAGATAGCTTAAAATAAAAAGCTTGAGGTAATAGTAAGACAGACAAACACTGAATCAGTAAAGTGACCTTCTAGAATATTTTACAGATATACTTATGAAGTGAGAAAATTTTTTTAATTATAACAGGACTGTCTCGTTTAATAATAACATATACAGTATCTTACTCACCTGGATTGTCTGCTCTAAATCGAAATACTACGTATCCATTATTAGGAACAGCAATTGTATCCTTAGAAGGTGGTAAATTAAACTCTCGGTGTAGCAATCCACGTCTGTCAAGGTCAAGAGCATGCTTCAAATTAATTTTTTTCACATTTTTATCTGGAGAGCGTCCGATGCCAATCACTTTAAAGGCATAACCATGTAGATGGAAAGGATGAGATAGATTCGGCTGTTGTACTAAAAATTGAATGTTACATTATATAATGAGGAATAAATTTTAATTGCAGTACTTACGTTTTAGAAATGGTCATGAATACAACCTTAAAAATGCTGTACATGTATAATAAGTGTTATGATGGATGTTACATTATTTTATGTTTAGCACTCGAGGTGTATGTATTTTATGTTCGACAATCATAAAGCTTCAAAGCCTACTCTACAAATTCACAAAATTTGGTGACACATAAAGCTTATACATATGTATATATATATACGTATGTGTATATGTATATATACACACATATATCTAGAATTAAAAAAAATATCCATACATTAGCAAATCACCCAGAACACAAGAGAGTGTGATCATTCATAGAGGTAGTTCAAGATTTCTGAGCTAAGATGTAGATCTTAAAATGTATTTTGATTATGAATTTACTAAGTTATCATTCAGAAAAATAGTACAGTTCTTGAAAATCTGCAGCATTGATGTATATGCTGGTAACAAGTTTACCTAAGAAATTTTGAAAATTATGAACAAAGTGAGTATTGTTTATAACACAACACACAATATTAATACCTTACGAGTATTTGTTAAGCCTTTGAGGTCGTGAGTTACGTATTATTATTAGCAACAGACGGTGTAAAGTTATTTAAAATAAAGAGATTGAATGAATAAAGATAACAGTGTTCTTAGAACCCATCAGTAAATTCGATTCATTACCTACAGAATAATTTGTGCATACCTCTCAAAGTGATATACCTGCCCTTAGATACGTACTATTAATTCATATAAGTTTATATCACAAACTGTTTAGGAGATACAGTTTACTACTGTAGTGCTATATGACTACTTAAGGGAGTTCACTCGTACCTAACCTTTTTGACGCATACGATCAGCAGTATTGTAACCTGCATGACTATATATACAGACAAAACGCGACATACTAACGGTAGCTGTCAAAGGAGAATTATTTTATTCACTAATTTATTGCTTATTCCATAAGCCATTAATAAGGATGAGACTATAGCTACGTAATCACCAAGTTTTTAGCTATTTTATAAAAAATTTTCAATTAAATCTTGACGTTGGTTATCCAGATATTGCAGGTTATGTATCAGAACAGTACTAATTCTAATAAGACTGCACGTTAAAAGCTCAATAATAAAATTATCAATATCTCACTTTATAAGCTATAAAGGGACTTAAAATTTGAATCAAAGGCTTTTCAAACACTAATTAATCTCTGTTCAAAGTACTATCAATATATTGACGTTAATTCTTTTAACGACTGAACTCCCGTAAGGACTCATAGTACGTCTGGAATAGAGCTGATGATAAATACTTGCAGCTAATCAGTAAAAGGTATAAGAGTACACACTCATTGAAACGATTTCTCTATCATATTGTTCACTATATATATAAATTCTCTATCAGAAAAACTACAGTGAATTGTATTTACAAATCATTGATCCTTAACACGTGTTTGTAGGTTCAGCAAGTATACATATAAGAATCGATTTTAACCAACTGTTTTTTATGATTTTTTGAAATATATTGTAGTGGTTAACTCAGATACTCTGTATAGTTTTTTTGTTTTTTTTTATTCAACAAACTGAAAAAACTGTTGAGAGTTACCTACAGCTAATATTTTTAAATAAAAACGCAATTTCCATAGTATTATTATAACTCACAACTTTCTGTTGAAGGTCAAACATAAAAATAATATAACAAAAAGTTTCTATCAATTTAAAGCCATTTTCTGCTACATCCTTCAATATCAACAGTTTTACATAAAAAATTGAGTGTTCATGAATCCTTTAAGAGTGTTCAGTATGAAAGATACCTTTCCACAATCAGAGACGACGTTACGAAAAAAACTATTATCAGATACCAAAAAAAAATTATTACAGTAATATGTACAAAAAAAATATAAAACGAAGAATTGTTGCCTTTGTCGTAAGTAAACTAGTCAGGAGAGATGTCACTTTTTTAAACGTTGAAGGTTTGATTCCAGGTAGATTTACTACTCTAACAGGAGAAGTACCCTAGGCTTTAGATTTTTTTAGCAGATGTTTTTAGATAGTGGTAGGTGAGTTTATAATATAGGTAGAAGTTGGCGTACAGTTAAAAGAGGTTTTGTAAAGCAGACGCTGTAGTGAAAAGTACTGGTTTTTTAATGGATGTCTTTTAACGAAGCATCTTAAAACTGATATCTACATAGACAAATTGTAGAAAACTGACATAAAAATCAATACTAGGGACCTAATAGCTTATTTTTAATGAGTATTAGGAGTAAACTATTTAATTATAAATAAAAATAACTATTAATAAGTAACTATTTCCAGTACAAATTTGAGAGCAGAAGTACACTTGTAAATCTTAGGATTCAAGACTCTTCGAATAATAAAGCAAAAACAGGTCCTCTCATAGTTCTTATGAACATTTAGGTTAAAATGTAAGCTTACTTGACGAGTACAAATTTCTAGGTCATATAGTATTGTGGGTTACGAAACTTTAGTTTTTTAATTAAATACTTAAAAAAACTATGATAAGACCCCAGTGCTAAAAAAAAAATCAGTTAATTTGTCAGCTGATAAATCAGCTGATTTCTGATGCTAAATCGTCAGCTGATTTTTCGCCTGTGAGAAAAAATACAAGCCCCATCAGGTTGAAAAATGCAAGTCCCAAAGGAATAGTAGTTTTCCTACGAGTTTGAAAAGTCTTTGTTTGTGAACCGAGAGGTTTGCGGCCCGAGCCGAAGGCGAGGTCCGTAACGAGGTTCGAAAAGGAGACTTTTCGAACGAGTATCGGAAAACTGCTTTTTTGCCTGAGGAAGTACCAGCCTCTCAAAGCCACCCGAGGGCGGAAAAACATTTTTTTTCGCCATTATTAAAACTATGCATTCTGGGACTTTTATAGTGAAATGAGAGAGGTAAAGCTTAAGAGATTTAGAAAATTTTTAATAGCAATAACTACGAGTTCCATGCCCTGAAAAAAGTTTCATCAGTGCTAAAAAATACAAGTCCCAAAGGAAAAAAATTACATTTGCGATAGTCAAAAATATTCGTTTTGAGACAATTATAGTAGAGTTCCCCATCTAAAGTATGACTTTTTTCCCCTCACCGTTAGAAATCGCATTTACTGCCTATAAAAAAGTACTTTATCATCCTCCGCATAGTTGGCACCCCCATGTTTAGCTTGGGAGGCAATTTTCACGTGGATGGTGTTAAAATACTTTTATAAATAGCAGTACATGCGATTATAACAGTAACGTCAATAATAAAATAGTAAGTCATACTTTTTTTACTTGTAGCGGAATAAACTATTATTTTCGAATTTTAAAAATTACGAATTCCGTTGAAGCGAAAAAATATTAGTTTCGACTACAAAAAATATTAGTTTTTATTGCAAAATTCTTTGCAGCTTAAGGAATTTTACGTTGGTTAAAATAGTTCAAAAAGGACTGCTTTCTTGCATTTATCAATTACAAGTATTGTTCTGTTACAGTAAAGAAAGATCAATTTTGTAAGCTGTGAGGTATTGATTGACAAATAATACATGAGATTAGGCTATCTGTTGAAACAATAAGCTGATTTGTCAGCTAATAAATTAACCGATTTGTGATCCCAAATTGTCAGCAGATATCTTGTATATCGAATTTTTTTCTTTCTTAATTTTCTTTACTAACAATCATTATTTATTTGCCGTGATAGAAAAGTAAAAATTTTCAGGAAACGCAATATGCATTTTTAGTCATTTAAAACATATTATAAATATTAAAAAAATTGATTTCTTTGATTTTGTTCTGAGAAATTTACAAGTTCCTTCATCACAAAAAATAGAAGTTCTATGAGTACATAAAATTACTAGTCTTTGTAAGTGAAAAAATTAGTAAACATAATAAAAAAAAATTTTAATTTTCAAAAAACACCAGGTGTGTTTTCAGTAATTAAGAGTAGATTATAAATATAAAAAAATATAATACGGTTTCAATAAACTTAAAACTCCCCGAAAAGCACACATTTAATCATAAAAATTTAGATGTTCTGTAGTGGGTACCTGTATTTTCCCGGGCGAAAAAAACTTGTTTATTTTAAAGTTCAAAAAAAAAGTCAGTGTATCGAACTATTTTAATTAACTATAATTTTCCCGAAATGCACCCGTTTCATCTTATTTTTGAATACTTATAAAAAATCACTTTTTTTAAGATTCGTAACATACATTAAATGTCTAAGAACATATGTTATATTTCCTAAAAAATCTGAATTTTCTATCATGGCTGGTAATTTTTCGCACCCTTCGGGACTATTTTTTCGTAATCACAGAATTCTTTACTTTCACCATGTATAACCTTTTTAAATTACACTTCTCAAGTATTTGCAAGTAACTCAAAATAACTAAAAACATAATGTTTTTGTAATGCAAAGTTCTGACTTTTTCAATTAGGACTTGTGTTTTTCTCGTATTTAGGTACTATGATTTTTTTTTAATATTAATTTTATAGTATAGTTATCAACTAACTTACTTGCTTTGAATTGTTTGATACAAGTTAATAATGATTGTTAGTAAAGACAATTTCAAAAGAAGAAAATATAATGTAAAAGAAAACCTGCTGATAATTTGGCATTACAAATCAGCTAATTAAACTTATTTCAGAGCATGGAACTTGTAATATGTGCTGTCAAAAATTCTCTAAATCTCTCAATTTCTACCTGTCCTATTTTACTGTAAATATCCCAAAACGCAGAGTTTTGACGATGGGAAAAAAAAGTTTCTATCTGGACTCGTATTTTTTGGCTCTGACGGGACTCCAACTTTTTTTAGCGCACGGAACTTGTAATTAATGCTATTGAAAACTTTCTAAATCTCATCTCAATTTTCTCTATTCTCATTTTACTGTTAGAATCCCAGAATGCATAGTTTTGATACTGGCAAAAAAGATTTTTTTCTTTGGGACTTGCATTTTTCGCTCTGATGGGACTTGTAATCTCTTGAATAGTCAAAAAATCAGCTGACGATTTGGCATCAGAAACCAGCTGATCTATCAGCTAATTAATCAGCTAACTTTCTTTAGCAGTGCCTCGTTTGTCTTATTATTTTAGAATTCCTGTTTCAACTTTACGCGTCAGTGGTCAAGCCATCAGGATACCCCTGCAAAGCCGTCACTGCTCCCTTTTTATTTCAAAAAAGAAAAGTTTTGCTTTTTATCGTTTAGTTCATTAATAATTATTTGTTTTAATCTTTTTTTCCACTTAGTCAATTATTTAGTGTTACGTTTGCATGAACATCATTAAAATTTAAAACTTTAAGACTATTAGATTATTCACTTTCATTTATCACTATTACCGCAGATTAGATGAAATTTTTTTGTTGTTCAATACGTAAATGTTCTCCTTGGTTTATTGTCAATCTAACCAAGAGAATAAGTGTCGTTGACACTAAGTATTTAAACTTTAATGCTTATGATTATAATTTTTATTTCCCTAAAAAAGCTAAACGAATATTTCAATGATTAAGAACTCTGAATGTCCTTAGACCTTCATAAATATACGTTAGTAAGTCAAGTTGTTAGTTACCTCTTTTTTTTATTCAGACATTACAAGATATAACAGTTGCCCCTGTACTGTAATGCGTATACGTCTATTATCTAAAGCAAATTGGTGACAGGTCAGTAACTGGGCGTATTTATTCACAGTGAAGTGAAACGCAATGTGAATTGTAAATACCTAATGGAGTTGTTTAATGAGCTTTGAGATTTGAGGTTAAATTTTAAGTGTTTTTCAGTTTTAATAAAAGTTTTAATATTCCAAGAGGTATTAAAAAGACTCGTAAAACTTTCAACTAAAATAGTTTTACATTACATGTCAACACACTACGGTGGTCCATTCTGTTAGTCCGCATTTAGTTCGATCGAAACTGAGACGGTGGGGCCACTAGTTAATTAATAAAGTAGTTAATTCATAATAATTAATTAATAATCTAAATAATCGGTCAGACACAAACCAATACAAGGTGATCTAGAAGAAACCGTTGCTAAAACTTCACAAATCTTCCTTTTTATTAATACGGCTTTCAAGCACACGTAAAATTTAACATAAAAAAAATTTTACGCGATAAAAACCATACACAATTTTTCCCTTAGAAACCTGTTATAAAAGTAAATATGGTTTATCATTGATTTTATTTTTATTCTTTATATGGTATCAATAAACGTAAATTACCAATGAAGATCACACGTCAAAGAACTAATTAAAGATTGTTACTTTGACAATAACATAGCTATTAATTGAATGAAACCGCAAAAATTACACTATTTACACAGAGAAAGTGTGGGAATGAAAAAAATAGCTTATTTGCATACATAGCTATCCACACGCTGAAACGCATGTATACACAAAATATATATACACGAAGGAATCACACACACTCACACCCGCACTTACATACACACACATACACGCATACAGAAAGAGAGATACATGGACAACAAAATCGCTTTGTCTACGTACTGCATCAAAAATTACAAATATTTAACGCTTGAAAATGAGGGGTTGTTAGATGTATTTTGGACTTTAAAAGGATTAAAACGGGATTGTGTGCTCAGCCCAGCTTTTTTTGTATGTAGATCGCTGACTTATAGGAGGTATGAAGAGTTGAAAATTTTGGAAGGATAATAATTAATAAAGTAAGATTGTGGCCCCTTGCATACACAGATGACATAGTTTAATTGGCTTTAAATAAGGATGCTTTAGTGGATATGACTGATACGTTTAGGAAATTTAGTAGAGAAGAGGATTTATGTATAAGTTATGAGAAACCAAAATTGTTGGTATTAAACAGTAAGAAGAAAATAAATAAATAAGGATGGATATTAAAGGAGGGAGTAGTTGAGAAAGTTGAAGGTCTACAGTACTTAGGACTTATGTTTAACAAATGTTTAACAAAAAGGGGGATTACTAAGACCACATAAATGAATTAAAGACGAAGGGAATCATTGCTGCTAGAAAAACGGGGAGACTTGAAGAAAGAGTCTGTAAAGAGGATTCCAAGAGGAGGTGGATGATGTTTAACTAACTAGTTAGGAGAACAATGAGTTATGGGATGAAATTTTTTGGCTGGAAAGAGATAAAGACATGGAAAAAAATTTTAATGGACTATTTCCGTTGAATATTAAGTTTGGATTTTTGCACGCCTAGATATATTTTTCTAAAAGAGACTGGGTTAGATAAGTTAAGTACACATTTTAGAAAAAATGGCGATAAGGTTCAATAAAATAATTTACAACTGGGGGGAAGACAGGCTCACGAGAATGTGCTTTAAAGAAGCTTATGAGAGCGATGTAACAGGAATATTAAAAGAGGAAAGAAGAACATTTATAAGTACTTTAGGGTATCGTGAACATACACTGGAGGTGTAAAGAAGTCAAAACATAGTAGCAGAGGATAGGATAGGTGAGCATATATCTGCTATAGACAATAAAGTTACGGAATGTAAAATCAAAAACTCAAAGTGTAAAGATTTTAAACTGACAAAAAATGTATGATTAAAAAATTGTTTCTCTAAATTCTTCAACTTGATGACTAGAGCAACAAAGTTTCGGAGCCTAATCTCTTAACTTTTTATCGTCTTTAATAAATGCAATCACATATTGTTTCACCTTTTCAAAAATGTGTAAGCTTTAAGTAATTACTGTCAGAGTTATACGGGACAGCTGATATCTCACTTAAGGGATGTTTTATTTGTCGATTTTGACACTACTGTATCAATCGCGATAAGTGTTTTGTAACAGTTTCTTGATGCATAAACATGTATATATTGAAAGCTCTTGAAGTTTTCCCTTTAATTTACCCTTTTGCAACTACAGGCATGGTTTAAACTTTTTTGAGATCTAAAGGCTATTTTTTGTCACCTTTGTTAAGTTGTTATATATTGTTGCTACTGAAGTACATAATTTTAGTGTCACTGATCCCATGGAGAAAATATCTGGTCCTTTAGTGTACGTGTACTATCTAAACTTATGATAAGCTTATATTTATAATTAATATTCACACACATATATACATGTATGTTTGACACTTACGTTATTTATTCAAGTTTACTACCAGTTTATAACGATGGTCATATTTATATAGACGTGAGTAGCTATTGAATTATAAAAAAATTCGTATCCATATTTTATATTTGACCACTTGCATACAATAATTTCTTAGATTCATATGTAAATATATATATTTCTTTAAAAAATTTGTAAACAGTGGCCCTATTATGTAATTTACGAAAATGGTTTGTTTTTCTGCTGGTAAAGTGAGCCTGATGTGTCTTTCGTTAAGATAAAGGAACGTTGCTTAAACAACTATTCAATTATCAAGAGTTCTTAGTGTAGCTCCTTGATGAGCTTTTAACTGATCGTGTACTTATGCATTGAACTTTAAGTCATTATGGAAATAACTGACGGCAGAACTATATCTTATGAATATAACTTACGTCAAACGCTCGTGTACTCCAGGAATCATAAATTTCCGTTCGCATGAATAGTGTCAAAAGTTTTGTACGGCGGTTATCACTACTAAACGCAGCTTTTCAATTGTGGAGTAATTTTTTTTGCATTTGAGGGTTGAGAGTTAAGATATGTATTCTACATGGTGGTCTTCTCCCTGTTTCTCTCGGCTAAAAACAAGAAAGAGAGCTAAATTGAATACTTCAATAATTAAAGTAATTTGATTGTTGAGATCGACACATGAAAGTACGAGGGCTCTACTCAGAGCTGATTTGAGATTTTAAAGGCTCTATTTTTAAGGTTAAGTCCAATCAAATGTTTCAGTTTTCTGTAATAATAGGATCAAAGGTTCTTCGATTTTAGCATAATTTTAACCAAATTATCTATAATATCGCGTAAGTCCTGAAAATTTTTGAATTTACGTGTAATTTGTTAGTATTGGATAATTTATACCTTCTTTAAGGTTCTAAGGATCAGGTTCCACTCTATAACCACTATTTTTGTGTCATAAATATGTAATTTCAGACGTTAAGAATTCGCCTTCATCTAGCTGTTATTTTAATACAGCGTCTGTTAGTCTGTTACACAATTCTTAACGTTTATTTCATGCCTTTTTAAAGTAATGGCATATATTATATCATCTACAAATATAAATAGTTCCGTGCCTTGTCATCCAAATAATATAGAATTCATGAGTCTTTCAAATGGAGCTGGTAAGATACTGTTTGAATTTATATCTCACATCATGCAGTACTAGTCTTTATTTATTTATCTCTTTATCCTACATCCTTGTAAAAGTCTTTATAAAACGTTATCTGTTTTTTTTGCTTGGTATTCAATTTATTTATTAAAGTTTACAGTTTTTGTTTCATTATTAAAAATTTTAAATTTTGAGATACTTGAAGTGAGAAAATAGTTTAATCAAAATCAGTTTATGTCTTATCTGATGATTCAATAATTTTGAAAATAATTGATTTTTTAGAGTAATGTAAATTAAAAAATGTTAAGTTCAGATTTCAGTGTTTTAACAATTTTTTAGTTTTTCTTAACCTTACTTCTATGCACTTAGTCGCAAGATCTTGAACTCTTAATAGTTCGCATTTTTACGTGTAGAATTATGAATAAATATTATGAGATAGGCGCTTTATAGAATTCTTGGAAATTGCATACGTAGTTCAAAAAGTAAGTTATTTCGCACACTACTGCAGAAGCAGGTATGCAGCTCGATATTTAGAAATCGCTGAGCATTCGCGTTTCATAATCTCACAATAGATCTGGGTGTTAAAGAGTCAAAAATGTTAAGTATATGACATCGGATGTTACACAAGTAACAATGAAAATAAGTTTTTCTTAAATAAGAAAAAACTTTTGTCTATGGCATACAATGGCATTTTCTTACTTAAACTTCTGAAGCGAATGATAGATTATTTATCAAACGTTTTCATTAGAATTAGTTAGACAATGTTAAAAATATATAAAACAAAAAGAGACACTGATTTGCAGCCTTAAAGATGTGTAAAGCCTTGTCTACACCAATGCAATCAATGCCTTAATCTGAATATTACTTAAAAGAATTTTACGTCAAGAAAAAAAGCGTCTATGTGCAGTCACAAATCAATCTGTTAAATAATCTGTTACTACTTCAAGATAAGTTAAGCCTGTCAAGCATGCACCAACGACACCAAGGACAGCAACGTGTCAGTATTTAGCCACCAGACCCAGGAAGAGCTTGCCTCTTTGGAAGAAAGTGGTGCTAAGCTCAGAGTAAAGTGACATCAAGTGGCTGATAAAATCCAATCAGCAACGAAAGATATTACAAAGACGCTACAATTAATCAACGATAAGTACGGCAACACAGCAAACGCTGTTAAGAATGGGCTCAAAGCCGCGCTTAAACACCTTCAAGAGGCAGAGGTGCTAAGAAAAGGCTTTCTTCATGAAGAAGAAATGTATGCAAACACTTGAAAGTTGTCATTCGAATTCCTGCAGTGGAGGGAACAAAGGCGAGATTATTTCCGATGGCATGTACAAAAAAAAACCCTGAATACTGCCCTGAAGGAAATAGAACGAAGTAAAAGAAACAGAAACCCATCAGACAGCCCTGAGAAACGCCACCAAACCATGCCTCCAATGAAAAAGAAAACAGGCAGTGGCAAACAAGAAGAAATTCTCCTAAATAAAAAAGCAAGCCAGAAGAAAAAAGTGGATGCGACAACAATAGTAGTAGTGAAGATGGCCGTAGGGCAGACCTTTGCAAAGGTGCTGAGGACGATGAAGGCGAACTTTGACTCTGATAAGGCTAATGTGGCTGTCCAAAGTGTTGTCACTACAAAAAAAGGAGACATACTTATTAAGGCCAGAGGTGTAGAGAATGCTACTGCATTTTTATAGCAAATTGAAAAGTTGGTAGCCAGACAGAGTACTGTCAAAATAAGCAACAAAAAAGTGACATTAGAGGTCCGAGACCTGGATGCTATTGTAGAGGAAGATGAGGTCAAAGAGGCGTTCGCTAGGACTTTTGGACTTAAGAGCCAGGAGCCAGAAGTAGCTCTCTTAAAGCCAAATGCCAGAGGACAGAGGCTGGCGTTGATAAAGGTGGACGAAGCAACTGCCAGACAAGTAGAAGAGGAAGGCAGTTTACGAGTTGGCTTCGTAAGCTGCCGAATACGAAGAAGAATTGAAGTAACAAGATGTTACAAATGCCTGGGATATAGACACGTCTTAGGCAACTGTAGAGAAGAAAACAGATCAAAGCTTTGCTTCCAGTGTGGAAGCTCAAACCACCGAAAGAAAGAGTGTCCAGGCCCAGCACAGTGCTTCCTTTGCCCAACAACAGAAAACAAGCACGAAGTAGGCAGCGGGAGCTGCCCTCTATGTAGAAGAGCCCTAAAAGAAGCCAGTGATAAGGCCCAAGCAGGATCAAAATAAGGTAAAAAGGCCTTGAGTTGGAAGATAGGCTAATGTGGACCTACGCTGCGTTGGATACTTTTTACCTATCAGCAAAGAAAAGCATTAAGCTTATTATAGTGGTGCTTGCTAGGTTAGTGGCCTACTATGGAGCGCTAGAAAGGGTGCTGGTCCTCAGGGACCCCAAGTCTTTTTTAGGACTCGAGAACATCAGCACCTCTAGCAAATGGTGGCGAGTTAGCTCGTTAATGCTGTGAGACGCGATGGTCTCCCTGGTGGCTCCACCCTGAAGTAATGCTAACGCGGTTCCGGGGTGGACCAAAAGCCACGCGGTATGGGGGCGGGTTTAGTGGGTATGGGTGGTCTTTAAAAAAAATCCACCGAATTCCACACTACCACTGTCCCTGTGGTGTGCCTTAAAGCATTTTCCTTCCCTCCACGAAAAAAACTTTAAGATAAGTTGCTGAAATTAAAAAATAAACGAAGACACAAATCTAGCTTATGTAAGCCATAAAGCCTTGAATTTTTCATGATTAGATGAGGAGATGACCATCGTTATTCACACCAACATGGAAAAATGGTCTAGAGGGTGTTACCCTGGCATCTGGTAACTGACGCATTATTAGTCTTCTCTCAGTGTTCAATATCTAGCTCAAGTAACATAATGGAGAATTAAAGATTGAACTAGAGCTCTTTCGCCTATGATCCAAAATTTTTGATGATTTGGCTGAGTGCAAGTTGAGTTCCTCCATGAAAAGTTTGATGATGAGCATAACTGATGACTTAAGTAGTGAGATGTGATATGCAGGGTATTATTGCTGTAGCTAAGTACATTATTTTTTTCCTTCGCCCTGTCATGACCGGACTTGTTTAAAGTATGGTTTTAAACGGTTTGTTTTAATGTTAGTCGTGGGTCTCTTAGGATTTAACTCGTGAGGTTTATTTGTTCTTTTTAGTCAAGTGAAAATGGTTATTTAAATAATATGTATAATTTTAATCAATGTTAAACTAAAAATTTTTTTACTAGAAAAAATTTGAAACAGATATTCTCTTAGATACAGTCCATTCAGATCACTTCACAGATTTTGGTATTAATTCCATAATGGCTATTAGTAGGCTTGCACGATGATGTAACATGACATGATTTTATACATTAGAGAATAACAATACAATAGTATCAATCGCATGTTTCTGACAAGTGTGATTAAATTTTTTAGATCAGTGATGATGAAAGCTCGCATCAGCAATAAAAGAATGCCGAATACAAGCTCAAGCGTGGCAGTTAAATTACAAACTTCAAAATTCATCCTTCTGGGTATTTTACAATAAATTTTGAATGTAATGAAATCGCATGCTAATTAATTAAAGTTTCAAATTTGGTGTTATTAGAAGTGGACAATCAGTGCACAAGTAAATTATTCAATCATGTATACAATACGATTTATTCGTTCATACATATAATACGATTCCAATACATACATGCATTCTTACAAAGAGGCTGGCTGTACCATATGTCAGCATATTATTGAAAATTCACCTTAAAGCTATTACACTTACGCATATAAGTGACGTATAAGCTCCTCTTGTCATATGAGCCTGCTTTATAATTATAATACGTATTATCTGAATTTGGCGGACGGATAGCTTATAATTATAATATAATTCATTTGTATTAACTCAGGATGTAACATCCCAAAAAAACAAAGTTTTTTATCAGAATTGGGAGCATACAAAATTACTGTACGTGGGAATAAGATTTTCTAGCTGTTACGAGTCAGATAATTTTTTTTTGTTTTACCTGATTCTCCTAATTTCTTAAGAAGTTTTATTTCTTCTGTTGTACAGAGAACTCAGTGTCATAACTTCTGTGATCCTAATACTTTTCATTTCCCAGGCCCCCAAAAATGTTCTTTGGCACCTAAAAGACGTCTTAGTTATGGTAAAGTATTCAGTAGTTGGACACTTTTGACAGCCAAAATTTTCTATGCTGATTTACAAAAAACTAACAAAAAATGATGTTAAAAGAAACGTTGCATTAATTTAGAAAAATTTTTTTTTTTGATAAGAAAAAAATATATATCAGGTTAATAAATAAAGAAAAAATTAATATCAAAGAAAAATCATCAAGACCCAGTATCTGAAGACCAGTGTCCAGGTACTGGGACCAACATGAGACTTGGGACCAGTAGTTGGATACCCCATGTTAATTAAACAAAAAGGAGGTTAGGGTGGACCTAATTTAAAAACGCTTTCTCACATCTCTCAATTACTCAATGATTATAATCTTGTTCACTACATAGTATAGTTTCTGGTCATCATTTAACTTTATTTTAGTTTTCAACAGTACCATTAAAATCTTATATTTAGTAATAATCAATAATTTTAAGTGTTTTTTACTGTCCAAGTACCGGGTATAGGAAAAATCTTATGTTATCGAATGGACACTGTTCTTGGACAGAGTTATTTATATTTTTCGATGTGTTTAACTCTGATAAACTCAAAGAAAATTATAATAATATACATTTTCCAAGGTAATTTTAGTTGGAAAATAACTTAAACGTTCTATACCCAACTATAAATTATAATTTATAGCAATTTTTTCCATGTCCAAGTACTGAGTATAGGAACACTCCTATGTTATTAAAGGGATCTATTTTTGGACAGCAATCTTACATGCTTCGCATTTAAAACTTATTTTCTTACGTAAAAACGAAAAAGAGTTTTAAAGATAAATTTTTTATGAATAAATTTCTTTTTTCTATTTGAAAACGTCTTCTATTCGAAAGTGTTAACTATATTGGACTGTCCAACTACTAGTGCTGTTTTTATTTCTGTCCAACAAATGGATACTTTACTTTAGTAGTTTATTATGCACGAGCCTGTGCTTTTAATCTAGGAACGTGGTAGACAACATTGAAGTAGGATCACTGTCGTGAAAGAGGGTTACTTGATACGTAAAAAAACGTTAGATATGGCTAGTTGCTTGGCATTTATTATGCTGGCAAAAGCTACTTTGCCGGAAATTTATTTAAAGGTATTTGAGACTGTTGATGGACTTATCGTAGGCATTTAAGTTTTAGTTTAAAATTTTTTATCCAAACCCTATATGTGGCCTTCAGTAATCTCTAAGCTAATTTTTAGCAATGAGTTTGTTTAACTATTTACTGACAATAATACTGTGCAGTAGAGCACACTTTTGTGTGGACAATAAGACAACAATAAAAACTACGCACTGTACTGACTATTCTTTACTAGATCCAGTAAATATAAAAAACTTTGTGTTAAAAGAGTTAAAAAAAAGCTTAATTAAGTAAGAACCATTGCAGAGTCTTTAACAAGGCTATTCATCTATGGTTCATTTTATCTATCCCTAATTTGCTCCAATACAGTACAGTCTATACAACATTGCTCATTCCTTATCATTTCTTTATTCCTTTTCTTAATCTTCTCTTAATCTAATGTACATCCACCTATATTATATAGTTCTGTATGTGGGGCATTCCATAGCAACATCCCTTAATCTTCATCAGCCCTTATGACTACCCTCGTTTATAGAGTCTCATGTATGCTACGTCGCAAATGAAATTTTATTGATTTCACTGATGACTACCATTTACTTCTCGCAGCTGACGAATTAAAATGCCAAGTAGTACCATCCTGTGCGATTATAGCTGAAAGACTTGAGTTCTGACGTTGGGCTTGTTAGAATAACAGTTGAAAAGCCTTGTATACACTAATTAAATTAATGCCTCAATATGAATATAACTTTTAAAAAATCTCACGTCGAGATAAGCAGCCCAACATTCGTCTATTGAGTAATCTGTTACTACGTCAAGATGAGTTGCTGAAGCTGAAACACAAACGAATACACAAATCCAGCCTTTGTAAGCCATCAAGCCTTGATCTTACCATGATTGGATAAGAAGAGGACCAGTATAATTCACACCAACACGGAAAAATGATCTATAGGGTGTTATTCTGGCCTTTGGCCACTAATTCATTATATGTTTGATCTCTGCACGGAGAGAACTCTGACACTACGTTAGTATAGGACTCTGCGTACCGCGTTTGTATACAGCAGCGCATACTGTACTCGTAGTAGGCTCATACTGTACTCATGTTGCATCTTGCCGTGCTATGTTTGCTCGGGAGTCATACCAAATTGGTATGACTCCCGAGCAAACGCAGCACGGCAAGATGCTACAGTAGTACAGTACGAGTCTACTACAGTGCGCGCTGCTGCATACTCACGTAGTACACAGAGTTCTATACTATCGTAGTGTCAGAGTTCTCTCCGTGTGTGTTCAATATCTAGCACAAGGAACACAATGAAGAATCGAAAATCAAATGGGAGCTCTTCCACCTATGATTGAAATTTTTTGACGCTTTTGCTAAGTGTTAGTTGAATTCCTTCATAAAAGTTTGGGGATGAGCATAACTAATGACTAGAGCAGTGAAATGTGATTCAAAAGATAGAATTGCTGGATAAGTTAAATCTGGTCAAAGTTTAGCAATCCAAAGTATGCCTCCAACTCGTAAAATGCCTTCATGATCGATTAAAACTGTTAAACGGTGTATAACTTAACGTTTTGGTAGTGAGTTATTCTTAAGTTCATGTATTTCGTTTTTTTAAAATTGCTGTAGAGTGGTTTGAACCTAAAAGAACTTGGCTTGTGAAATAAAATCTGATCAGTTCAACTTGAGTGATCTCTAATTCTTAGAAAAAGCCCTGAATCTAGCACAAGTAAACAAGAGATTAGCTGTGAGTCTGTCAAACCTTGACAACGTCAATCACTAACTCTGAAGCTAATCTGCAAAACGAACCTCAGAAGGCACATCAACCATTACGACAGATGAATGGGTCTGAGACTTATCATCCACTTCCAAAATATCAGGCTGCGCAGGCCAGTTCTGATCAGATTCTACCAGACACCCAAGACCATGCCGTCAAAGTTTAAAACTAACAAGTAATGACGTCAACATACCCCTACCAGCATAATGCGCAAGATAACATTTTCCACGGACGTGTTTTCGTCGAGCCTCTGGCACCAAATACTGAATGGCAGAAGTTTGGTTCCGCACAAAATCTTTTTATCTGCTTGAATAAGAAGAAATCTGATAGAGAGTTACTAATAAATTTGTCCATAGATGAATTTTTCTAATGTAGAAATTTAACTGTGTAACTACTTAGTGTGTGAGTTTAGCTAAAATAAGTAATGATGTTAACTCTAACCTTCGTATCAACATTCTCTTGAGTAACGCCATTTTTACTTTTGAGTGAACGAATGATACTGTCTTTAATGTCAAACCTGAGATTATAATTAAATAGATTACTGCACCTGTAGCTTACTCAGATGCATCTGAAAATCCATTTAACTATATCGTTGAGTTTTTCTGTGTTCCAATTCAGTATGGCAACGATATCTTGTTGAGATTTTCTAGATCTTGTCTGATTCAAAGCCACTTGTTGGCAATCATATGAAACACAGGCTCATCGCAAGAAATCTTCAATAACCAAAGTTCCTGATAGATGATTTTTGCTGAGATAAATACTGGTGAAATTATGTCTAGTGGATCGAACGCTTGAGAAGTTTCTGAGAGTATGACTCGTTTTGTTGGATGATGAGAGACTGAAGTCAGAGAACAATAAAATGTTTGACAATCCACACTAGGTGTCCAGTCCAAACCGAGAACTTTAGCATTAGAGTTATCAAGTGAAATTTGCTGAGTATTACTTGTAGGTGAAAAACAAAAATATGGAGGGTTTGAATGCCACTTAGTCAGCGGCATACTACCCGCTATGCAGAGATCTGATAATTGTTGAGCTTTAGCACTGAGTGAGTCCAGATCCTCTGATCCTTCAAATATGTCATCCATGTATCGTCCTTTTTTAAGTAGTTCTATAGCTTGGAAAAATTTATCACCTTTATTCTCTATTAGTTGCAACAAGACACATGTAGCTTGAAAAGGAGCTGAGCGAGTTCCGTAAGTAACTGTTATTAGATAAAAATGCCGTTCTCGAAGAGAATTATTCTGTCAGATAATTCGTTGCAAATCCATTTTTATCTGGATGTGTATTGATTTGCCTTTACATTTTTGATACGTCTGTTAAAAATGCCTATCTAAAAAAGCGTAAACATAGTAAGACATCTGTAATGTTGAGTGAAACATTGGGTCTTGGATGAGTAATACTATTGAAAAAATGACCTGACAAAGTAGTTGATGAACCACTGAATACAACTCTTATCTTGGAGTTGTCATCATGAAGTTTTAGAACTTTATTATTTGGCGAATAATAGTAAGGTTGAGATTTGCAAGACACTTTTGAGCCTTGATAACTGAATTGCCAATTACTTAGGCTGATTGATTAAGAGGAATTCTTACCACATATCTGCCAGAGCTGGTTCTTGAGAGACTAGATCTACAATTTTGCTCACACTCCTCTTTATCTGGTGTTAAATGTGAGCTTGGTTTATTAGGTACCTTTTCCTGTGTCCAAGACTTGGTATATCTATCTTAAAGTTAAGTTTTATCTGTTGAAACAACCTGATTACAATTTATAATATTATTGATGAGATGATAACAACACGCAGATCCAGAGATAACCTAACCAAAAATAGTCATTTGAGCAAGAAGCTCTGAAGAAAAACCGCTAATGATGTTTGACTTGATGATCTGAGGATACGCATCAGCACCCAGTAAAATATCTACATTGCTTGGAATCCAGAATTGTGGGTCAGAAAGATTTAAAGGAAGTATATGAGGCCAAGATCTATTCTGCACTGTAAACTATGATAAAAATGCTGATACTTGTGGTAATACATGCGCATGCAAAGACACTGTAGTATCTTTATATTTTAATTGGAATGTGAGCAACAGCTTGTCTTGAGTTTTACTTATCATGGTACCACCAAAGCCCTTGATGTTTAATGTTGATTATTTACGCTTCAGCTGTATAAGATACACTGTACTTCCTGAAATAAATGATATCTTTGACCCTTGGTCTATCAATATTTTAACATTGCGGAAAAATGCTGAAGATTTTGCTTTGGCAATGGCAGTTGGTAACAAAAGTCGATAAGTATGACTATTTCTGGATGCTGAGTATGGCTGAACTGATTTTAGTTTCTTGACTTATGAACTCCTTTAAAATGATGAATATTTCTGTTGACTGAAACTTGATGAGTTTGACTTCTTAATAACTGCGCTAACTTCGTATCGACCTTGATATTTATCTGGTTAAGAAGCTAAATGACATCTATATAATCTTTCACTAATTATAACAAAAGAATTATCGTAACAGAAATCTATTTGTATACATAAACGATGAACTTATCTACGAAGATAAACATGTTTGATCACTAAGTGAATCCTTGTACAAGGATCTCTTGACACAATTTTGTGGAGTGAAGTGCTTCACGTTGCAAAATGCCCAAGCAAAAACTGATGAATTTCAAGATCAGTTTATGTACAATATTACGAAGGGACCGGATACATGGCAACAGTTAGTAGCAAAACTGTACGTACAACTTAATGTATCCCATAAAAAGTACCACAAACAAGAATCGAAGGCTGCTACTCTATGCTCTCTCAGCAAATAACAAAGGAATCACGATGTTCGTAATACCTATGACATACGTATGAAAAAAAAATTACGAAAATTATGTATGATCATATTCCTCTATGGTTGGATAAAACAAAAAATAAGTCATACTTTCTATCAAGTTTCCCAATAGAAATAAGACCACCTGAGAGTTGAAACCTATGAAGCAGGCCAAATGCCACTATAAAGCTGACTAATTTGGCAGCCATAGGTGTTATAGGGTCATTGAAAAGTACTTTAATAGCAGTAACTAGGATTTACAGCAATGCATTCAAATTTTAAATTCGCCATAAAAATTTGTTTTCAACAATGTGTTTTTAAACATAGCCCGTTATAAGATTGTTTGATTTCAGCGCAGTAAGGACGTTTTTTAGTAAAACGAGCTGCCACAGAGTGTGTTTTTTTGTAAATAAACAACTGCATGGCAACAAGCTTTTTGACACTAAGTAGCCCAAAGTACATCTCGAGCAACTAAGTGGTGGCACGCTTGGGTTGCTGCAAAGCATGAAGTCATCGATACATACAGCTATTATAGAATATGGTATTTTTGTCAGAGTAAGACCTTTAACATTACTAAATAAAATACGTTATTGTTCAACTTTACTATAGTATCCTCAACTCACTTACCTTATTTTTATAAAGAAGATGATAAGTACTAAATTATTAACATGAATTCATAAGTTAAATATCATTGTGTACTATCCTACTTCTTAAATACTGTACTCAGCATACTGTTTCTAGGTAATCATTTAAAAGGTCATCGAAGAACTTCCAAGTATACAAGTAAGAAACTATTCATAAAATGATAGTTAAATAAATTTTCATAAAAATAGTTCAAAAATTGATAATACTTTCGCAGAAGAAGGTACTGTTAGGTTTCTTTGTTAATAAAGATAATTTTTCTGTGTGAGCTTGCATTTAAAAAAATACATATAGTATTAAAATATTAAATAAACACTAAGATATATAACAGATGTCTTTTTCAATTAAAATATAAATGTACTAGCAGAAAAAATTCACAGTAAAAAAAAATATCTGCAAACAAAAAAAAGTTGCGTTAATGTATACGAACATAAAAAATGATCAACAATCAATATTTTTGTATGATATCATGTTTTTTTACTTATTTCTCAACAGAAGAAATTTTTTTTTCAAGAGAACTTTTCTACTTGAAATAATTCAAATATGATAAAGAAAAATTACTTCCACCAAAATGTAAAAAAATGATGTAGTACGAATTTGACTAGATTTTCCTGGAACATTGATTGTCAGTAAAAAAGAGCCAAAAAATGACCTAAAAATCACTGTGCGTTCATGGAATACACGATGGTTTCTAAGCTGCAGATTGTCATAAATATTTCTTACCTTAAAGTACACATCTTAAGGTAAAATTTAAACCGAGGTGAGTTGAAAATAATGTATTGACAGCTGAGTAACACGTTGTCAAAAATTGCAAGTAACGCATTTCCTCAAACGTGAGAAGCTTTATACTGAGAATATGTGGGACTTATATATATATTCCAATTAATTTTTTGTTCTAAATATGCCAAATAATTAATATAAATTCTTTGTTAACTAAAACACGTGAAAAATTTTTATTTGTTTACATAATTTGATAATAATAATTAATTGCAGAAAAATGAAGACAAAAACCATGCTTCATCGTTCTTAGAAGGTCAAAATATATCTAAGAAAAAAATATTTTATGGATTCGAATCTTTCATGAGCAGTTATCAGCAAAAGCAACCTAACTACTTTGAAAACATAGACAAGTTATAAGACTTTCAGACTTCCATGAGACTAAATGTTATATGTATATTTGGCGCTCGTAACTGAATTCTAACGCATGCGCAATAGCAAGAAGACGAGACGCCGTGAGGCTGCACTTCAGCGTCTAATACCTATAGTTTACTCACTCTCGCGCAGTCAGTCAGTCTGTTGATACGCACTCCCTGCTTTTCGTATTTTCCTTTTGATTTGATCTTGCTTTATTTCAGTTCAGCTAACGATTGTATTCTTGATTGTAAAGACTAAAGATAGCATACACTGAAGATAGTGAGAATAAACGTGTCCGTGTTTTATAATAAAAACGACAGTGTTGTACATTTTATTGCCCGATCACATACCCACACATCCATACTGCTAACAGGTTATGGGCCTTAAAAGTGTAGTGTGGTTGTGTATTCAAGACCTCCGCTAGCCGCCATTTTTTTCTCTGTGATCGAGCCCATCTCGCGTTTGCTCGCATTTTTTTTGCCCTCCGCGTTTTCTTGCATCCCTTTTCTTACAGGCCATCGACGAGGCGGCGTAGAGATTGACATCAGCCACTGGTGAGACCGAGCAGATCTGGGAGGTGACAGCTGGCGGGGCGAGAGGGATTGTGAGGGATTTACGGAAGAAAGAAAGTAAGTAGCTGATAATGATGCTTATGATGTCTTTGTCGGTCATTATGTTGACATAATGTGTTTTATTTTTCGATGGTTCGAAACCGAAATTGCATGAGAGTGGTAATAATATATGTTATAGATATAATGGGTATGACAGTGGATGGGATTTGTGAAGCGTTTTATAAAGCTAGTATTCTGTAATTCTCAAGGGTCAAGAGTCGGCACGTGTTTTTCCTCGCGTGAGGCAGGCTTGCATTGGGGTACGAAGATTTTCATTTAGCTGCTACAGCTATAGCTACCGCTGAGGGGGACGCCTCAAAGCGGGGAGAGGGAATTTCGTTTCGGCCATGACTTGCGTTCGGTCAGACCGAGCGTATGTATTCCTTTCAGTAGGCTTGGTAGCTGATGGCGCGCACAGAGCAGCCATCTTAGATAGACTTGTTTACTTTTCCAAGTCCCCGTACAGTGCGGCCTCGATCCTCTCCGTGGATTTTCACGCTCAGACTAGAGGTAAATGCCGACTCAAACCAAAATGCAGAAATTTAAAATTTCTAACTTTGGTGTGATACGCGTCAGCACATCATAATTACAGGCATACGATTGTGCTCGATCGCATTGGAATTGTGCTGCTATTGTGTATGACTATAGACATGTTACGTTTGCATGTTTAAGTCATCTGATGTATCTCGTCCTATGAGTAGTGCGCATGCATTGAGCTCGTGTGTGCGTGCTTGCTCATGTTTTCCGGTGACACAAATGGGGTTAAAATGGTCACTGGGAAGTAATATATATAACTTGATCTGAGTTATTGTAGGAGATATAAGTGACGATTACGATACAGGAGATCAGTTTAACTTAATGGAAAAACCTGGAGGTATAATTTACACTATTCCTTAACACAAGCAGCACATTCCAGTTAAAGGTTCTTTAGATAGATTAAAGATAGAAGATTTGAATACAATAAGTCACGTGCAAACAAAATTTAAGATAGACATAAACAAAGGGAACCTTTAACAAGATAGCAAGTTAAAGATTTGAGAGATGGAAACATAAATTTGATTGATACGTCATCTAAAGATAAGAATAAAGATTTGAAAGATAGAAAAATAAATTTGATTAATACCTCATGTAAAGATAAGAATAAAGATTTGAGAGATAGAAAAATAAATTTGATTGATACGTCATCTAAAGATAAGAATAAAGATTTAAGTGATAGAGAAATAAATTTGATTGATACCTCATCTAAAGACAAGAATGAAGATTTGAGAGATAGAAAAATAAATTTGATTAATACCTCATGTTAAGATAAGAATGAAGATTTGAGAGATAGAAAAATAAGTTTGATCTATACCTTATCAAGATAGCAAATTAATGATGTAAAAATGGAAAGATAGTTTTGATGATACCTCAACTAAAAATAGCAAAGATTTGAAAATAGAACGATAGACTTGATTGATACAAGATTATTTTAACAGGAAAGCAAATTAAAGCTTAGCAAAATAGAAAGATATATTTAATTAATACAAGATTATTCTAACAAGATATCACATTGAATATTTGTGAAAAAAAAAAAAAAAAAAAAAAAAAAAAAAAAAAAAAGAAAGATAGATTTGATTTTGATTAATAAGCCTGAATAAGTGATAGAAAATAATAAAAAAAAAAAAAAAAATTAAAAAAAAAAAAAAAGATTTGATTAATACATAAACTATAGATAGCATGTTAAAGATCTGAACGATAGAAAAGATAATTTAAAGAAACAGATAGATAATTTGCCCAAGAAAATGGCAAGCAGAAATAATGATCTTAAGATAGAATTGACTAAAGGAGCCAGGAGCCCACAAAAAAGATATTTAGGGGATTCAAAAGTTGACTGAAGATAGAGAGCTGACTTTAAATTTAATACTAGATAGATTATCCTTAGATTATTAAAACAGAGTATTTTTTTTAATTATCCTACGGTAATAGTGCAAAAATTAATGATACGAAAAGAAGTGATATACAGACAAAGGCGTATCAAATATACAACAAATTTCACACTGTTAGATTTGATCCCGCAAAGCAAAGTGATAATAAATTTTGCGAATTCCTCGATAGATTAAGATGAATTTTGAATGGATTTTGATAGATTTCAAACTTGTTAGTAAAACTCAGAGTTTTCTTGAAGATGAGAAAAGAGATAACCTTTACCATAAGATTGTCAATAAAGTACCAGATGTGAAAATTGCAGATTCTAATAGACTGTTAAAAAGCGAGAATGGCTTGTCCTATAAATATTTAAGTGAAGTGTAAAGAAGGTTAAAGTAATATAGAATTGCTTGGATTTAATGCATTGAGTAGTATGTTTGTTGTTGGACCCGAAACTTTGCTCTCTACGCGCACGGAGGAGACCAAAAATATATGAAAGAAAATTGTTTAAATGCGTGAATAAAAATTCCTCCGTGAACTTGAGAGCGGAGGGAGAAAGGTGGGTTTCGGGTCGTAATAACAAAGACAAAATGGTCCTAGATAAAGTGATATGCGCCAATATGCTCGCTGGAAACTTGACGTCGCTTCGTCAGCTTGTTAATAGATGCATATGTATCTATTAAGATAACCTTAAGATAGATATATTTGACCCACGCTCTAACGAGACGTTAATTTCCGATGCCTACAGAGTCTTCATTGGATAGTGGAACTAGTGCAAGATGGTCAGAGTACAAGCAACAACAAGAAGCGTAAAGAAATTATAGATTGCTTAATAATAGAATGTGTCTCTGCGGCAATGGCTGAGAAGGTTCAGGAAGTCAGTACCAATTATAGTAAGAGCTGACCTATAAACCCAAATAATGGATCTGAAAAAGATTGTTTAGATACCGCTCAACAAAATGAGTTTGAGAAAACCATTGAAGATAGAAAAATTAATGATAGTAAAGAACTAACGATCGGTGAGATTTCAGAGGCTTAAAGTCCCTTTATATAAAGGTATAAAATACTTAAAAGAAACAGCAGAGCCATGCTCTAAAACGCAAGATTCGGGCATTTATCGTTGGAATATCTTAAGGATTGCAAAGAAAGTTTTTGGACAATAAAGATTTAAATAAGTCTGTGCACGATCACTTCATTGCATTGTGCAAGGTGTGTCATATTGCTAAAATTTAAAGATTGCCTTTGAACACTAGAAGAGAGAGGGCATCGAAACAACTCATCCTAAAAGATACAATTTCATGATAGTATACACAGACGACTCCTTAATATTGACGATGGCATACCCTGTGAAAGTGAAAAGTAAAGCAAGAAATTGTATGGACAAATTTGCGACCAGCGCACGAAATCTACTGGACTTTAATGCAAAGATGTGCTATTACAGAACTGACCAAGGCACAGAGTTTGCAAGAGGTCGAACAGTGGAATTTCTCCAGAGATTGGGAGCTGAGTCTCAACTGGTCTGTCCAGACAATCTTCAATACAATGGCGTTTCAGAACGAATCAATCGCACATTGCAGGACAGAGTGTGAACCTACATATATGACTCAAGGTTTAGGGAGAACATGTTGGATCTAACCTTAGGTGCTGCAGTATATACATATAATTACACACCACACCTGTCCAACAAAATAACAGCTCCCTTAGGAAATTTTACCCCCAATTTAAAGATAGAAATAAATCAAATAAGATTTGGTCGTGTGACTTTTATTAAGATACAGAGGAACACTGGAACCAAATACAGCCCACAAGGTATACGAGTAGTACTGGTTGGCTATACTACTACCGGCTACATTTTTCTAAGACCAAAGGATGCAAATTTTATGAGGTTCTGGGTGTAAGATTTCATGAAAGACTTGTATTTAGAAATGTCTGAAGAAATGATAAAATAGCAAACTGAAATAATCATAAGACAGACATTAAATAAGATAAATGGTTCTTCAAGTTTAGCAAAGATAGTATAGTAAAGATAGAAGATACTTGGATTATTATTAGAAACGGAGGGAGAACAAGGAGTCAAGATAAAATGAGGATGATCGAGGAAGAATAAAGAGCTTGTTCAAGAAAACTTCAAAGCAATCTACGAAAAATTGGAATCGATGCATAAAATCAAGTATGGAAAATTGTAGACAGGCCAACTATGAATGTTAAAGAAAGCAAGCCAAACATCATAGATTCCAGACGAGTCCTAAAGAAGAAGATAGACGAAGATGGGAACCACGACGTTTAAAGTGAGGTTGGTGTGATTTGTGGGTTTAAAGATAGGAATAAGTACGACTTGCAAGAGATTTATGCTTCTGTATCTGGGTTGGCTCTTGTGAGATCGGTAATATCAACTTTTAATAAATTTAACTCAGAAACTTGTTTGCTGGATGTCAAGACAGCATTCATGAATGTTTCAATCAAGAAGAATATAAATATAGAATTTCCTGAAGGTATGCTTGACGAAGATTAACTTAAGAAAAATAAAGTATGTAATCTAGAAAACCCTTTATAGACTCAAGATCAGCTTGAAGAAATGGAACGAGTGTTTTCGTATGGTGCTGCACTGAAACTAGTATCACAAACGCACACCAGTAAAACTTGCCTTTACGCATGGAAAGAAAAAGTTAGCCTTTTAATCTTGATTTCATATGAAGATGATATCATGATAGCAATAAATTGGTAAGTAAATCAAAAAAAATTAAGATTGGTCTGCAGTCTGACTTTGAGATATCAGATCCTGGCGAGGTTGGCACTTTCCTAGTTATCACAGTAAAAAGAGATAGAAAACATAATTCAATTTCACTTACGCAAACACCATACTTCGACAAAGTTCTGGAAAGGTTTGGATTTACCGACTCAAAACCACAAAGAACATCAATGTTTACAAATCAAGCCCTGAATCGGCAAAAAAAAATAAGACAGAGAAGAATCGGAAGAGACTGGAGAACTAAACAAAACTAAAACTGAAGAAAATGTACCCCACAGAGAAGCAGTTGGAAGCCTGCTGTATCTGGCTAACACAGTCAGACCAGACATCTCGCACTCTGTGAATGTATTAAGCAGACACCAAATCTGCCCAACTGTTGACTAGAAAATGGTCAAACGAGTCCTTCGATATCTACAACACACCAGAACTCTGGGATTAACCTACAGAAGCCGGAAAAATAAGCTGGAAGTCTTTTCAGATGCGAGTTTGGCAGACTGTAAAGGCTCAATTACGACAGGTGGATACTCATAAGATTGTATTGCCATACAGTTGCTTGGAAGACGAGAAAACAGAGTTACGTTGCAATCTCAACCTGCGCGGCAGAATACGTGGCGATGTGTGATGCAAGGCAGGAGCTGATAGGATTGGAACACTCAATCAGCTTAATGCTGTCATACATTCTGTTGCCTGCGGACCTTTGGTGTGATAACAAAGCCGCCGGAGCAAGTGCTAATATAGATGGTGGCAAAAGACTCAGACACATGACCGAGATCAATGCTCACTATGTTAAGGAATGTGTATCCCGAGGAAAAATAATCGTTAAATGGATTCCATTCAAGGAACAACTAGCAGACATTTTTACAAAACCCCTGCCGTTTGAACTGTATGAAAGACTAATGAAAGAAATTTTGAATGTTAATCAGTGTAAATTGCATGATAATTAAACTTGAACTTGAGATAGTAAAATTAAGAAATTGATAATAGATAGATAATGATAGTAGACATGCCGATTAATGTATTTTTCTGTGTATGTTTTAGCTTTTCGCAATCAACCCCAATGAGTGATCAAGAAGCCGACGTGTTCCACATCTTCAGCTGATTACTTATTCATTTGAATACGATTACTCAGTGTTAATATTCCAATATGTCTTTCCTTTTTTTCATTTTATATTGTTTTGTTAAATTCAGATACGAACGGGAGGGAGTGTTAGATGTATATTTGGCGCTCGAAACTGAATTCTAACGCATGCGCAATAGCAAGAAGACGAGACGCCGTGACGCTGCACTTCAGCGTCTAATACCTATAGTTTACTCACTCTCGCGCAGTCAGTCAGTCTGTCGATACGCACTCCCTGCTTTTCGTATTTTCCTTTTGATTTGATCTTGCTTTATTTCAGTTCAGCTAACGATTGTATTCTTGATTGTAAAGACTAAAGATAGCATACACTGAAGACAGTGGGAATAAACGTGTCCGTGTTTTATAATAAAAACGACAGTGTTGTACATTTTATTGCCCGATCACATACCCACACATCCATACTGCTAACACTAAAATATTATACAAATCTCACTTTTAAAATCAGAAACTATGAGGATAATGGGAAGAAGTTGGTTTAGTAGATCTGGACAAAGCTTTTATTATTCTAGAAATAAAAACCTCAGGAATAGTTGACAGAATTTGAAGAGGTTTAAAAAGCACAAAAACATGTCATAAAAATCCATTATTTATTTTGAAAACATATTTTTTGTCAAACTCTTTTAGTAAAAAGAAAGACAACAAAAATTTCAACCTAAGCATTCTAATAGAAACAATTATTAAATTATTATTGTTATGTAGTTTCACCCACTTTGTTATCTGTGAATATTATTTTGAAGTGTTTTTTTTTTTATAAATTTAAAAAATTAAGAAAGGAGAAACGAAAATATGCAAGTTTTCCTAGCAAATGTATGACAAATAATATCTGTTTTTAAATATTTAGTGATTTTAATGATTGTTGTGTTGATGGTGTCAGGCTAACTTAACAAAAATATTATAATTTTAATAAACAATAAGATTTTTGTTAAATTAAATGCAGAAACTGAAACTTATTTCTGCATACACAATGCAACGTATCAAGTTGTTGATAAATTAGATGCGAATGTTTACATACATTTTTCTATAGCCATGATAAACAATAGTTGTGATGGCTTCCAACTTATAAGCTCTCACAAAAAAAGCCACAATAGTAATTATAATGTGGAACTGTATCAGACGAATTTTACATTGGTAAGCAATGAAAAATGAATGAATTGCTTAAGCAAAACATACAAGGTGGGATAATTGCAGAAAAAATAAGTCTATAAGTAAGTCTTACGGTAAGAGTATTAACAAGGTAGGATTATACTTGAGAAATTCTTTAATATTACACTGTAAGTTCTCCGTTATTTTATTAACATGAAAAAATAGAGATAAAACTTTTATTTTAATAGAAGGGAAGAAAAACTGGCTAATTAGGTCAAGTAAATGTATTGAGTTTACATAATAACCCATTGAAGTACTAATTGTAGGGTAATAGAAATATGAATTGTATGTATTATATATATAGCCAAAATATTAACTTCATTAGTTTATCTCATCAGTCATTATTTTATCGTTTTGTGTGGGCTTCATTGCAAACGTTTCTAATTAATCTACTTGTTTAACAGAAAATTTAAGTAAACTCGATTTATCGATTTTTATTGATGACACAGCGGCAAAGATTGCTGTTCTACATTTTGCAATCAGTTGTAAGATATGGATAGTGGGAGAGAGATATGTAATGCCACAATAAAAATACTTTTACTGTAACGTGCACTACACAGTAACTGATTCTCATTCTGTGCAATACACGCATCTTTGCGTGTCCAGAGTCACTGACTAGAGGTGCGATGAACTTCTTGTGCGATAGTATTGGAAAACCTGGAAAAATTTAAATGTTAAAAAACGTACTACTTCAAAATATTATGACAACCTGTTTATAAAGGATAGTTAAAAGTCATTGATGTATTGACACGATAAAAAAACAAATCTCAATACAAAATCTAATAATCTTTGTGTAAACATGTTCATAAATGTGTTTTCCTTAAAGTATATAGTTATTTTACTGTGGCTATGAAGATCGAGTATTGTGCTAAGTGCACTGACATATTCCCCATTAAAAATAAGATTACTTGTTAAAATTATGGAAATGCGTGCTTACATGAAAATTGTTAGTTTTGGTTTATTCATCTATCTTTTAGTTAGCAAATGTGGGTTTTTAAATAATTTTCAAGGTTTTTGTTGAAAGTACTAAAAGGTAGTATTTAAAGTATAACAATATATATTAAGAAATGAATCTACTGTCTATTAAACATCGTGACCTTAACAACTATAGAGCAACTGCTTGTGACAAAAGCTGAGGCTTGACTGCTTGTATCGCTTGGCACTGCGCGTACGATTTGTAGTTGTCATTTAAATGTAAGCGTGCTCTTGGACTACACTGTACCAATTAACTTACATTACAACAGTTACGTGTAAGAAAAATAACTAAAAACGTATTCTACACATTAGTCATTAGTTATAACTTTGAAAATATGCTATAACTTTTCCTAAAACTTTTAACCTTGATTTCATGGAGAAACATCTGAGACACAATAATATATTGTTATATTCTTATACAATTAAATACTATTTATACACCATGATATTTTTTTCCCTTAGAAAAAGTGTAAAAATCGTTGTATTTGATATATCTTTCTTTCTTTTCAAGATAAGGTATATTTTTTAATATTTAAAGGTTGCTTACTATTTTAAAAATCCGTCAAATTAATATAAGCTGTCAGCATTGATCTGCCATACATGAAAAACTTTTTTGGTAACAAGCTTTATTGAGTTAATAATAAAAATTAGTCTACGTTTGTATTTGGTGCATATGTAAGCGCAAATGTAGTGTACACACACATATATATGTTGAGAGTACACATTCATGAGTACCTTGAGTGTGTGTGTGCACTAGAGCGTTGGGGGGCAAAATAAGAATGGGGACTGCGCGAGAACCGAATTTGTAAGGGACGCGCACCGGGACGGCGGCGGTTGACGAGGTCCGGGAGTAGGGTTTAGCTGTAGAGGAGCTCGTAACGGAGAGCTCGTGAGGGCAGTTTTTTTTTTTGGCTCGCCTCCGAGGGCACGACATGAGTAGCAATCCAAGGGGCCTGCGGAAGCACTCGGGCGTTTGATTTTCGCTGGGAATCGTTTGGCTGCATTCACATCATTACGGATTGCTGCACAGTAAGAGAAAAAGAGTAAGTGTTCCCTTCGAGTTCTGTTATCATCTTCTTATCAACGAAAGTTGATAAGTTCAGACCAAAAGGGTGGAAATCCCTGGTTGCTTAATTTATCAACCAAGTGGTGGCCTTAGGTCGGTGAGCGGATACGAAGGAGACTTTTTTTTGTGTGTGTGCTGAATCTCCTGGTGTGCGTGATTTCGTTTGGAGGAGTTTTTCTCCGGCGTTTCCTTCCCCTTGGAAGTCATCACTTTCGTTTAACAAGGGGTTTATTGTGTTTGCGGAAAATTGAAGTGATTTATTTTTTGAACTAGGTGACAAGCGTTGATCTCACTTCTTGGGATCATTTAGTTGGTTGGTAGAAATCCCCGGGTGATATATCAACCGAGAGGTGACCTTCCGACCGCTTTTTCTGTCATCATTAAAGGTTTTTATTCAGTTTTGTAAGTTGTTGGTTGAATAGGGGACGCTCTCGTGTAACGATCCACACAGTAGTACTGACTGCGTGTGTACTCGAATTCTAGACCTCCCTTTTGGTTACTTTTAAATATTGATTTTTGCATTCATAAATACTTGGAGACATTCAACCGTGGTACGTTTTAACTTTCCCCGTGATAATTTGATTTTCACATATAGCGATCTCATACGTATGAGTCTGAATATTGTTGTTGAAAGTTTGAAGCTTTCCTGTTAAAGAGTCATATTTTGAATTATTACTTTCACACCTAGACTTAAGATAAACAAACACGATGTACAAGGTGAAATATTTGTGACGGCGAGATACAGGGGGAATTCTACGAAAACGAGTGTTCTGTGATAATGTAAATTTTCTGTACATGTTCTCGGGTGAGTTGATGGAATCTCGTCAATATTTTTTATTTTGATTTCTATTAAATTTGTAAAGAATCGCATTCTATGATTAAGTTTGATTTCGAGAAGTCAGAAGAATTATATAGAAAATTTCTTATCTTTTATTTTTTTTTCAACCATAAAAAATGCTCCCATGTAAGACAATCGATTTCAGTTATTTCAATGTTTTATGATTTTATTTGATTTACATTAAGAATCTTTTTTTTTGCTTTTGTTAACTAAGAAAATTGAATAAACACCGAGAATTCAATAAGATTTTTATTCGAGTGCGTTTCCTTTTAGTTGTGTGTCTCCTCAGCTCCCCTGTCCGCCGTTATCTCACGATCCACTTTCGTCCACGAATTACCCTTAACAAAGAGGACCGTTTCATCTGGTACCCCTGGTGGGACAGAGGAGTTTTGGAAGTTCCCGCAGACAGATACGCGATTAGTCATTATTAAATCTACCGTTATTTTTCTAGTATGACTTTACGATCACCACCCGCCGGGAATGGCGATCTTAACACCAATATTTCACCAATGGACAATTTTAATTTGCCTATCGAAGCTGGGGGGGCACGGCGTAAAAACAATGCGAAGAAAAATACTAACAAAAATGTTCCACCGTCGACGCGCATTCTTCGTTCATCGGAGGAAAATATAAACGAAGCTAATGGGGGCACGATTGAACCCGACGTTAGTAACACCGAACAATTTTTGCATAATAATACGGGTCGCACTTTCTTAAGGGAGGAATCTAGTACGAATACAATTTTTCCGCGTGCCATTAATGCACCCCCAACTCAAAATTTGCTTGAAAAAAACTTTCAGCCTCTTGATGACGCACCGGTAAATACACAAGGTCGCATTCACGAATTAGAGGAGATGTGTCGCCAATTAGCAAGTGTAAATTTTAACCTTGACCGGACGGTAAAAATACAGCGGGAAGCATTAGAACAAACGAGGGAGGAACTTCGACGTGGTCGTCGCGAACAGGAAACTCGTCTTGAAGCTCTCGAGAGAGAATCTCAAAACGTGCGACAACTTAACGAAGGGGAATTTCAACGTAGGACAATTCGAGCTTCTGCCGCTGAAGAGAGAGCCATCCCAACTTTAAAATTAGAATTACCTACGTTTGGGGGGGCACCCTTTGATCATCCAACCCGGTTTGTACGAGATCTCACCGATTACGTTGAGGGCATGCGTGTTCACCCCAACGAGCTTAGATATGTTTTGGGACAGGCCTTGAAAGGGCCAGCCCACGATTGGTGGCTGTATATTTCGGGAACGATTCGGGATTTTCTACATTTTATCAACTGTTTTAATGAAAAATATTGGAGTGCAGAAATGCAGAATAAAATACGTAGAGAACTTGAATTTGGCTATTACCAAGCAGAGGGAAACATGTCACGGAGTGAGTACGTCATGTATTTGTATAATAAAGTCAGCCAATTAACTCATGGACCAACTGAGCGGGAAGCTGTAGGCCGATTTGCGTACCACTTCGATGCTCAAGTCCAGCAGTTGATCATAATGCGTGAAGTTAACACAATTAGTGAATTAACAAAAATATTGGATTCACTTGACATGATGGGAGGGTTAAATTCTCCTTACGAGAATGAATCTCTTTCGCGAATTCGTTTTCAGGCGCGTGATACTTCCACGCCGAATAGAAATGTACCTAACGTTGTAAATAGACAAAGTAATCGGTCAGACTCCCATCGTAATAATAATAGTAGCTTCAATAATTCGGGTGGTCAATTTTTACGTTCGAACAATCACTCCAGTTTTTCCAATTTATCCGGGAACGATCATTCTCACCCTTCTCCACACAGTAATACAGGGGGTGCCCGTGAAAATTGGAGGGCTAGGGCTCAAGTTAACGAGGTTGATGTTGACGTTCAGGAAAACTAGAGGAGGTTGTGAATGATATTGCCCCGACATTCGCAACGCAGTGTGAGGAAAATTGCGGGGATTTTAGTAAAGTTTATCCATCAACAACTTGTTATTCCGTTAGTTCTTTTAACGTGTCCCCTGCGGAGGAATTGCTTAACGAAAGCCATTTCACGAATCATAGCCGCTATAAAAAGCGTAACTTTGCTTGTTGTCCAGAAATTCAGGCTATGATTAACGGCATTCCGGTACGAGCATTGGTCGACACGGGGAGCAGGGTGACTTGCATATCGGAAGAGTTTTTCGAGAAGAATAAGGAGGGTTTCGAGGGATGCTTATCATTTCCGACCGTTGGGATGCGAGCTACGGGCTTCGTCGGAGAGCAATCAGCGCGTATAAAAAAACAATTACGTTGCCTCACTCAGATCAACGAGTCCGAATTCTTTTTCGATTTTTTCATTATTCCCCGTTTGATGCGCGACTGTATTTTCGGGATAGACAGCCAAAAAATCATGGGACTAATGATCGATATCGGGAAAGGAACGATTCATCTTTCTACGGGTGAGAGGGTTATAAATATCGAATCCGAAAATAATGACACCAACAGTGAGATTGAGGGAGCCGATAAAATTCAATTTACGAATTCGGAACCAGAGAAGGTGTGTCGCGTTGGGGTTGAGGCATCAGATTTATCGGATCGAGAAATTGACGAAAAAGTTAATGGTCTCCAGGAAGTTTCTACCGAGGAGAAAAGTCTATTGCGCTCGTTAATCTGTCGATTCAGGCCGATCTTCCGCGAGACACCTGGATGTTTCAGACAATACGAACATAAATTAATTTTAAAAGACAATGAGTCTTATTTTCACAAAAATTACCCAGTTCCCATGAATTTACGTGACCAAGTTGACGCTGAAATCGAACGGATGCTCGCGTTGAACATCATTGAAAAATCTAATACTCCATATATAAATCCGTTAAGACCGGTCATTAAGGGTAATGGAAGTGTAAGGCTTTGCTTGGACGCACGTGAATTAAACAAAAGGCTCGAAAGTGATCATGAAGGTGCACTGGACGTTGATGATCTGTTTCGGTGTTGCGGAGATATTGGAGTTATGTCAAGTATTGATTTAACCGCGAGTTTTTGGCAGGTACCTCTCGAACGCGAATCGCGTAAATACACCGGTTTCTTACATCACGGTCGTACCTATCAACATTGTCGAGTTCCTTTTGGATTGAAGGTGAGCGGAGCGGCATTGGCGCGTGCAGCCGAAACTATACTTGATCAAGTCCGGGGATTTGTCCATGATTTCGTTGACGATTGGATTTGTTTATCGGACACTTTTACCGAACATCTTAAGCATTTAGAAAAACTTTTTCAACTTTTATATGAAGAAGGAGTCACGGTCAACTTCCGAAAAATTATTTTTTGTCGCAAGGAGATTCGTTTTCTTGGGCACATTTTGACAAAAGACGGGCTGCGGATTGATCCAGACAAGGTCCGTGCCATCCGTGAATTTCCACGACCTGCTAATATAAAACAGCTGCAGGGCTTTCTGGGTTTGATCAATTTTTGTTCGAAATACTCTGTTAAACTCACGGAAACCATCCGGCCTTTGCTTTCTCTCCTCCGAACGGGTATCAAATGGTGTTGGGGGGAGGAACAAAACCAGGCGTTCACGAAAGTTAAGGAATTGTTTATTGATCAGATGATGTTGGCTCACCCAAAACCTAATCGGCCTTTTGTTTTGTATACGGATGCTAGCGGTATTGGACTGGGTGCCCTTCTCTGTCAAAAGATGATTTTGGGTGTGAACGTGTGGTTTATATGGCAAGCCGTACGTTAAAAGGGGGAGAAGCCAATTATTTCACGACAGAATTAGAACTACTCGCCATTGTATGGGCCTTGCAAAAATTTCGATCGTTTCTATTGGGTACAAAGGTCATTGTAAAAAGTGATCATCGCGCTTTGTCTTATCTTTTTTCGTGTCAAACTTTAAGTGGTCGCCTTGAACGGTGGATGTTGGCAATCCAAATTTATGACATTGAAATCATGCATATAAGCGGGTCAGATAATAAGGCCGCGGATGCTCTGAGCCGCTATTTTTGTTTACCCGACGGAAAAGTAAATAAAGAATTATCCATCTTCACACTTTTGAGTAGAAATCCGAATCAGCATCTGTTGAAGGATTTCGAGAATCTGGGTGCAATTCAAGACAGTGATGCAAGGATAAAAACTATTAAAGATAGGATCGCCGTAGGAGACACGATAATGTCTTATTCAATGAAAGATTGTGTCTTATACAAATTCGTTCAGTCTAAAAATAAGGTGGTAATCCCAACTAATTTCTTGAAAAATCTAATTCATGAAATTCATGAAATTTACGGGCATATTGGGGTTAGAAAATGCTATCAGATGATTCAAGAAAGCTTTGTGTCTCGGAACATCAGGCGTCACGTAGCAAGAATTATTCGATCATGCGAAAGTTGTCAAAAGGTTAAGGTTTATACGGGACCATGCAATTTCGAAACACGTCCGATTATCCCCGATGGACCTAATGATCTCCTTTCAATCGATTTTTATGGACCGCTGCCAGCGGGTAGGGGAGGCGTTCGTTATATATTAGCTACTGTCGACGTTTTTTCTAAATTTGTCGTGTTGTACCCGATCACGCGAGCTACGACAGCCATCACGTTAAGCCGACTTAAAAATCATTACGTCCCAAATTATGGCAAGCCTAAACGCGTTCAGAGTGATCAAGGAACGCAATTCACATCAAAAAAATGGGAAATGGGACTTATAGAACTTGGTATTAAACCGGTTTTTTCTTCCATTCGGCACCCCCAAAGCAACACTGCGGAGCGGGTTATAAAAGAGGTCGGTCGTTTTTTCAAAACTCTCGTTATCGGTAAGCACAGTGGGTGGGCGAAATATGTTCCCATAATTCAGGATATTATGAATGAAACGTACCACGAGACTATAGAATGCACTCCAGGTGAAATTCATTTGAAGAAGAAACCGACTCGCTTTTGGGCGAAATATTTAAATCAACAGGAGAGCGTCGACATCCCTTACGATCAAAAACTTATATTTACCAAAGAAAAGATTCGAAAAAAAGGTTTGGCACGTGCAGATAAATTTAATCAAAGTCGCAGTCTTCAAGCTTATAATCTGAATAGTCTTGTCCTTGCCAAAGCTTGTAATTTTTCCGTAGCGGATACAGGAATAACAGCTAAATTTTTATCTCCGTATGAAGGTCCGTTTGTTATCACGAGGATTATAAACAATGCCACTTATGAACTTACAGATCCGGGTACTCTAAAGATAAGAGGTATTTACCACGGAACTGAGTTACGACCGTTCATCACAAAAAATGGGGGGCAACCAAAGGAAGCGCCGGAGACTCTACAAAAAACTTAAACGCATGCAAATGCAGATCACGCGTATCCAGGAGAGGCTCCTCGCACTCCAAGCGCAGCTTACTATTGACCAGCCTACTCAACAATCCAGTGGAGGCGGGCCAGAACAAGACGATGATGTCCTGTTGATCAAGTTTGATGAGCCCTGGGATGAGATCGATGAAAAAAAATTCGATTTATGAATTTTTGTTCGGTTTCATCATTACTTCGTATTTTTTGTCGTGCTGTCTAAATGTCATCCTCATAATTCGATCTTCGTTTTTCTTTATTCTCGTCTTCATTTTTCCTACAGTCTTAAATAAGGGATGAAGACTTTATTCAGCCAAATCCAGCGAAGAATGGAGCATGCTAGTCGAACGGTCGAACGCCTTCTCAAACAAGAGGCAAGGCGTCACGCTAAGAAAGTCAGGTGGTCTACGTATAAGGCAGCTCGACGTGAAGCACAGTGTGAAGAACGAGAACGCCGACTATACGAACTATATCATGGGCCATCTCGCATGAGGACTGATCGACCAGATTGTAATGAAGTTGGGACACAAACGGACCGATCAGCGCTTCGAGATGCGTATCATGCACGCCGGACTAAAGAGCAGGAAAGATGTCGCAAAGAACGACTACGACGCATGTCTCTGGATCAGCGGGTTGAAGAATTTGGGCGAGTTCGAATTATGAGGAATCTCCGTAGTGGAAGACCGATTCATTTATCTCCTCGTAGTATACTCCCCACTTTATCCGTCTACATTTTTTTTTGTTTTTATTTCCTGCGTTCGATGTAATACCATTATAATCAAATATTCATGAGATTGATTTCTTCTGTTCAGGTCCCAATGAATCAGGAACCAAAGAGCCGTCAAACTTGCACTCTTCGAATCCTCGAAAGAATTCGAACCATCGCAGAAGAAATGATTCGAGCCGAACGACGTGCCCTGCGGCGAGAGAAACGGTGTGGTCTGAAACAACGAAGAACGCATCACCGCCAAGGGTCTAACAGTCGTTCATCGCCATCTAGCGAAAAATCAATTTCCGGACTCACTATCCATGGGGTTTCTTTGAAACAACCACCAAGCAACCTCATGGGCCGCTGTGACGAAGGCCAAGCCCAGGAGTGTAGGATAGAGACGCTTGAGTCTCGATTAAGCGCTTCGCATCAAATGTTTACGCCAAGGCCAAAGTCCACAAGATCAAGTGTGGGTTCAGGCGTCTCTATAACGAACTTTTGGTCGAGCGATGAGTCGTCACATGGCGAGATTACCGGAAGGTTCAGCTCGAGTGGGGATGATTACGTTCATTTCTCTGATGGGCGAGCGGTTCATGTTGATGAGCTCGATAATATTGATTGGCGTAATTATTGTTATTCATTGGTCGGTTAAGCCTGTATTGATTTAGAAAATTTTTCCATTTATTCTTTTTGTAAAAATTTTGGGGGGGCAGATGAGAGTACACATTCATGAGTACCTTGAGTGTGTGTGTGCACTAGAGCGTTGGGGGGCAAAATAAGAATGGGGACTGCGCGAGAACCGAATTTGTAAGGGACGCGCACCGGGACGGCGGCGGTTGACGAGGTCCGGGAGTAGGGTTTAGCTGTAGAGGAGCTCGTAACGGAGAGCTCGTGAGGGCAGTTTTTTTTTTTGGCTCGCCTCCGAGGGCACGACATGAGTAGCAATCCAAGGGGCCTGCGGAAGCACTCGGGCGTTTGATTTTCGCTGGGAATCGTTTGGCTGCATTCACATCATTACGGATTGCTGCACAGTAAGAGAAAAAGAGTAAGTGTTCCCTTCGAGTTCTGTTATCATCTTCTTATCAACGAAAGTTGATAAGTTCAGACCAAAAGGGTGGAAATCCCTGGTTGCTTAATTTATCAACCAAGTGGTGGCCTTAGGTCGGTGAGCGGATACGAAGGAGACTTTTTTTTGTGTGTGTGCTGAATCTCCTGGTGTGCGTGATTTCGTTTGGAGGAGTTTTTCTCCGGCGTTTCCTTCCCCTTGGAAGTCATCACTTTCGTTTAACAAGGGGTTTATTGTGTTTGCGGAAAATTGAAGTGATTTATTTTTTGAACTAGGTGACAAGCGTTGATCTCACTTCTTGGGATCATTTAGTTGGTTGGTAGAAATCCCCGGGTGATATATCAACCGAGAGGTGACCTTCCGACCGCTTTTTCTGTCATCATTAAAGGTTTTTATTCAGTTTTGTAAGTTGTTGGTTGAATAGGGGACGCTCTCGTGTAACGATCCACACAGTAGTACTGACTGCGTGTGTACTCGAATTCTAGACCTCCCTTTTGGTTACTTTTAAATATTGATTTTTGCATTCATAAATACTTGGAGACATTCAACCGTGGTACGTTTTAACTTTCCCCGTGATAATTTGATTTTCACATATAGCGATCTCATACGTATGAGTCTGAATATTGTTGTTGAAAGTTTGAAGCTTTCCTGTTAAAGAGTCATATTTTGAATTATTACTTTCACACCTAGACTTAAGATAAACAAACACGATGTACAAGGTGAAATATTTGTGACGGCGAGATACAGGGGGAATTCTACGAAAACGAGTGTTCTGTGATAATGTAAATTTTCTGTACATGTTCTCGGGTGAGTTGATGGAATCTCGTCAATATTTTTTATTTTGATTTCTATTAAATTTGTAAAGAATCGCATTCTATGATTAAGTTTGATTTCGAGAAGTCAGAAGAATTATATAGAAAATTTCTTATCTTTTATTTTTTTTTCAACCATAAAAAATGCTCCCATGTAAGACAATCGATTTCAGTTATTTCAATGTTTTATGATTTTATTTGATTTACATTAAGAATCTTTTTTTTTGCTTTTGTTAACTAAGAAAATTGAATAAACACCGAGAATTCAATAAGATTTTTATTCGAGTGCGTTTCCTTTTAGTTGTGTGTCTCCTCAGCTCCCCTGTCCGCCGTTATCTCACGATCCACTTTCGTCCACGAATTACCCTTAACAAAGAGGACCGTTTCAATGTACACACATATACATAAGTTACACACATACATATGCATGTGTACATACGTGCACACACTAGGCACATGGTAATATGTATACATAATACTATATTTATGTAGCGGAATCTGAAGGTCAACGGTGAGACTTAAGTACCACCAAGTTGCAGTATATATAAAATTGTACATACATTTATACGTTACATGCGTTTCTGCCGTTTTGATCGTCAACTGAGGCACGCCTAAAGAAGATTTCACTTCAAAATATTGTTATCTGAAGCTTATAACTGTCAAATACTGAAAAATTGTTCATTAATTAAGTGAAACTATTACGTCCAAACTTTTAAGTAAAGGGCGGATTTCGTAGCTTCTTTCTACAAACAAATAAATCTAATTCTTGTTTGTTAAAAACCATCTGTCGGCTTGGATTCCTAACTTACTCTTATTACTTATTGTATGCTTTTTTTTTAAATTGTTGACTCGACGTTACAGTGTTAGGTTTCACCGAGTTAAACGTATGGAATGGTGTAAATGTATTATAAGATAAACTGACGTGGATCTCCCATATGAATTTCTGTCTGATGTAATGCAGTAGTATATTTAATCCATTTTTTACCTTACTTTCTCGTAAAGCCCTTTGCCATACGTTGATCTATTTGTTTTTGTATCGTAATCTGTTAAATAATTAGAACTTGAATTTCGTTTTCATAAATTAGAAGTTTAATTTTTTTTATACTAAAATATAGAAAAAAATTGATCTGAAAAATCTTACAAGGTTGACAGCAATAATATTTCTGATCCTACTCAAGAGTACTCTTGGCGATCATGATGATTAGGCTGCCACTATTAACGTTGGAATCCAAATTAACGGTTAATTCTTTCTTATTTCTCTTTGATTCACTTTTTAGGCAAGTCTACAGACTTGTGGTTTCACTCAAGTTTTCCTTACACAGCTTAGTCACCAAACTAAGTCTTTCATTGGCTTGAAATGCACGCTTTTACACGCAGCTTAATTACCAAATTAAGTCTTACATTCGCTTCAAAGATAAAACTAAATTCACTCTTCAACCTTTATAGTTACTTTCAGTACTTAATAAAAAAAAAGACAAACATTAGTATGTAAAAGAAATTTGTATACGCTTCTGTTTACTCAGAACACGTTAGGTCGGAGATCCGAATGACCAATCAGAAATAAACCTAGTCTTTTATTGTTGACAAAAGCGCAATTGTGCTGCAATATTTATACAATGATTAATGGATAAAATTTTTGTTCTCTTGGTTTTTACATTTAAGTACAATTTGATGTTAAAATTGTGTGCCATATTCGTTGTAGATCATACACAGTAATGAATTTTATTATTGTTGACTGTTTACATTTTTGCGCACATGAGTACAAATAGATGTTTTAAGCCAAGTACTTTAGAAGATTTTTTTGGAGATTTCATGCGTAGATTAAGCTTTGTAGTTGCCCCGCTACGGATACCTTTTTCAAAGGAAGTCTGTTATAGGTCACGCGGTTGCAGAAGCAAGCATACAGCTGAAAGTTTGAAAATACGTGAGCATTCATTTTTAATAATTTTTGAACGAGGCTGAGTATTTTAAAGTGATAAATATTAAGTGTATGACATGGGATGTCACAACACGTGTAAATAATTTAAGTAATCGTATTAATAGATTATTTACTATTGAATAATAGTCAATGACATGACATATTATTGTTAGGTGACGACTTGCGTCAATTAATAAATTTTTATCTTTATTCTATTTTATCCTGTTATATTTCATTCCCAATGATAAAATTTTAAGACTCTTTACAGAGTCATACTCAACGAGAGTCGTCGCCTAACAAAGCTGACTGTGAACTTCGTGGCTCTTGGAAGTGTCAAGTGACAACCGAAGCGAGCCATGAAGCCTAAACACATGAAGTCAGCAAGTACCGGCCCCATAGCAAGTAAGACAAAGAAGTTTAACTAAAACTTCGTGCAAGGTGCATTTCTTTGCGCGGCGTTTTAGTCAGTAGCCCGCTGCCGCTCATCAAGTGCAGACGTAATAATTAATTTTATAAGATTAACCAGACGTTTCGTCTATTTTTTCCTTTTCTGTTTTATTTTATATGTATACTAGTAATATCAAATAAAGTGATATTAAACTATTTGGAAAAGGAATTTAAATTATTATAAAATAATAAATAACAAATAAATAAATATATAAATAAATAATCATAAATCGACGGAAAGAGAAAGTGCAGGTCGTCAGAACTGATAATTAGCGGATAGAAAGGTAAGTTAATCTGGATATTATATTCAACACTCTACTTCTTCCTTCCTTTTAATCTTTTCTTAAACAAACAAATAGTTGGACTATCTGCTGTCCCGCAGCCTGTGAAGGAGCGTGAGACTGTAGTCCACAGTTTTTAGTTTTTGATTTGAAGCTGAAAACAAACTTAAATGACATTAATCGTTATTTAACAAAATTGGTAGCAGAGCGTGGTTTATGGTCTCTAATTATTTGTTTGTTTATTATATATTCTCTTATTACTATTTTTTCTTAAGAAACACCAAACACCATTCAATGAAGCATGTTAATGAATGACGCGTAATACCCCATATAGTACACTGTGCGCGGACGCGTACATGCTGTGCTTTTGCGGATAGCATGGTATATGCGATATTTCGTAATAACTAAAAAAAAAAAAATAAATAAATAAATAAAATAAATAAATAAATAAAGTAAAAAAAAAAAAAAAAATAAAATAAAATAAAATAATAAATGTATTACTACATTAATAAATAAACGGAAAAATAAATAAGAGTTAACTGTCATTAAAATAACAAAAAAATAAATAAGTAATAGTATAATAATGTGTTTTAAATGATAATAGAAAAATAAGAAAATAGTGACCTCTTATACTACACGCTTACAAGACAGAACAAATACACTGTTCCTACCCTGAATCTGCTAACCAGAGCGGTTCATCCCTCTTGTCCTGCTGAAATAGCGGACATTCTATACCCAAGATCTGCTAACCAGAGCGGTCTTTCTCTTCCTACCCTGAATCTGCTAACCAGAGCGGTTCATCCCTATTAGTCCTGCTGAAATAGCGGACACTCTTTACCCTAGATCTGCTACTTAAAGCGGTCTATCAAAATAACAAATACATACACACAGACATATTTGCACGTAATAGTGTTAGTAGAAGAAAAATTCTTAAAAAACGGAGTAAAGATTTAATATAATTAATGATTTCACTTATATACCCACGATTGTTTATAAAATAATATTTCATGAAACCGCCAACGAATAATTTTGCGAGTAATAAAAAAGGTAAGAGAAGTGGTAGAAAATTGTTTATGCAGGAGCTTGTAAGAGAAAAAAACGTTCTAGAAAAAAAATTAGATTTTATTAATAATCAGTTACAAAATTACTATAACTGTGATACATTAAACAGTAATTTATCAAAAAACAAAAAAATCGAAAAACAAGTAGTAAGTACGTTTCAGAAAAATAATTTTTATAATTCAGAAATTAATGTTCAGCGGAAATGCGATAATTTTAAAATTCGATTAAATACACAATTTGATGAATTAATTGCTTTCGCGAAAAAAGAGTTTCTTAAAGGCACTCAAGAACATATAAACGCATAGGCAGGAGATTACTCATATACATACGAATATATAAAAAAAAAATTATTAATACGGTATTTAAACCGTGACCGTCGAGCCCATTCTTGCTTAAGGAGGAAAAAGTGTTAAGTTAAGTCAGATACTCTCATACAGAAAGAGCCCTTCAATATTACACCGCGCACTAGCTGATGCTCGCGTAGCAATTTGTATGTATAGCTACACATGCCACATTAGAAATCCCTGCGCCGTATACTCCCTGGCTTAAAGCAGATGATATCATATAAGCGTGCTTGATTACACTCTCTCACTTTAGTTTTTGGGCATACACATAGTACACTTATCGTATACCTATAAAAATTAAAGCAAACTTATTGCACTTGCATGCGTTAAGCAAACGCTCACATTAAACACATACACATCCACACACGAATAAATACACAGATATATATATATATATATATATATATAAACAATTCTTTCTTTATTTCTTATGTCTTCTGCGATAAATGTCAAGGATTTGATAGAATATTTTTCCAAAACAAAGAAACAAAACAAAATAGTAGTATAATTTTTTTTTTTTTTTGTTAGTATTACACACATAAAGAATAAAAAAAAAAAATTTTAAATAAAAAAGGTTCAAACAATAAAAAAAAAAAAAAAGAGAAGAAAAAAACCGCTTGTAAGGTATTATACAACTAAAAAAATGGTCAATGGAAACGATGATGCCGATATCACAGTAGCCGAAGCGCTGATGGAGTCTCTCAATGCCAACTTCTCATTTCAGCATGCGATTAAATCCATCCCTATATTCGATGGGAAAAATATTCCACTGAAGGATTATATACAAGATGTTAGAAATGGAGAAAGCTGGGTCAGAGATGATCAAAAAGATTTATATAAAAGAGCAGTATTGCAAAATCTACGAGGTGCCGCACGCATAAGCGTAAGTGGCCAAGATTTCGAAAATCTTGAAGCATTTATAACCCATCTAAAAAAAAGATATGCAACAGGAAAAACCGTTGCTTACTATCAAACTCAGCTACAGAAAGGGCGCCAACGACAAGGCCAATCGGTTGGTGAATATTATGATTATGTAAACCTACTGCTAAGCGGTGCTGAAAAAGCCTTGATGGAAGATAAAGGCAATACATACAACGCACATATGATGACCCCTATAAAAGACATGGCGTTAGACATGTTCATAAAAGGACTAGCACCTATGATAAGCCAGCAGGTAGATGCGAAAGAACCTGCTTCTCTAGCCGACGCCTTCGATTACGCGTTGAGATTGGAGAGCCGAATGAGAGCGGGTATAATTCCGGATACGCGATATCAAGGACTACCTCGTAGTGACTTTAGAAATAATTTAACCAACTCATATCAACAGCAGAATAGGTATCCCGATCAGCCATTCTCATCACATCAAGTGGCACAAGTTAATGAACAACAAATCGACAATGAGAATAATCACGCTGATAGGCAGTATAATAATTATCAAAATTATAATAGACAATATCAACAACAAAATAATGGACAGAATTACTGTAAAAATTATCAGAATCAGGGAAGAAATTGGAATTTTCAAAATCAATCGAGAAATTCTAATTATTATCAGAATAATTTCGGACGATATAATAACGAAAATCCTAATAATTGTTACACTCAAAGGAATGCTAATTTTAATCCTGGTAATAATCAAGGATACCGAGGCAGAGGTCAGAATTACAATAGGTATTCCCGAAATAATATTTATAATAGTTATAATCAACAAAGTTTTAATCCTAACTATCAGAATCAGAACTTTCAAAATCAATACCAACCAGGAGGCGATCGTTTGCCGCATCATTTAAACTCTCAGGCGGCTCACCCCAATCGTCGTTCGGAGGTGAGCCCCCAAAGACAGAATTCAACCCCTACACCGAATGTTTCAGCGCAGGTAATGAAAATAGCAACAGAATTGAAATCGTCCACATTGGTACCTGCCAGGGACTTGGCGTAGACGACGAGCCTACAAGTATAAGGTTATCAATCCCAGAAGGGAAAAATCACTTCATAACACTCATGCTCGATAATGGCGCTGCCACAAATCTGATTAAATTAGATCAGTTACACCCATATTCACGAGTAGAGACTAGTGAAATTATTAACCTTACTGGAATCACACCTCACCCAGTTTTAACTAAAGGAACAACGTATATGACCATACAAGGAAAACCTACAATTTTTCATGTGATCCCTAACGATTTTCCGATTAAAGATGGCGGTTTATTGGGTCGAAACTTTTGTAAGGAACGACGAGCCACATTATCATATTATCATGATGCTATAGTACTAGATGATGACGTAATGAACCCCATCCCTTTTCTAAAAACTCTTGAGGAAATAGAGCAATTGGAAAAAGATGAAAAAGAACAAAAAACCATAAAACTCAAAAAACAAGCACAGGAAAATCAAATTTTAGCTACAACCCTTGATACTAACGAAGAGACGGAATGCCTTAAGGATAAAATTAACTAACAGAAATTTTATGACGAATACATTGTAGGCCCACCCGAAAGGTCAAATATACCTAAGTACGAAAAATTTGGAGACATAAAAGCTGATTTTCATTTTCGAGATGAGTTTGATAAATTGATCTTATCAGAAAGAGGTGAAAATCTTATGAAGGCCACTGATAATAAAACTGATAAAAGTGGGATATACAGTGAAAATAATGAATTAGTCGACCAACCCCATGCCATTGATCAGAATAAAAATACTCCTAGTGAAGAACATTGCCCTAATGAGGAACAAAAAAATACCAGTAAAGCAACTAAATATACGATTAAGGCTCGAACACGTCAAATAGTAAGAATTAATTTAATTAATACTAATTTAACTGAAGGATACTTACCGCGACTAGATGTAGGGTGTGATAACATATATTTAGGAGAAGGAATAGTAAAAAATGAGAACGGTCAATGTAATATTATGGCAATAAATACTAATAAGGATGATATTACGATTGAAATAGACCCAAGAGAAATCCTACCTTTCGAATACATTGCACCTGAATTTGATCCCGATACTAGCAGCGAACATGAAAGACCAATTGTTAAAAATAAACGAGATAGAATAAACGACCTAAAAGGACTCGTGCGCACCGGTCATTTAAACTTGGAAGAACGAGACCAAATATATCAATTGATTTCTGAATTCTCAGAAATCTTCTTGTTACCAGGAGACATTTTACCGTGTACTAACCTCGTCGCACACGAAATCCCGACGGAAAATAACATCCCTATCAACACTAAACAATATTGTCCCCTATCTAATCTATATCTATAATATCTATATACCCTAATAAATATCTATATACCCACCAGTACATAGAAAAGTTTTAGAGGAACACGTAGCAAAGAAACTTAACGATGGAATAATTGAACCTTCGTCATCACCGTATAATTCACCTCTTTGGATTGTCCCTAAAAAACCTGATAGCCAGGGAAACCCAAGATGGAGTGTAGTAATTGATTTCCGAGAACTTAATAAAAAGACCATTGGTGATGCAAATCCATTGCCTAATATCGCAGATATTATGGACCAGTTGGGAGAAGCCGTATATTTTTCAGTTTTCGATTTGGCAAGTGGATTCCAACAAATCCCCATGGATGAACATGATAAGTATAAAACAGCATTTACGACACCCCATGGACATTACCAATATAGACGAATGCCCGAAGGCCTGAAAAACGCACCTGCCACGTTCCAACGACTAATGGATCTCATATTGAGAGGCTTATTGAATGTTGAAATGCTAGTGTATTTAGATGATATTATTATTTACGCAAAAGATCTAGTAGATCACGAGCGTAAAGTTAGGTTACTTTTCGATCGGTTAAGATCAGCGAACATGGTACTCCAACCAGATAAAGTTGAATTTTTGCGAAAAGAAGTAATATTTCTTGGGCATATAGTGAGTCAACGAGGGATTGAACCAGACCCTAAAAAGATACAAGCCGTTAGAGAATTTCCTCAACCAAAAACTATGAAAAATATTAGACAATTTTTAGGACTAGCAGGATACTATAGACGCTTTATTAAAGATTTTTAAAAAATAGCTAAACCATTATCAGATTTATTAAAAAAGGGAGAAAAATTTGAATGGACTGAAGTGCAGGAAAAGAGTTTTCAAATACTAAAGGATCACCTATGCCAAGAGCCTATTTTACAATTCCCCGACTTTAGTAAATCATTCAAGTTAACAACAGATGCATCTGACTATGCAATTGGAGCGGTATTGAGTCAGGAAAAAGATGGGTTTGACCATCCTGTCGCTTACCTTTCAAGAACTTTAAATAAAGCCGAAATAAATTATTCCACGACTGAAAAGGAATGTCTAGCCGCACTATATGCAATGCATCACTTTCGTTCGTATTTATTAGGTAATAAATTCGTTCTCGTAGCCGATCATGAGCCATTGAATTGGATGCATACAAGAAAAGACCCAGGTCAGCGTTTGATGCGCTGGATGTTTAAATTCACCGACTATGAATACACTTTTAAATACAAACCAGGAAGACTCAATACCAACGCTGATGCATTATCTAGAAACCCAGTAGGACCATTTCTTTATGCAGAAAATAATATAAACAATGGATTACCATTACTAAGAGTTATGATGATGGGTCGAAAGAAAATAGAGGAAAAGAAGAAAACAGAATTACAAAGTCAGAAGAAAGGAACAGTAAGAGCACCCAAATTAACGACGATCAAACCTAAAGCATTGCCAACAACCTCGAAGGAAATAATAGGAGTAACAAAACCAAGAAGCATGACCAAATCAGAATCAGATGAACCTAAGTTGATCAAGGGTCCTGGACGACCCCTTGGTTCAAAAACAAACAAAGAACGGCCGAAATTAGATCATAGTGTGATTGCTCAAAAAACCCGAACAAAAACATTTCCACAGCCACAGAAATCATCTACATCTTAACCGAATATATTAAGAAATGTCACTAAAAATACATCAAAAGACTCTAGCTCATTAAAAGTGAATTTTTCAGAATCAGTAGCCTCAACATCACACGCTAGCGATACGAATTTAGAAACTACAGAAATAAAACATAATAGTTCCAAAAATGAGGAAATGACACAATTACCAGTTAGAGATATAATCGACCTTGGTGCATCGTCAAGAACAAGTATGTTCTCCGAAAATGACCCAAGCGATACTGAAGAATCGTCAAGAGAAGATACTCAAATACCAGTATATGACCCTAGACGAAGTGGATTACGGCAAGAACTGACTGAAACAGAAATAGACTCAAATACGGATACTGATTCAGACTCAGATATGACAAATACTGAAATTTCCGTTACACCAATTTCACTTAGCGAAAGTTCAAATGATGACGTTTTTGAAGACCAACCTAAAACTATGACAAATAATACTGATGAAGTTACTTATAAAGAAATAGAAGAGTTAACAAAGAGATTTAACCAAAGCCTTCAAGAATATTTGGACAAGTCTAACAACGATGATGAGCCCGAACAGGCCGATTTTTTATCAGTAACTAGATTTTCTGATGGAGATAAACCGGACCCCGAAATTCAAGACATATTAACCGAAATGGACACCTACGATCCTGATAATTTTGATGATTCTGTATTAGATGAAAGAATTGCGGATATATCAAGACGTACAACAGGTCTTGAACCCCTATTCGATGAAGAAGAAATTTTAAGAAAATATAGGACAAGTGGAAAATTATCAATTACCCCACGTATTCAGGAAACTACACCCTTAAGTTCTAGCACACCGACGCAAACGAGTACTTTTGCTACTACAAAAAACAGACGATCTAAAGCGCCGGACTTGCAACAAATAACAGAAGAAACCCCGGATAACTTAAATGAAAACAACAAACAAATAAACTGCAATGAAAATAAATCAATGAATCGAACTATTGCACCTGATTTCATGTTACTATCGGACTTATACTCTTTTCAACCCATCAATCGATACAAACAACAGCACGGAAAAGTGTATGTAAGTCTTAGTGATAGTAGCAGTATTACTGATAATTATAAGAATGAAAATGGAGCTAAGCTAGTAAACAATGTCATTACCACCAGATATTGCCTTACACACAAAAGAGACAATATAGTTCATTTTATTAGCAAGGATTGTCAACCAGTCACATCTGTCTCAAGGCTGTTGAGATCGATAGGTGCACTGGACTTTAGGTATTTGAAATCGAAGAAACCAAGAGTTGGCCAAATTTTAATAACACCTTATGGAGGACATAATATACTATCAATCGTTATTAATGAAACGTCGACTGATTTGGTATCTTCAGAAAGTCTTACAAAAGCTTTTAAATCGCTCAAAAAAATTTTATTGAGACGAAATCTTAAAACCTTCCGAATTTCAAGAAGGGTAGATCTTACAGACAAATTAGAACCTGGATTGATAACAGAAACGTTATTAACAATTTTTGATAAAACACCCATACAAATTACTGTCTGTTACGGTAAGGTTGATTTTCTGAAAATCCAAGAACGTAATGAAATAATACAAACATTACATGACAGCCCTGTTGGAGGACATAAGGGAATAAACCAAACTTACCGGAAAATAAGAGAACGGTTTTATTGGCCCGGAATGAGAAATGATATTCTCAATTATGTACGTGAATGCAGCAAGTGTCAAGAGAAAAAAATTGAACGACTAAAAACAAGAGAGCCCTTGGTACTTACAGATACACCTATTGAAGTTTTCGATAAGGTTTCCATCGATACCGTTGGTAAATTAAGAATAACACCCAATGGTAATTGCCATTTGCTGACCATACAGTGTAATTTGACTAAATATATCATATTAGTCCCTGTACCAGACCTAAGATCTAGCACTCTTGCCGATGCACTCGTACAAAATCTAATATTAGTTTATGGTGCGCCTAGAGCAATTCTATCAGATAGACATGCTACATTTATGTCTAATTTATTGGAACAACTCATGAGAACCATCAAAACCAATGATCTAACTACATCAGCATACCACCCTCAAACAAACGGATCACTAGAGCGAAGTCATGCTGCCCTAGCTGACTTTATACGAACTTACTCTGAAACATATGATGACTGGGACAACTAAGCAAAATTTGCAGCTTTCACGTATAACACGAGTGTACATGCAGCTACAAATTTTACGCCTTATGAACTAGTATTCGGGAGAGTAGCGAGGTTGCCCTTGAAGATACCTAAAGATGAAAGATTACGAACATACCCACTATATTTACAAGATCTTATAAGGCGACTTCAAGAAATGCAAATTGCGGCAGGAAATCAACAAATAAAGATGAAAGTACAAGCAAAAACAAGATATGATAAAAAATTAAAGCCTCTAAATGTTAAAACAGGAGATTACGTTTGGGTAAAGAAAGAAGTGCGTTCCCATAAATTTGATCGCTTTTATAATGAACCCCTAAAGGTTAGAACAGTTTTAGAGGGAAATAATGTGTTACTTGAAAAAACCAATGGTGAAACCATACGCAAACATACAGATAAATTAAAGCTAGTTCCCCGATAATAATATCTTGTAAGAAACATATTCTACATGTCTTCCAGAGAAAAAAACACAACGATGCAGATTATATTGGCCATCTTAATGACAATAGCGTTCGAAGGCCGCGCAGATTTAAACTATGCTAATCATGGCAACTATAGCATAGAACCACTTGAAACAAACCCTGGAATATACTACGAACGAATCGGTATAACAAAAATTAAGAGAGCCGATTGGAAGATTGTGATATGGCTGGATGTTAATAAATTCATATTGGAACAAACACCTACTCAAGGATTAAACGAAACTTTTCGATATTGTATTATACAGTTTGGTTATTCTAATTGCACTCGGTATATGGAAATGGACCTCTTGAATTTAAAAATAAAGCGATTGACAAACCTCAAAGCAACACTATTGAACATAATAAATACTGTGGGAATCCATGCAGGAGATAACATTATTCCACCCCCCAGCATACGAGCAAAAAGACTGATACCTTTTGGAATTATTGGGAGTATTGCTAAAGGACTTTACGGCTTAGTCACAGAAGATGATATTAACGTTATGAACACTAACATCAACAATTTAGATACCAATCAAAAAGAATATATTAAATTGTACGAACAAAATAGCCATATTTTTGCAGCCGCATTCAAAGAACTATACAATACCACGAAACGCCATGAGCATATTTTAAAACAAGTTGCTGATATATTGACTTCAGGACAGGATTTTACTATTGACAGATATCTGATTCATTTGTCAGCATACCTTAGAAGAACTGAGGCTACCCTAGATCACATTATTCGTTCCCATGAAGATCTGATTGACATCTTGCATAATTTACAAAGAGGTCAAGCACATCCAAAGCTATTTTCTCCAAATATATTTAGAACAGTAGCCCGGGATGTAAAGAACCTTGCGGGAAATCTGGAATTTGTAGCACCAATAGAAAACCTTTATGCTGGTGAAATAAGTACCCTAAGCAAATTAGATGTTGTACATCAAGAAAATAGAACCATGGTAATATTACATTTGCCACTCGTAGATCGAACCCCTTACAATCTTTATAGACTACATCCAGTCATGATACCCCAATCTGGACAAAATGGATCTGCCTACATAAAACCGTCGTACCCTTACCTAGCAGTAGCAGCAGACCATAATTCGTATTTACGACTAAATGAAGTTACATTTAACCAATGCGATAAGACGGTATATGGTTATATATGCTTGGCTATGAAACCGCTGAAGGAACCTTATTCTATGAACGAATGTGAAATTCTTATGTTATTACGACCTGGACCAGAAGTATTTAAATACTGTGAAATTATGTTTACGCCGAAAACCGAAAGCCAATGGATTTATTTACCAGCTGATAGTTCATGGTTATTCTCAACACCCAATGAAGAACAATTGAACATTATCTGTCCTAATAAAATGGATCAACAAGAAAGAGTAAAAGGTATAGGTCTTCTACGAATGAATGATGGATGTACGGGAAAAACTCACAGATTAACCTTAACCAGTGAACATAAGATTATCACTCAAATACAATATATCTATCAGGTAGAAGTGAACTTAAACTTAACAGTACTGCATGAACCCTTAAAAGACACTGATGACTTCCATGACGCTATAAAATCGATTCGAGAATTAAACTTTAATGAACAAGCATGGACAGATGAAGAATTAAATGTACAAAATATAATAAATCAAATGGAGAAAATACGGACCCGAAAGTTGGAGGAAAAACAAACTTCTCTTTTTTCTTTAATACGAAATGTCTTTGAAGCTATTATTATTATGATTATAATAGCAATACTCATCAGCAAAGCAAGAAGCTGTTTCAAGAAGATTATGAAACGTAGTGTCTCGGAAAAATTTATAAAACGTACCATCAACCCCCTGAACGCAGAACCCCGAGTAACCATAAAACAAGAACCAAATGAACACGAAGCAACTGAACTGTAGAACAATGAACCCCGAATATGAAATAACAATAAAGACTAGAGTCAACATAAACCAACCTTTACATGAAGTTATCGAACAATTAGAAAATAAAGGAAATATTAAGGAAATGCACATACTTACGGATTTACATAGTTATGAACATCGAACTATAACCGCCAAATACAATAGTGATTCATTTACTAAAGTAACTGATGAAACACTAAATACAGGAGAAGAAGTTCAAACACTTTCTCCTTTTAAGATGAAATCCACTATTTGTCAAGCAGAAAAGATCTCTTCACCAACACCATCAAGAAACGACAATGATACACCAAACATTGATCCAAAAAGACTTATGTGTCTTCTGCCATGGGATATAGAAGAAAAGAAAAGAGAAAGAGATTTCTTTAATCATTTCTCTTAATTTGGCACCCTAGAATATTGTTATGCCGTTAGAGATCGGCGGGGAAGATTATCCCAAGGATATGTAAAAGACATGGATCCTAAAAGCGCTATTTTAGCATTGCAGAACGATGAACCCGAATATCGCACAAAGTACGCTGAACCAATTAAAAGGAGTACAAAATACAAAATGAACCGAAAATTTACTCACCAATTATGTCAACAACAAGTTGAGTTAATGACCTACCACAGACATGTGATTACATGCAGAAGACAACGCTGTACACAAACTACAGAAACGAAGTCAATCCTTACCAAAACCGTTGATCTACGAGAGAAGATCAAAAGTAGCAGAAAATGAACCCAATAATTGAACCCTACCATTCAACTAGCCACCTTCTACGTCGAATACACATCACTTAGTTCTAAGATTTTAACTTTAAGCTTTGTAAAATCAATTTTTTTCTTTCACGTATTCCTTCTTCTTAACTTCACTTTATTTTTTAATTTTATCTTTAGGATTTATATGAAGTACGTTTATTATTAGTTATAAAAAAAAAAAAAAATAAAAAAATAAAAAAATAAAAAAAATATATATATATAAATATAAATATAAATAAATAAATATAATAATTATGAAAATAATAATAATTAAGCTTTAAATTTAAAAGCGCATGTTGTATTCTATTTTAGCTGTATGTTACTCTATTGTCAAATTTTTTTTTTTTCTCCTCTTTTGTAATATTAAGCTTTAGCATGTATTAAAACTACTAATTCAATTGTATTACAAATACGCAAATATTTCGGCATAGCATGATAAGTAATAATTGTATCTATCCATGTATTCCCTACCCATTATCCAATAGTTTCATAAACCTAATTTTATTCTCATATCTGCATTCCATACATCACTTACGAACAATAACAACACGAAGTACACTACAAGAACACTCATACATGTACAGTATCAAGTGATGATCCTCACAACATCCATCATATTTACGTTTGCAGAATTACACACACAATGGACAAACAAAACGCTAATATCATAGAAGCAATGGCTGATGGATCCCAGCTTAGCATACTGCTGCAGGGGGATTATAGTAGGCTAATGCTAAAAAAAATTCTGGAAAACTTCGGGATAGTGAGGTCCATCGAACAGGAACCCTGTGCTATGGGGTACTCAAGTTACGAAGTGACATTCCTTTCACCACGGGAGGCAGCGTTAGCGGCTGATAACCTAAATGCAGCGCCAACGCTACAGGAGCTATTCGACTCATTGTCGAATGTATCGGACGAGAGGAATTGGGCAAAATCAACGGCACCTGTCCCCTTGCCAAATAAAAGACAAGTCAAGGTCCACAATATATCGGAAAATGGACGTTGGTTAAACATAATGACCGAAGAACCCATTGACAAGCGCCAATTGGAAACATCGCTTAACAAATTTGGTCCGATGTTATCATTAGAAGAACAGCCATGTTCGGTCCCATACACCAGCTACGAGGTCGAATATTACCAACTATGTGATGCAGCAGTTGCTGCAGCAACCTTGAATGATACAACGACCATAGAAATAGAAGACAAATCATCTTTACGAAACATCGAAGCACCAGCTAAGAATGTAGAATCAACGAAGGAAGTCAAAACCTTTAAAAAAATTAATGAAGAAGAGCTTAGTCCAATATTACGATTTGTAAGAGTAAATCGTACCGGGACTAAAATAAGCGTCATTTTAAAAAAACCTATTAACATAAATTGTATTATTGAATTTTTCGAAAACAAATATCCAATAGAAGATATTCATTTTTCAACCAAAAAACAAACACGGGAAGATATTGTTCCCGTTCATATAACGTATGGATCCACTGAGTGGGCAGAAAACATGCGCCAAATAGTAGTGTATTGCATAACTCAGCAGCCAAAAAATGTATTCACAAAAAACCCGAAAACAGAAAACACGATCAAAATAAATAACGATTCAAAAGACAATGACTCACTTCCACGAAAAGTAGTATCTAAGGTACCGGCCATTATGAATCCGGATGAATACACCCGGTTGTTAATGACCTTTGGCCCTTTGAGCCATTTAAACTACTACCCATTAGATGTCAAACGCGACGATGGAAGACAGTTATACCTAAGCTTCGCTACATACTGTAACGAAGAATCGACGGAAAGGGCCCTTAAAGGACTCAAAATGTATGGGGCGAATTACTCCCAAAAAGACTCGCCAAAAAACCGTGAAATAATAACACATTCATCGTGTGGAAATTTAATATCCAAATGCCATCTTGAGGTGCACAGTCTTGTGTGCAAAACACAAATGAAATTAAAAAAGATCTTCCCATCATGCCAGGAAAATATCAACTTGGTAAAATACGACTGGCACTATAAACTATGCCTTGAGATGGGAGTGTCAGCAAATCTTGATGCACTTAATAGACTAGTAATTAACAACACAAAATCAGGGGCCAAGGAGAAGTAGAAGATGTAATATTCACGAATCCATTCCTTCCCTTTCTCTCAGTCCCGAATAAACAAATATAATAATTCTGTAAATTAATACTTTATTACATTATTATAAGGATTATTGTAAAATGTTTATGTTATGTAACTCATAAATGTTTACTTATAAGATAAATATAAACTAAAAAAAAAAAAAAAAAAAAAAAAAAAAAAAAAAAAAACCAATAAAATAATATAATATAATATATTCACCGAGGACGGTGATAGTTTTAAGAAGGGGAGGCTGTTAGGTGACGACTTGCGTAAATTAATAAATTTTTATCTTTATTCTATTTTATCCTGTTATATTTCATTCCCAATGATAAAATTTTAAGACTCTTTACAGAGTCATACTCAACGAGAGTCGTCGCCTAACAAAGCTGACTGTGAACTTCGTGGCTCTTGGAAGTGTCAAGTGACAACCGAAGCGAGCCATGAAGCCTAAACACATGAAGTCAGCAAGTACCGGCCCCATAGCAAGTAAGACAAAGAAGTTTAACTAAAACTTCGTGCAAGGTGCATTTCTTTGCGCGGCGTTTTAGTCAGTAGCCCGCTGCCGCTCATCAAGTGCAGACGTAATAATTAATTTTATAAGATTAACCAGACGTTTCGTCTATTTTTTCCTTTTCTGTTTTATTTTATATGTATACTAGTAATATCAAATAAAGTGATATTAAACTATTTGGAAAAGGAATTTAAATTATTATAAAATAATAAATAACAAATAAATAAATATATAAATAAATAATCATAAATCGACGGAAAGAGAAAGTGCAGGTCGTCAGAACTGATAATTAGCGGATAGAAAGGTAAGTTAATCTGGATATTATATTCAACACTCTACTTCTTCCTTCCTTTTAATCTTTTCTTAAACAAACAAATAGTTGGACTATCTGCTGTCCCGCAGCCTGTGAAGGAGCGTGAGACTGTAGTCCACAGTTTTTAGTTTTTGATTTGAAGCTGAAAACAAACTTAAATGACATTAATCGTTATTTAACAATTATTACCTTACAATGACAAACTTCTGTCAAAAAGTTAAAAATATACTAGTAATTGTAATAAATTTGATGTTATTTTAAATTAAAATAACTATTAATGTTCATGTTAAACTATTATTAGTTACATATACAGGTCTAACGAAGTCTAATTGCAATGTAATTATTAAATACGTGTTTTAAAATAAGTATGATTTTCATGTAACTTTTATTTTTTCAAATAAATGCCTAGACTCAGTGGTTATAAAAAAAAAAAAAATAAAAAAAATAAATAAAAAAAATGAACAAATAAGAATTTTTCCTAATTTTTAGGAATGATAGGGGGTGATTTGAGACTATGCAGTACGTATAGAATTATATAAAATTTCCCATGCAAATAAACTACGTAATATATAGATGTACCTAGCATCAGAAGTAGCACTTTGTGATTCACTTGTAAGAGAAGATGAACAAAGATAGCAGTACAAAAGAGTTTTTCCCTCACTTTCTCGTTAACTTTAGTAATTTTACGGAAATTTTGTCCGTTGAAATCAAATGACCAAGTAAGTAGGCCAGGATGTTTTAATTCAATTATTTACCTAGCTTTAATAACCACACTCTGCACAATTTTCATCTTCTTTATGTTTTGCACTCGTATATTATCAAAGGCTCTCCAGCTGACAATAGTAAGAATTTTAATGTTACTTATTTCTGATTTGAGTCAATGCCATCATCCAAGTTACTAGCTTAACTGCAAATGAGTGAAATTCTGAAATTCATGGCTACATTTCGTGTCATACGTGTAAATGACGATGGCCGAGCAGCTAGCTAACCGTTGTATAATCATTAATGTTATTCCCGTCTGAGTTCTCCTTTTCAGGTTTTCTGAGGTTAACTTAGTTACTTGCGTCATATATATTCTGCACAAACTAGCATATTATTTTGAATTCGATCAAATTATCTTTTTCTTTATTGGAAACTCAATTGCCTTTTTCAATTTTCTGTTACACAATATAATTGAACAAATAGAAAATAGAAGAAATTTATTCAATTCAAAATGATTATTGAAGACGGTACTATTTAAAAAAATTAAATCATTATTTTTTATAGGTAGTGATTAGTATGCTGGTATTAGTAATCTCAAGTGCAGTAACTAACTCTACGCTAAAGCATACTCATGTGTATATTACGCTCTAGTATTACGTTTCGTTGTTGTTTTTAAGATCGCCAATTGGTATGACCTGCACGTTAGCCAATGTATGTTATTTCTCTGGTAATTGACCTGCTCATAATGTATCGTACAACTCAACATGTGTGAATTAAATATTCTAGTTGGCACCACATAAACTGTCTTGACTTATAAGACCCAAAGACATTTTTCTTAGAAACAAGATGCCGTCATGTTGTTTTTTATTATTTTTTAAATTATGAAGACTAATTTAATCAAAATGATACCAGAAAATTTTTACCAGTGTGTTGAGTATGTGTTTATGCAGGAACATGAGGTTTCTTATGTTATAACTTTAACTTTTTTCACTTAGTATCAAACGCTTTGACCCTACTACCTTGGTGCTTATTGAGAATCAACAATTAGATTAGTCTCATTTCTCATACCGATATACTTTACAACATCACTTAATTAAAAAAAGATGTTCTGTATGCAATAAGAAGTAGAGGATAAAAGTAAGCATGGTGAAACTAGTACGTACACAAGTCATTGTACGCGTGACAACTGTTATATATTAGTTTTACTAATACTGGCACAGGCTTTACCACGCTTGTGCGCACACAGTGGTGCTTCAGCTTTCTTCTACTACTACTAAAACTAATTAATATTCACTTTTACCACGATGTTTATTTTTTCAATAATATTATATTTCAGACGTGTCTTAGTTCTTATACTTTATACTATTACATTATAGTCTATTATAGTCTTGAATGATTATTATTATATAATTGAGACACTTTACATGTAGTACACTTTAATACTGAGCAGTCTCTTTTAGAGATACTAACGTTAACACGAAGGGCAGGGGTACTCCTTTTCAAGATGTGATTGGCGTTTTTCTTTCCCCCAATTAGCAGTGTGACTAGAATTAAGTAGTTTTCTGTCTCTCCTTCTCACATATAAGAGATGGCTCACAACAACACCTGATGCGCATGTCGTATGTCACTCTATACATACACGCCTTCTTCTATTTCTGTGCCAGTGAACTGCAGTAGAGAGCCAATCAGGCTACAGGCACTCTTGTTTCGTCTCTATTGGTGCCTTATCGCTTAGGACAGCATATATTTACATACGCACGATACTTGAACAGCGCAGCCAAGACAGCTTACATTGAACTCATTAAGTAAGTCGTTTCGTTCACCATGTCAGAGAAGAAATTAAAACTACTGTTAGTGAAACAAAGGACGCTATTCATGTATATACTAAACTTTGTCACTAACACAAAGAAACTCAAGGTAGCTAAGGCATTTACTATCCACAATTTTTAGAACGGAGTTCTTTATGTCGCGTACTCGGGGGGCTGGAATTTAAAAACTGACAGATTTGATGAAATGGAAGTGGCTTACCAGAAGTCTCTTCCTCCTAAGTTTCCCCCCCACCCCGTCGCCCTTACCATCAGTCCCCTACCCACTTCCCCTCACCCCACCCTGTATCTTCTAACCGTGCCACGCTACTCTCCTACACACCTTAGCCCACCATTCCCCTTCACACTCCCAAGCAATTAATTTTCAAACGAATTTTAATTTTATTTTCCCACAATAATTTTTATTTCACTTTGAATTTTTTTCTTTTACAATAAAAAAAACAAAAAAAAAACACTTTTTACTGAAAAGATTTAAGCCCTCGACCTTCTGTATACGAGTCGGGTACTTTACCCACTCTGCTACGAGCGCTGCCGACTGTAAAAATTCGATTGCTTATACTTATCGTGTGATTCGTCACTTATTTTTCATTTTCATATGCATTCACTGATAATACATTCAACTGATGATAAATTATTCATTTAATTATTTTTTAAAACAAAGTTCTTTATGTCGCGTGCTTGTGCGGCTGAAATTTTAAGAATGACAGATCTCCATAAAACGGAAGTTGCTTACTAGAAGTCTGTTGCTCCTAAAAAAAAATTTTTTTTCTTAATAATACATTAAAAAAAACACATAATTTAATTAGCATGAATATGATTCTGTAGATTAAATCGAAAAAGGCGCGTTATTACGCATTAAATATTAGTATTTTACGCATTTGATGAATTTAATGCATAAAATACCAACTAATTTTTTTGAAACCTGATGTTTTTTGGCATTATAATAATGCTAATAATTACTGTTATACATAAATTATTTAATAAATGAATAAATTATCAAAATAAACATACACAACAGAGTTGAAGAACGTATCAATAGTTTTTAAGGACGCTTATTTTGAATTCAACAAACAAATTATGTTACAATGTCACATAATTATATAAATATAGTAAATTATTAAATTAATAACAAATAAATTATGTAAGATCATTATGCATGTATATTTCGAGTTACATATCATTTTAATGGTTTCTAAGGGCACTTACATTGAATTTGATAAACAAATAAAAAATGGCAAAATGTTATCAAAAATTATATAAAAATAAAACAAAAATTCTATTAATTGGCTATACAATTGCAACAAAATAAAAAATAAAAAAAATAAAAAAAAAATCAATGAAATAAAATATAAAAATAAATTGAAATGAAATCAAAACAGACATGAACAAATACAATGGAAAAAAAAAGGAAATAAAAAAGAAAATGAAAAAAAAAGAATAAATAGAAAAATGAAAAAAGAAATGAAATAAAGTAAATACAAAAAAATGAAAAAAAAATTATAAAATGAAGTATGAAAAAATAATTAAATGAAATATGAAAAAAAATGAAACAAGAAATAAAATAAAATAAAAAAAAATGAAAAAAAATGAAAAAACAAGCCAGTGGGTATAAATGGGTCATGGGACTAACGGTAAGAACGAAGTTCTTTAAACATGAGATGGGTATAGACACAATTTCTCAGGTAACAAGGGGGTCGCCAGACCCATAGGAAGAACGAAGCTCTGTAAACGTTTGTACTGAATTTATGTAGTTCACTAAAACAAAAACTTGAAAAACGAATAAGAAAAATGATAAAAAAAACAATAGTTCAGTACTCACAAGTTCAACCATTGTGAGTACTAAACTACTGTTTTTTTTTTTTTTTTTATTCGTTTTTCAAGTTTTTGTTTTAGTGAACTACATGAATGCAGTACTAACGTTTATAGAGCCTCGTTATTCTTACGGGTCTGGCGACCTCCTTGTTACCTGAGAAATTGTGTCTATACCCATCTTATGTTTAAAGAACTTCGTCCTTACCGTGGGTTCCATGACCTATTTACACCCCCTGGTTTGTTTTTTCATTTTTTTTTTAATTTTATTTTTTTAGCATAGTCTGTAAATTCTTTACAACTACTGGCATAAGTACGAGGACAATTACATGGCTTTACGTTCATATGAGGACACACTCAAGACGATCACCTGCTCACTAACTACTTTACAAAAGTAAGCGAACTTCAAGAAATGTTGGACAGCGTTACCCTTTCCATGTCAATCAATCCTCTGAATAGTCACGCGAATCTACCCTTACCGTACTCGCAGCTTTAGAAAATAAAGCTTCCAGTGTTTAACAGTGATCCTAAAGTGGCAGAGCTTTCGTGCCAAGTTTCAGGCTCTGATGATCAATGACGAGTCCATGATGCCCATAGTAGAGCCCTATCGCTTAATCAATGCACTGGCCAGTGAACCCTACAATTCGATGCGCTCTGTAAAAGTGTAAGCAATTAAATTCCATGCCTCCTGGGCATGCTTGTGTAATACTACAAAGATTAGCTGCAACGTTGCAACGCTCATCCTAAAGTCATACTGGAGCTGCAAACTGCCTTGACGGAGACATAGCTAGTTTTGACGGTTATCAAGAGTCTAGTCACCTACAAAGTGCTTGAAAAGCCTCTTACACAGTGCAATCCCCTCCTTATCTTCTGCATAGCCAATAAGCAGCCGCTCAATACTCAATGAGACTGAGCCAGAAACTGCTAGATAAATAAGGTCATGTTCATTTCTTAGGAGTCACTTTGTAACTTCATCGAGAAGTCCATCAAGATGTTAGACCGCTTGGCTACTTTAAACCAGAAAAGCCAGGAGGTAGCTTACTTTGGCTCACTACAGCCCAAAGCAGACTAGTCTAAGCATACGAGTATCACTACTCATGCTGCCACCAATCCTAAACAAGACAGACCCCTTCGCGAGTCCCATTGCTGCTCAGCTAAGTATTCCACATGTTCTTGTCCTGCGCTCTTGCAGGTGCTGATTTCCGTTGTATTTTAATTGCCTGAGTCTGGCTCATCGTACCAGGATGATCAGCACTCTCCAGATTTGAGATCCTTCTTGAAGCACACCTTAGATACGGTATCAGAGAAGTCCAGCTCGACGGAAGACACTTCGTCAAAAAGCATTACGTATGCTGCAGCTACTGGAAGCAGCAGGTTGCTAGCGACCACTATTGTTACGTAGTTACCACAGTCAATCCTATTTGCGCAGCCATCAACAGCGTTGGCAAGGTGGCATCGGTCGCCAAGAGCTGAGTGACTGTCAGTATTGGGACTGCTGTGGGACTCGCAAAAGAATCTATTTTATTGCAAGATCGACAATCCTCCTACCATCAACCGTACCACCAATAAATAATAGATACTGTCCGGTACAGCGTGATTCTATGATATTCTAAGATTCTGTCATTATATTAGTCAAGATTATGTTGCAAAGCCTTTGGCTCACGGGAGTTGGCTAGAAACAACTGCTCAACTCAAATTTGGGCTCTAAAAGAAATTCAAAGCTGACCTGTTTACTCTTACGGCCATACGCGTCCCCCAGTAGCTTGAACTACATCTGGAGCTATGCTAGAGCTCTATGGCTTGTCGAACGCCTTCGAGAAAGCTTCTGATTCTTAAATTGAGAGTCTTGCCAATCAGGGCTTTGAATATCCCACACCTAGAATTCTGTGGAGCACAGTTATGCCCAACTACTGTATTTTGTGTTAATTGAAATTGAGTTGTCCCTCATGTTTTCAAATGCCACTGATGTATAGATTTGCGAGTCATGCTTGCCTGGCTCTGAGGACATCCAATGCAATAAAAACTGTTACTGACAACCACGTTAGCAAGATTCATGCACTTTTGCCCTTGGTCATCTGGCATTACGTGCTAACCACTCAGAATCCTGCCAACTGCGTTGCTTTTATCAGTTAAACTTTTTTTATCGTATTAAATGCCCTTGGATCCAGAAGGTGCTTGCATGGTTGCATCACCACTCAATTGCAAGCCCCGCTTTCTGGTGGCATGGATTCTCCTGTCTGATGAAGCCGAAGAAGTGCTGGCCCACTCTTCCTTTACAGGAGCCCAGCACTGACTTGAAGGCTCGAAATGCGTTCTTCTCACCACGATAACGGATGAGACATTTTGACAGAAGTGGTTATCGGCCCATTCCTTCCTCCACAGGATCATTAGAATCTTGGCTTACTTATGGCACTTCAAGAATTTTCTGGCCATTCTGAGGCCTAGGGAAACTACTGCTGAGATCTCTGCAGAGCAAACCTATCTGGGGTACCAGGTATAGCAGTTTGAATCCCCGCAAGAATACAGCGCATTGCTAGCCAATCACGTCATCAGCTCTTTCAGTCTCCTCTGACGCTTAATTCCTTTATGGACACCAACCGTGTGATAGGAGTAGGTGGCTGCCTGCAGAACTTGTCCCTAGCTAAATCGGAAAATCATTTTATCATTTTACCTGCCAAGCAACTCTGCTCCTGATTCGTGAGACTTAGCACTTAACTACACTCTATGGAGCCTCTGTTCTCACCTTTAGTATCAATACGTTATTTTAGCTTTTGCATGGGTGAAACACTGTGCGGCACATCGTGTGCTAAGCTAAACATCAATCGGCCTTGATGAATCAGTTAATGGGCCCTTTACCCCCCCAAATAGTTGAGCCCTCACATCCTTTCGGCAATTTGCGGCTTGACGAGGATTGTGCTGAGCCCTTAACAGTGACAATCGGACCTCCCCGATCAGAAATTAAAACCACAAAGTGATCAAGCCCAAGCTTGGCAGTACCACAGCACGCTGGTCAAGGTGCCACTTGGCCTGACTAGGTTTGACTGCTCCCAAGTCACTGCCAGAATTCATTTGCTTGGTTATTTAATATGTCTAGAAATTCAGTTCAAAAACAGTGTTTGCGCATGCCTAACAGGAATGTTGCTGAGTATACATATACGTATTGTAAACATGCGTGGATGAAATCTGGCAGTGACCTTAGAGTAGCCAAGCCAAGTCAGGTCAGCACGCCGTTTTACTGTCAAGCTTAGACAAATATTGGTTGCATAAGTTGGGATCAGCGATGGAGCTTGGCAGCTTATATTCTTTTCTAACCGGGTCCACTATGCATTAAAAGGCTGTTAAAACTGTTTGAAAGCACGTCGAGTATTTCATCCCCTTGATATTCCACCTTTTTAGTGGCTTATGAGAGGCATCCATCAAGTTGCGCAAGTTTCACACTCACATATTAGGAGCTAAGCACTCTCATGACACAAATCGAAGCTTGCCTAAACTCACAACCGATAAGTCTGATCAGTTTCAACTAGGAAGACCGTTAACTTCTGGCCATTTTCTCATCAGTGTGGCAATAATTTCACCCCCTGATACGAAGAAGAATATCGAATTAGGAAGACTTAATTTTAAGTGGTGGCGTGTATAAAGAGCACCCCAACCTTCAGTTAAATGATATTGCTCTGGTTGAAAACTAACCTTCCAAGTGGCTGATGAGCCAGACAGTAAGGATTTTCGTTCGCAACGATAGACTAATAAGAGTAGTGGAAGTAAAAACAGTCAACTTCGTTTCCCAGGTGGTGTTGCAGCCAAAAAGGACTAGTGATCCATGATTATCATTTATTTGTTATATCTAGTTCCTTGTATAAAGCACCTCAAGAAAATTTGTATCTTTGTATTAAATAGCTTGGGCTAGCTAAATGATTTTATCTCGCAAATTTGTAAGTCACGAAGTTGTAAGTTTTTTTATTTAATCAAGTTGCTATTCTAACTTATTTTCATTCGTGCTTGTACTACTTACTACATCAGCTCTCGTAAACTCTCACATAGTGAGCTCAGCTAGCCTAGGATTAATTAAAAATAAACTAAATTCAACTAAATTCGGATCAACTCATGTTTGTGTGCCAGTGATTGTGCTAGATACACTAATTCCTATCTCACAAATATCAATTGGCCCAGTAAGCACAAACATCACGCTTATGAAGCCACTATTTCAAACGGCGTAAACGATGAACAATTGAATATTAAAGTGTATAGGTGTTTAACGTACGAAATTTAAAGTAAAGGAATAAAATCGTAGATTCTCTCTACAAACAAATAAATTTAATTCTTGTTTATCAGAAATCAGCTATTGGCCAAAAGGCCTTATTTGCTTACAGTGTACTTTTCTTTTAAATTGTTGACTCGCCGTTGAGGTGTTAGGTTTTACCAACTTGTATCTATACAGTAGTATTAGCGTATTGTACACTGGGCTGGCATTGACCTTCTGTTTGAAATTATATTTCGTAAAAATGCAGTGGTAGTGCATTTTATTCGTCTCTTTATCTCATGTCCTTGTAAAGATCTTTGTTGTACTAATTATTTTTGCTTGGTATTTAATTTATTAATCAAAGCCTTCATTAAGTTCTTATCAATAATTTCAAACATAGTAATACTTGAATAAGGAAAATAAATTAAATCGACAACCAAGTTATGTCTCATCTAATAATTTAATAAATTTGTTAAAGTCAGAAATCATTGATTTTTAAAACTAATATAAATTATGAGGTTTCCAAGTTCGCAATGGCAGTGTTTTTACAATTCATAGTTTCTTTAAACTCAACTAACTTCGATGATCATTGGTTATTCAATGCTTGCACGTATTCAGTCGCAAGATCTTAAAAGGTTGACTACAACAATGATTCTAATTTTACACAAGAGGACTCATGGCGATTATAATGATTAGTTTGCTGTTTTCAAAGATGATTCACTTTTTAAGCAAGTTAACAGGTGCCTGGTTTGCTTGAGTTTTTCTCATACAGCTTAGTCACTGAACTAAGTCTTACGTTTACTTGAAATGCACGCTTCTAACATGCAGCTTAATCCCTGAATGAAGTCTTACATTCGCTGAAAATACGCAACAGAACCCGCTCTTCAACCTTTATAGTTACTTTAGAGCCCTAGATGAAAGAAAAAAGTCAGATATTGGTATGTGCAAGGAATTCTTGTACTCTTTCATGTAAAGAGGACACGTTAGGCGAGGGATCCAAACGACCAGTTAGAGCACAACCTATTAACTTTTGATTGACACAAGCATAATTGTGGTGCAATAATTATACAATAATAGATGGTGAAAACTGCTAATCTCTCAGATTTTATGTTAAGTACAAGTTGCTGTCAAAATTGTGTATGATGTTTCTTGTGAATATACGCAGTAAGAAGTGTTTGAATTGTTGATTGTTCATATTCTTGGGTGTAACAATACGAAATAATGTTTTCAGATGAGTACTTTACAAAATTGTTCGAAGGTTGCACGTGTAGTTTAAGTTTTTCGACAGTAGTTTATTAAAAAAAAATAAAGTTGTACGTCACATAATTGCAGAAGCAGGTATACAGCTTGATGTTTAAGATTTCTAAGCTTTCGCTTCTTATAATTTTTAAACTTAACTCTGTGTTTGGAAGTGACAAATATCAAGTATATGACATGGAATGTTACAGGTGTATGTGTGGGATAGCATATGATTAGTTATACTCCAGAAGGTACACGATTGATTTTGATGTAACATATCTTTTTCTTAAGATAACTTTTACTGTTTATTTTTATGTTTTTAAGAACTTTTTTCTACGAACCAAAAATAAAGGTTGGTAGAAAGCTGAATATGGCTTGCTATTTATTTCAACAAGTTTAGTGCTATAGCAGCACTCAGTATCATATGCTGGGTTCATAAAATAGTCACAAGTATTCCACTAAAACTTGTAGCACTATTCACTTACAACAATTCTCATCGTGTGCTGACATTAATACACTTCTGTACAAATAATAAATAACATACTATAAGCCAAGTATTTTTTATTCAAGATACTTTTGTCACCTTTTTAATTCAATATTACAAAATAAAATGAGAATATAAGCGCCAGCGTATGCATTTATTATAAGCAGATTGTTGTATCATGCACAATTAAAGATATTTAAATCCTGTGGAGCGCCTAATTAGCTCTAATACACTTGAAACATGTAGGTGGAGTATGCAAGTAACGGCTACTTAACATTTAGCATGACAACACCGAATAGGTATTACATGGATAGAAATTTTTGCTGGGGAGAGCTCGTATTTAATCAGACTACAAGAGCTCTAAAGCCTTCAAACTTATAGATCTTATAGATTACTGATTTTGGCTTATCTTAGCTTAAGTAACATACTATAATAATTTAGTCCAACAACATCGTACACGAAGTAAATCAGTTGTAGAGCTTGTATCAAAAATGTTAATACTACAGTTTAGTGCTAGGAAAACTGTACTCTGTATAGAGTGGGGAAGCCCCAACTCAGAGTTTGGCACTCTACAGGCGAAGCTTTGAGCTACTGAAAGCGCTGTATAGTTAAAATTGAAGGGTCCTTACGTTAGCTTGGACCTTCGCTTTTGTAGTATCAAACTTTGAACTATTGCTTCACCACTTGATACAGTGCAGTTTATCTAGCATTGGAATATAATTGCGAGGTGAACACTGAAACTGTCCTACTTCATGTACGCAAACAAATTTTAAACTCTCATCAAAATTTTTTTCGTACACACACCTACCATGATTCCCTGAAGAAGACGGTCACAGAATTTGGTAGGCTTAAAAACTGGAGGTCAGGCATCAAAGTACTAACCATGCAAAACTAGCGATAACTTGCTAAAAGACCTCTTCATATTATGGTTATGTTGAAATTATTATGATATTTTAAATAGCCGGATCAAATCGTAGGTATGTAAAAAAAAGCTTACACACCATGACAAAAAAGGAGGCTATAACTCCTATGATTTTGCTCGTCTCGTATGAAAGTCAGCCAGTAAATTAGCCACGCAGCTAATGACTAGTTATCTTTGAAACCTATGCACAAAACGTACTGAATGCATGTTTTAAAACAGTGCGCACTATTGATTAGTTCAAAACGTGCTCCTAACTGTCACTTATTTTTGAAATAAATTTTAACTTATGAGTACGATATAAGAGTCAGTAAAAAACATCGAAACATTTTTATTTACTACTTTCTATTTTATAATATTATCTAAAGAATTTTTTCTTACCTTCATCAACTAAAACTACTTCTACAATAGCGTTATGCGGTATATCGACTTTATGAGTGCACATGCAATTAGCTCCACAGTCTGCAGGTCTGTTGTCTCCGTTACAAAACTGTTCTGGAGGAATATCATCAATTTGCGATAGTGGTGGTGAAGGAGGGAATGTGAACGATATTTCATCAACCAGTGAAATGACGTGATCTCCTGTTGGTGCCACTGAAATGAAAAAAAAAAAAAAAAAAAATGTAAATCGTGTTCATTTATTAATTGTATCTAAAGTGAAGCAAAAACTTCATTATTTTCATTGAATACAAACAAAAAGATAATGAGTAAGACCTATATCTCCCACTAAAGCTCTATACAAATAAGCTATGTATAGTTTTGATATAAGTTACCGATAGAGATGTAGTAGAGGAAAGGGAGAGAAGGAGTTATGAACACACACAAAAAAATGTATAACCAGCAAGAGAGACTTTAGTTCATGAAGCCTAAGCTTATACAGCGTATAAGTAAAATAGGTGTACGTCCGTCCAACTGGCAGATCACACACTGTGACAGACTTTTACTTACTAATACATTTGAGGGTATGTATGTATGGATATATATGTATATATATTCCTATATTCCCCTGTACAAACCTACATACATAGATGACTCCACATGTACTAAAATATTATTTGCTGTCAATAAATAATAATATGCTGCTAAACGTCCCCTCAACACATAATTTACTAAAAATAACATAAATCTAAAAACATCCGTACAGCAAACTTGCTAATATTAACAAAAAAAATCAGTGGACAGTAGATGCCTGGGTATCTAAAAATGAAGTTATACTTCTATAAAATTATATAGCAAATAATATAATTCTAAATATAAAAATACCTTGCATAAAACGACATTGTGAACAAAGGTGGTGTAATTATCGTGGAAATGAGTATACCTTCGTTGATTGGGTGTTTCAATTAATTTTTAATGAGTTGACGATTATAAAAAATATGTTATGGCACAATACAATGAGAATGATTTACAGGCTGATCAGTACAAGACTGCGCTTTCATTGAATCCCCTGATGGTTTTAAAACAACTACTGCCTGCGCTGATTGCATCTGTAACACCACGCTCACATCTATCAGATACGATCCCACACTTATTTCTAGTCCATATTTAATACCCAAAATATAACTGTACATAGAAAATTAAGAAAAACCATCCTGTAGTATAGCTTTCTTCAATAGGGTAGTATTACATGCCAGTGAATGTCCCTTCAGGACGTTCATCAAACATAGATTCTTTTGACAGATCTTATTCAAACGTCAAACGTATATTGAAATAGCATAAAAAATTCCATAAAAAATTGCAGCTCGTTTAACTGTACCATTATTTTATATATTTTACAATTAAGAAAAATAAATTTTTAACATGTCACATTTTAAAAAAAATTTACGTTAAATGGCATTTAGATGATTTGTAGGAATCTTCCCATTTTTTGGATACAAAAGATATCTTCTAAATAAACCTATCGAATTTTTAAATAGACTCACAAGTAAGTTTTTAAGTGAATTTAAAAAAGGAGATGAAGTGCGCTTAAAAGCATGTGTGTGAGTACATCCGCTGAAGAAACACAATTACTTATTGAATTTATAATTAAATCAAATCAATTGATAATACATTGATTGAAAATATATATAAATAATTTACGAATTTCACTATAAGATACAGGAATCAATTTCTCTTTATTGGGACTGTTCGTAGCAGAGTAAGTAAGGGTCTTGACAAGATCGCAGATGGTTGGAGGTTCAAATCTCTTTGGAAATTGTTTTTTGAAATTTTTGTTTATCATTTTTTTATTTTTTATTAATAATTTTTTTTTTATTTAGAATTGGTCAAGAAAAAAAGAAATAAAATTCATTCAATTCAAAATGTGTGATGTGGTGATGTTGTGTGGTGTCATGTGGTGTAGAGGGAACCAGAAAAACGTCACAGGGTTGAGGGGGGGGGGGAACATCAAGGAAAATCCACTTTTATCACACTTTTTCTTAAGGTCAAAATCTGAAATCGTTGATTTACCCTCGCACAAAATGCGACGATAGAAGTTTAATTAAAAAAAAAAATTGAGCATTAGGCGTACTCTAATAGCAATGGATGGATTAATGAATAATCAGTGAACTCAAATAGTTATACTGCTAACTTCTGTTTATTATTGAACGACGTTTCGGCCCATACAGAAACAAGTTTCAAGGCCCTCATCAGGTTCAAATAAAATAATTAACTGCTCAAATATTCGCAATAATAACATCTAGCACGTTGCCTGACGTGACCCGTTTGAGTGGTCAATTATTTTATTTGAACCTAATGAGGACCTTGAAACTTGTTTTTGTACGCGCTGAAACGTCGTTCAATAATAAACAGAAGTTATCAGTATAACCATTTGAGTTCACTGATTATTTATTAAAAAAAAATTTTTAAAAGTCACTTAAGTGAAACTTTTTTGCAAGAACCTTAAATAATTACTGCATTTGCTGATTTTATTAGAAAATCTACCAACATTCGCTGAGAACAACATTAATTTCTGTATTTTCAACCACTTCCTTAAGGAAACTTTGAACCCCAATGTGCTTTGTTCTCGAACTGCAGTTAGTATTTTTAAGAAATTGCTCGTTTATCATCACAGAATATGATCATTGAATCAGATTCTTTAATCCTGAGTTCTTCAGATAATCTCTATAGCAATATAACTTCTCGAGCAGCGAATGTCAATGAGTGATATTCGGCCTCTGTACTTTAAAGAGCTGTAGATGGTAGTCTTTTTAATCACCAGCTAATTGCTCCACTTTAAGGTAAGAAAGCATATCTAGAAATTAAACTTGGATCACCTGGATCTAAGTCCCAACTAGCATTGCATTATCCTTGAAGTCTCGTTTCAGATGTACATGAATAAGTAAGCTTGTAGCTCAAAATGCCCTGCACACATCTCAAGATATGTTTTACTGCTTGCCAGTGTTCTTCAGTAATGTTTCTGTTAAACTTACTAACTAAATTAACAGCGTGATATAAATCCGGCCTCGTACACTAACTAAATTTCTCTAGCACTTCTTGAATATAATCCTGTTGAGTAAATAGCACTTTGCCTTCCTTCCTATGGAATATCACGCTGATTCCAAGAAACTTCTTGACTCTTTCTAAGACTTTGGTCAGAAAATTACTAGTTAAAACCTTGTTTTGATTATGTATCGATTGGAGCTCCAGCTTTGCCTTTTTGGTGAAGCTACTCACTACAATATTTCGGCCACTTTAATCTATTTATTTAATACTGCGGCCCCCTGGCTCAGCTTCACCCGAGACTCACTGAATGGAACACTGTAGTGTGTTGACACGTAATGTATGACGTTTTCAGTATAAAATTTTACATCTATCCTTGACACTACGAAGAACGAAAGACTTTGTATTAAAATCATTTTTGTTCAGAATCTGTGCAGTTTATTTGTTTAAACAACGGTCTGTAAAAGTAAAAAAGAATAATGATGCTGAAAAGTACCGTTTATTCCTCACGCTATAAAATAGTTGCCCGAAAGGGCCGTTGATTTTCACTTTTAATGTTACGCAAAGGGCTATTGATAATAGTAAGAATAAAAAGCTAACAAAAAATATAAAATTATAAATTTTTTTCCAATCTCAAAACTTTTTAACCAGAGCAACAAATTTTTGGGGTCTAATCTCTACATTTTTTAACGCCACAGTAAGTAAAAATACAAATGTTTCTACCTAATTGAAAAGCTGGAACATTTGAGTTATTACTGTTAGGGTTACAATAGAAAGCTGATCTCTCACTTAACAGATTCTTTATTCGTCGATTTTGACACTGCTGTTTCAATCTCGATGGATGTTCTGCGTCAGTTTCTTGACACCTAAAAATTGTATACATTAAAAGCATTTGAAGTTTTCCTTCGGATTTAATTCCTTACAATTTAAGGCATTGTTAAAACTTTTGTTAGCCCTAAAAGCTGTTTTTTATCAACTTTTTTAAGTTGTAATATATTTGTTGGGAAGGTAATTCGACATCCAATGGTTCTAAAAAGTACTAGTTAGCTAAACTCTTTCATGGCTAAGGTTTCTAACAAACGTGACTGCCTGAATACCTCAGTGTGATCTTCTTTGACCTGCTATTGTAGCACCAGACTTATTAGGAGAAAAACTTAACGTCTCATCGTTGTTGTAGAGCTTTTTCCCAACGTTTTTTGATGTGACGCTAGAAACGTTTATGTCTAAAGCACCTCTTTTTTTGCAGAGCTCAGCCATTTTGGTGATCTATGGTGGGGAGATGGGTTCGTGATGCTTGCCTATTAGAGACTATCCCATTTCCTTTAGTTAATTTTTTTTTCACAGCTGTAAGGTTCACCCAGCGCAGACTTTGGAGAGAATTGATGATTCCTGGTTGAATGCTGAGAATTGAAAAGGTAATGTAGAGTCATCAGTCACCGGGCTCCCAGCCTTACTACAAACAACTTAGCTAGTGACGTCTTCTAGTGAATGACTGACTTGGTTAAATAGTGGACGGCTTTATAAAGCCTTATAGTCAACAAGTTGTTGCCAGAAATGGTGAAAAAAATGTATTATTTATTGGTAAGATAGTTTAACGGTACATGGCCCTAAAATTAACCGATGAGATTGATGATTGATGAGGGAAAGTAAATACTTGTGATGGTCCTGAAAAAGACCAATGGTAATATTTCCAGCCACTTTTTATTATTATTCTTGATGATATAGCTGGCTACGGGTAGCTTTTTTCTTACTTTCTAAGTAACTGCGTACGAAGATCGTGCTGGAGGGAGGTTCGTCACACCGTAACCAAAGAGTATTTTGTCTTCAGGTCGTTTCGTAGATAATCAACTGCTAATCGTTTGTCGGGAAAGTGGGCCTGGAAAGTATCTTCTCTATGGATATGCCGTTGAGATGAACTACTAAGGAGTAGGCAGTTATGGCTGCCTCAACTTCTTAGGGTTGTTTTCCGTGGCTTGCTGTTAAATCAAAATCTGTTTTGGTAGTACCAGGTTGGTTAGAAGAATGGCCATGAATCCCCAAATTGCTAGAGTAGATTAAGCGCTGGCTAGACGTCTCGTAGTATTACGCTGGAGACGTTAGTGTTCATATCACCTTTTAATTGGTAGCACTTGTTAATCTTGGTTGTTCGGGATGAAGTTCAACGTAAGTCGCTTGACTATAGGAGAGTATCGTTGATAGCCAGGATATCCAGCTGCATGTCTTCTATTTTTATGCTTTATGCACTGTTGGTGAACGACTGTGGTGTTTGATAATTTTCTCAGGGATATTATAACAATAGTTACTCAATTCTGTTGCAGGTAGCTTTGATTTTATTTCTACGCTACCTAGTAGATACTAGTAAACGGGAGTAAAAAGGTAGCGTATTTTTACAAAACTCTAATCTGATTTATTGCTATTGTTATTAATTTTTTTAAGTCAAAAAGTACACTGAAACCATTTAGAAAGTGTTAAGAATCAGTCTCCAAAATTTCAGCAAGACTGGTTAAGTAGTTTTTGTGGTTAGCAATTGCAATAGTTTCAGCAAGTTTGCTTTGTATATTAGTAAGATATTAAAATAACCTGTTTCTTATCTACGCAAGAATTTCTAGAACTTGTTTCGTAACAAGTGTAAATTGGTCACAGTGGTTGAACGTAGAATGGAATATGACTTCAGACGGTAAAATGAGTAATTCACGTAAAAAATGCTTGGATATGCACTGGACACATCTATCACCAATTTGGAAGAAATTTGCTTTACCTCCAGTGGCTGATTAAAATGACGTATCCTGGTCAGTCAATAGAAATTAAACTACTGTAACAAGAAACGATGTTAAGGTAAGAAGATGGTACGAAAACAGTTTGCTATGCTAAGGGAATACAGCCTGTCAAGGGACACCAAAACGTTTGCGAGAAAACTGATAAAAAGTTGTTGAATGAAGAGAAAAAAACATCTAGCAGGCATAGTAGCAAAAGGTGTCATCGGGGACGATGACACATTAACCGCAGTGGTGCCACGGACATGGCTTGGCTCTCTCAGCCAAACCAGTCCCTATGTGTTGACACACAGGCGTACAACTGACGACTTAATAGTGTGCCTAAGAGTAAAATTAATACAGCTGCTTTCAGCGGTGCTCATGGCTAAGCGGTCAGCGTAAAGTCTTGTGAATGTTTAGTTGATCGGTTTGAGCCCCAGCTTTGCCTTTTTGGCGGAGCTACTAACTATAATATTTTATGCCCTTTAATCCATTTATTTAATATATCAGAACTAACTGCTCCCCATCCATACGAGAATTCCCAAAGCTTGTTCCGTAACAATACATCATTGATAGTTAAAAAGAGATTTTAAATTTTTTACTTAACTGTTTTCTATTTTGAATATTAAATTTTTTTATTTATAAAAATTTCAGCATTTAGTTATTTTGCAGCAGACGGATGCCAATGATTGAAAGAGAATATTTCTTCAGGTAGTATTCAGATCGTTTGTATCTTAAAATATTTAACATTCAAATCTGACGATTGAATAGCTTTGAAATATGAACGATTCTGCTCATCCAGGTCATTTTCTTGCGCACACAACAATATACTAACTATACAACAATGTGCTGGTTGATGAATTCTTTTGGCTCGTACGATAAGAAACAACTTCCTTATTCTACTTTCGAGTAGTCAAAAATTTGTAATTTGTCCTGTGTCACAAACCAATCTTTAAATGTTTCATATTTTATACTACAAAAAAAAAAAATGCAAGCCATGAATCCTAACTTCAGTAGTATAAGCAATAATACTTGCAGAAAAACTATTTACAAAATCCTTAATAAACACATAGATGTTGGGACACAACTAAAGTTATAGCGTTTTACTACACTGAAAGAAACCTAGCACGTGATCCGTTTTTAGGGTGGCGCAGTTGAGCAACCGCTTGTTTGAAATGCATGGGACACCAGACTAGCTTGTCAGTTGCACCACTATACTGGCTCAAGCGTTGAGCTGTCAGAATAGCGCAAGTACTGCATCTTGGAGTGTACTGTACGTTAAGCATGAGAATAAAATTGTACCTATATTTATTCGTCGACCAAAAGGCGATAAGTCTAAATGTATTATGATTTATAATGCCAGTAAAGTAGATCTTAATATTAAAAACTAAGTTTACTATATGTAATAACATGCAGTAAATCTAACGCGAAAATTCGGACGCATGCACTTAAATCAATATGCAAAAAAATAACTTAATGAAAAACGGTACTTCATAGAAAAAGTTTTATTAATTAAATACGGCTATGTTCTTAATTTTAATTTTTTTTAACAAATTTAGTTGTTAGCACTTGTTACAAAACTGGTATCAAAGTACATCCCCAAACTAATCTTAAAGCACATCCCAAAACTGATCTCAAAGCACATCCCAAAACTGGTCTCAAAGCACATCTCAAAATTGATCTTAAAACTTACCTCATAACTGTAGTCAAAACTTAAATGAAAACTGGTCTTACATTAATGTTTTTTTTCAAATCCCTGTCCTGAGTAGTCTGTAAGCTCTCATAGTGACCAAATTCAGTCCTTCGCTGGGAAAGGTGTCAGCAGCTACAGTTAGTGTAGCTGTAATATTTTGCAGACAATTTAATAAAACGTTTGAAAATTAATTTCATTAACTTGTGGTATTAAAACAAGGAGTTACAGTTGATTTTTAATACTGTCAACATCTTTTTTCAAGACCATACAAAACCTCACAAGTCACCGTACAAGCAATTATTGAGCTTCCACGTGTGTGTACTCATCTAAACCCTTGAATGGCACTAAACTGGATGCAACAACTGTTTATTTTTAATACACTTATGTTATATTATTACAAATGTCCTGTCTAGTAAAAATAAGGTTATGAGAATTAAGAAAAGTTTATTCACCATGACACCACTTCATGAAGTCATTGGAATAAGCTATATACCTTTGAAAGAAGTGGTCCATTCTTTATTCAACGTAAATCAGCAATAAATACTAAAGCACTAAGTTATATTTATAGTATAGTGATAAAAAGAGTACGGGTTGCTGTACCACATGTAAGTATACCAAGTGTTGTACCGTGCGTTGGACTCGCTGACGGACTATAGACACATTTGGTAGCTGCACTATGTAAAGTACGTACTGATAATCCACACTGGACGCTCGGTTGGCTCAAGTGGTGCAATTGATGCCCTACTGATATATTCGAGGGCTGCTTATGGTTCGTTTCGAGCCTCTAGGTCACGATGGACCGTTATCAAGGTCGCGGGCAGGAAACGTACCCATTATCGTTGACAAATGCCTGTAGAGAGTAGGGAAAAAATAAAACGCTCAACACGCTCTCTTCGATGATAGGAAACAACATTTCTTTACAGCAAATATGAAGATGAAGGCGAATCAGGAAAGAAGACCGTAAAAATGACGCTAACAATTAAATCAATTGTAAATATGGACTGTGTTTAGACGACGGAGAGAGAGGAAGGTTCTCCTTGGCCAGCGTGCGTCGCTTGGTCAGTGCGAGAAAGACCAAAAACATGCCGATCGAAGCAGACGAGTACTTAAGTCACGCTCGTTCTAACGCTCTTCGATTGCAACTGACTCGCTCGCGGTTTGTCTAGAGAGACTGGACAACGCGGCGACAATTAAGGGAGGGGGGCCCTTTTGGGAGAGACCCCCCCGCGTTGCGGTGCCACGAGGCCTTCGTCTCTCTCTTTCTTGCTCTCAATAAGCGTATACACACATACGCGAACATACCTCCCACCTTGAGGCAACCGCATCAAAATGAATTGAAAAAAGCGAGATAGAAAAAAAAGCCTGTAAGCGGATAGAGCTGAGCCTACTGCTACGGCAAGAGCTAGCGCAGCTGTACAATAGTGTAAGAAGCTTACCCTGGACTTAAACAGGACGGGGATCGGTCCAGCGAAGTCCACACCCGTGTGTGAGAACGGACGAGACGGGGAGACTCGTGCAGTCGGCAGTTGGCCCATGAGTTGGCTAGGGCTCCGTGCAGCGTGGCGCGTGCACTTAGTACAGCGGTGGAGTACTCCAACCGCTAGGCGCTGGCCCCGTAAAATCCAAACGGAGCGACGCAAGTGCGACAGCATCAATTGGACCCCACCATGAAGGGTCCGCTGGTGAGTGTCTTCGACGAGTCTCCTGGCGATCGTGCAACGGCTCGGCAGGATGACCGGGTGCCTCTCGCTGTACGGAAGCGCTGAATGATCGAGGCGGCCGCCGACTCGAATGACTCCGTTATCGTCGATGAAAGGCGACAGCCGACGGAGAGGGCTGCAAGCGGAGACAGAGCTGTCACGCTTCAACCTCTCCAGCTCGCTAGCAAAGTAATGACTCTGAATAATTCTAAGACAGAGAAGAGTGGCGAACCGAATCTCTTTGCCTGAAAGAAAGGGATTAATCGGCTGGTGTTCTTGGAAGATGGTGTGTACGCGCCAACGCCAGCTGTAAGCTAGCATCCGGACGATCTTTTCAAAGCTGAAAAACTTTTGAAAACGAGGAAGGCATGGGTGTACAGAGACGTCCTTGGGTCTCTCCTCCTGCGCCGCAAACACCTGCGGCTGGTCGTTGGGAGTGGCGTCTGCAGCTTGAGTAGGCCACTTCTCTTGCTCCTGTGTGAGCCACACAGGTCCGTGCCACCAAAGAGGAAATTGAGTGAGCGCCGAAGGCGCGAGGCCTTGGGTGGCGCAATCTGCGGAGTTGTCGGCGGATTTGACGTGCCTCCATGTAGCTGCTGGCAACTCGGAGAGAATTTCGCTCGTTCTATTGGCGACGAAGGTTGGCCAGTAGGCCGGATGAGTCTTCAGCCAGTCCAGCACCACGCGTGAGTCTGACCAGAGGTGGATGCGACTCGGCTTGATTGGTGAAGCGTCCAACACGTGCTTGGCCAACCGTACGGCCAGCACTGCGCCGCACAGTTCGAGTCTAGGCAGCGACTGAAATTTGGTGGGCGCCAACTTTGTTTTTGCAAAGAGGAGCTGAGCAGAGCGATTCGGGTACACCGCATAAATCGCTGCTGCATAAGCTCGCTTTTAGGCGTCAGCGAATCCATGCAGGTGCTATTCCTCGGCCTCGAGGCCACCCAGCCACCGCGAGAGGCTGATGAGCGAGATCTGTTGCATCTCACTCCGAAAGCGCGTCCAGCGTGACTGGAGGTCGTCGGGCAGCAGCTCATCCCACTCGAGGCTGAGGAGCCAAATATCCTGTAAAATAATTTTTGCACTTACGATTATCGGAGCTATCCAGCCAAGAGGGTTGAAGAGTCGCGCAATCTCTGACAGTACGACGCGCTTGGTGATTTCATGACCGATGAGCATCCCCTTTGGTTTGAAGGTGAAGGAGTCCGAGCTGGGCAGCCACTGTAGGCCCAGTGTTGACACGGTATCGTCCTGCTTGAGGTTAATGGACTTAGCCGCCATTGCTTCAAGCCCCTCAAGGATAAAGGAGTTGTTGCTTGCCCATTTGCCTAGCGCCATGCCGGCGGATGACAGCAGCTGAATCGTCTCGTCGCGCCGCTCGCGCGCCTGGTCCAGCGTGTCCGCTCCAGCAAATAGGTCGTTGACGTAGAGTCGATGGCGTAGCGTCTCAGCGGTGTGTGGGTGAGTCTCGGCGCCGTCCGTGGCGAGAGTTTGCATGACCTTGAGCGCCAAGTAAGGTGCAGAGACCGTCCCGTAGGTGATAGTCGTGCACCGATAGTCCGTGATGGGCTCGGCGGCGGAGGAGCGCCAGAGCACTCGTTGCCAGTCCCTGTCATCCGGGTGTACAAGGATCTGTCGAAACATTTGGACTACGTCCGTTGTAAATACAAACTTATAAAATCTCCACAGCGTCAGCACTTAAGCAATATCCGCTTGAAGTTTGGGACCTGCCAGCAGCAAGTTGTTGAGCGAGACGCCGTTTGAGTCCTTTTGTGACGCGTTAAAGACTACGCGCACCTTACTCGGATCCTCGGGCCGTCTCACTGCATGATGAGGCAAATAAAAGGATGGCCTGCTGAGCTCGTCAGCTGGCACGGGTTCCATGTGACGCTGGTCTATGTAGTCCTGCATGAAGCTACCATAAGACTCAGCGAGATTGCTATCGCGATGTCTGCGCTTCTCGGAGCGAATGAAGCAAGCAGTGGCGATATCTCGAGAGGCGGAAAACTTTAGCGTGCTTTGGAAAGGCAGCTTAACCACGAAACGGCCGTCGGCATTGCGAAAAGAAGTCTGATGAAACGACTCCTCACATTTACTCTCGTCGCTCGTGAGCAAGGATTTGCGTGGCGCCTCCTCGATTTCCCAAAACTTCTGTAATTCTACTGCAAGTAGATTATCAGTGTGAATGTGAAACGCGCGAACGTGCATCGTGTTGCTTGTATCAACGCTGGCCAGGGGGCCCGTGAGCAGCCATCCGAAAACGGAGTTTTGAGCTAAAGGGGTGCCCGCTGGACCGCGCTTTGTCCCATCTTGAATGACCGACGGATAGACGTCGAAACCGAGGATGCAGTCTATCTGTCGAGACTCGAAGAACTGTGGATCGGCTAACTTGAGCCCTCGAATATGAGGCAATTCCGAGGTAACCGCATGCTTGTAAGGCAGAGGCTGAGAGAGCTTAGGCAACACTAACGCCGAGACCGAGATCGTTACGTTGGATTCGCCCCGGGGTGCCACCTTGAGTTCAGATTCGCGGTGCGCTGTAGAAGAAGCGCTCCTGCCTACTCCGACGACCTTGATATTCACGGAACTACAAGGAAGTCCCAACTCTGAGATCACGTGATGCGTAATGAAGGAGCGCTCGGCCCCAGGGTCAACAAGAGCGCAAATGCGCAGCCGCTTGCCGTTGGGGCCAATCGCGATTAGTTCAGCGGTCGCAAGAAGAATTGTGCGACCAACTAATGCATTGTGCGCAGCAACAGGAGGGCCGGCAGGCTCGTCCGAAGGATTGTCATCCTTGCGAGGGGCGCCAGCGCGCGAGGAAACCTCCTCGTTGCGTGGCTTTGCTATTCTCTCGAAGTGCAACTTCGAGTGGTGCTTTGCATCGCAAGTCACACAACGATTGGGAGAGGGGCATTTTTCCACAAAATGCGACGCTGTCAGGCAATTTACGCAAAGCCTCTCGCGTTTGCATAAATCCCAGCGCTGTGATACCGGCATGGATTTGAAATTGCGGCACCTATTTACGTAGTGATTGCCTTCGCAAGCTACGCAGCTCTTTGTTGTTCCGGCGGACTCGTCCGTTTGCGCAGCGTTCGCCGCGCCACGTTTAGAACGATCGCCGCTTTGTTTTGATGCCGAGTTAGCTTTTCCGGCTTCGCTTGACTGCGGGCCGACGTGAGCCTGCTCGAGCGCGTGAATTCGGCGCTCCAGGAAAGTGGTTAAATCTGCGTATGAAGGAAACCCAACCGTCCGTTCCTGCGAAACTTCCCACGCCTCACGAGACGTTAAGTCGAGCTTACGAATGACGCAATGAACAACAAAATAATTAGTTTGCTCGATCGGGCAACCGAGATCTATTAGCGCGCGAACCGATTCCTCCTCACGATCCATTGTTTCGTTAAGATCCACAACATTGCGAGCTTTAAGCTGGAAGCTGAATCAAGCTCTCGATACCGTTAAACAAACGTATGCGTGGATTATCATAGCGACGAGTAAGCTTTGACCATGCGACCTTGAAGTTTGCGTCTGTGAGTTCGATACCCTTCAGACGTTGCGCAGCCGCGCCCTGCACAGCATTGAGCAAGTGCTGCAATTTTGCTATCGGCGGGACGGTGGCCTTCGAGACGACAAACGAAGAAAAACGCTGCTTGAAGCTCTCCCATTCCTCTTGCTTACAAAAGTGGGCAGAGCAATCCGTGGCAAAGACGCGTATTGCTCCGCAGCGTTAGCGTTGATAATAGGCGCGGGAAGTTGACCGGGAAACGGCGCGGGGCCCCTGAGCTCCGAAATTATCGTCAAGAGGTGCGCTTTCGCGTCGCTATACGCCAGCTCAACTAGCGAGTATATATCGTCCTTGAAGTAGCTATCGCCGGCTAGCTGCTCTTCGTACTTGAGCAAGTCCTCGTGTCGAGAAATGAAAGTTGACCAATAGTTCTCGAGAATACCTAGCCGCGTCTCGAAGTGTGACAGAGTTTGTTTTTCTACGGCGACCTTGACGGTCGAGTTGTCGTAGAAATTTGCTATATTCGTCGTCAATTTTGTTTGGGATCGGTGAAGCTTATCAATGCAGCTTAGAGACGTAAGCGTTTAACGCGATCAAAACAACGACTCGAGAAGTATGCTTGTGAGTCGCGGCTCACTGCGAGGCCAAGCGACTACAGCGAACAACAGAGAAAAGCGAGCGCGCTAGTAAACAAACGCTCTCCTAGTAAGCGACTTGATGTATCGGCGTACTCGCTCGATATAACACGATCGAATGTGGCCTTGAAGCCTTCAAAAACGGAATTTGCCGAACAAGTTGAGATAATTGTCTACTCACAGACCTTTTTCCGTTTGCTCTACTTATCGTAGCCGAAGAATGGCTCTTGGAGAAGCTGGTGGTAAACCGATGAGACGAGTAGACAACAGAAGCTGCTCGTTGCGATGCCACACGGAAGCCCTGCTGTCCCGGCTAGCTGCACAGCTCCGTTATCGAAGATTTCCTCGTGTTTGTCGAGTTCTGCTGCTCTCGTACAGGCAACCACGCTCTGCTACCAATGTTTCGTTTCGAGCCTCTAGGTTGCGATGGACCATTATCAAGGTCGTGGGAAGGAAACGTACCCATTATCGTTGACAAATGCCTGTAGAGAGTAGGAAAAAAATAAAACGCTCAACACGCTCTCTTCGATGATAGGAAACAACATTTCTTTACAGCAAATATGAAGATGACGGCGAATCAGGAAAGAAGACCGTAAAAATGACGCTAACAATTAAATCAATTGTAAATATGGACTGTGTTTAGACGACGGAGAGAGAGGAAGGTTCTCCTTGGCCAGCGTGCGTCGCTTGGTCAGTGCGAGAAAGACCAAAAACATGCCGATCGAAGCAGACGAGTACTTAAGTCACACTCGTTCTAACGCTCTTCGATTGCAACTGACTCCCTCGCGGTTTGTCTAGAGAGACTGGACAACGCGGCGACAATTAAGGGAGGGGGGCCCTTTTGGGAGAGACCCCCCCCCACGTTGCGGTGCCACGAGGCCTTCGTCTCTCTTTCTCGCTCTCAATAAGCGTATACACACATGCGCGAACAGCTTGGTTAATTCGCGCAACGGCTGTACTTGTGGAGAAGCAGACGCGCTAGTTTTCTCTCAGTGTAGTAACTGACAAATGAAATAAATCAATAAGGGTAAAGTGCTATATCAAAAACTACTATTAGTCTTTATGGTCATGTCAGTCATAGAAGGATGCTTGTTTTTGCTTCAAATACTTAAAAATCTATATGTTGTTTAAGAAAAATTTCGTAACCGCTGTAAGATTACCGTAATAATCTATTGTAGATATAAAAGTTTATTGAAAGTTTATTGTTTATACGTAATAAAATTTTTTTTATACATACTCCAAGTTACAAGTCATTGAAACTGGTATGTATTAAGTGGAAAAAGTTTAATACAGTATCTGTGAGAATTTTTATCTAAAATACACAATATTTATTGAGACAACAGAAGCTACGTTAATTGATGTGAAAGTATGTTATATGAGTAGTTATTGCGACACAGTGGCCCGTCACAACAAATCCCCACCACATCCGGTGAGAGCTTCTGAACGGGCCACTGTGCCGCTACTCACTTATGAGGAAGTGGGGAGGACTACCCTCTCCCTCTCCACAGTCTATGATTATCTGGATCCTGCAGATTAAAAAAGTCGGTACGATGGGTTGGAAGTATACACGAAACTTTGGAGTAGTAGAGAGAGAATGACGTGGTGTAATATTATAGGTCTTCTATTACACACTAAATATGTTGAACTATACTGTATAAAGAGAAAGAGAAGTTATAATGAGCAAAAACTTTGTACACAAGCGTTTCTTTATATCTTACTTGTAGAGAAAAAGTATCCTGACTTAAACTTTTTACCTTATTTCTTGTAGATTCTGATACAATGTGGAAATATCCATCCACGCAGCCCATTATACGAGCGCCACTTTTCGGTAGTTTTTTTCTTCCAGCATTGTAGATTGCAAATTTCACATTTATCTAATCTTTTAACATTCCTACGCACCTAAGCAGTAAGTTTTGATTTTAACTAGTTTATTTCGTCACTATCGTTGCTCTGATGTAAATTATTACTTCCACTCTGAATCATTTCATTTAAATATGCAATATAATAAAAATCTCTATTTATTACAACTTCGGTGTCTTTATCACACTCAACTTCACGAATACGCTTCTTTTTTAAAAGAAGTCAAGAAAAGTATTTTGGAGACATTTTCACTGAAAAAAAAGTCTTGCACAGTTTTTAAAAAATACACCAACTCTTCTTTAACCTTTCATAATTTTTGGAAAATAATGGTTAATGAGCATGTTATTTTTTTGATTAAAATAAATCACTGTTCGCGCTAATTCTCTATTATTTCGCGCCATGTAAAATGTATTTCGGGGCAACCATTGTCGATTAACTCCTGGAAAACTTGTAAATGGGTACGATCATTCACGACGTGCCCATAAAGTTTCTAGAAAAGTCGGATTAGGTTGCGGTTGGCTTGCACTCTCGGTTATAATATCACTGTTCGGAATTGTTTCTGCTTCCGAAGGATCCTTATCCTCTGGAAGCATAATGCCAACTAACTTGGTGGTACACACCGTACCAATGAGTGGTAACTGTAAGTTTCGTAGTCAACAAAATTTAATCGTGAGATACATATAAACTTTTGTCACGTCATATGATACATTGTTTACTTTTGTTGCTACATATGTTTTTTCTTCATAAGACAGAAGGACGATAAGTAACGTGTGAAAAGTTACTTACGAATACCCACACGCATATGTCATGCCCACTGTGCAACAATGCCGTGATACTTGAGTTAAGGACTCTCCTCAAAAAGAGTGGTGATCACATCGTAGAAATCGAAAAACTATAAATGAGCTCGTTGACACTTTTACGCAGAAATGGATACCGTTGTCGACTTTCTTTGTTAACACGAATTTTCGTGACATATGATTTTTTCGTCAAACTCAGCACAGAACGGTTATTTATTGGAAGGCATAAAATGTAAAAATTTCAAAAATTGCATTTTTCTTTTAATAATCTTCGTCTCGCATAAGATTCTTATCTTAAAACAGTCCGTCTAAGGTTCCAAACGTTTAAAGATACATAGGTGCGCTCGCGCACGTGCACTCAACTATAAAATACGTACTGTGCAAGTACACATTAATAAAAGTAATAAGAGACCCCTTTTTGCCTAGAGATCGGCAATTTCATCGAGTAAAACATTCGAATGAAATACAAAAATTTGCAAAAAGTTGTAGTTTTTTTTTTAATAAATATCGTGTGATGTAAGAATGCACCTCAGGAGCCTTAAGATACATACACGCTCATGTACGCCTGTATGACACCCACTGTGTGAAATTGGCATGTAAGGTATTTAATTATACGTATGGAATACAAAATCTGCAGTTCTTCTTTGTCTTCGAGTGTACAAAATGTAAAAAACAATTCTCAGTGGATATGTCATTCGTCATACAGACGTGGTATAAATAAAATAGTCTGTGAGCTGCTAGTCCACAGTATTTTCTTTCTCTTTGTATAATATTAATCGTCATGGAGGGTATTACTTAAAAATATTTAATCAGCGTTGTTAGGTGTTTGTTATGTATTGCGAATGTCTACGAACAGCACATTCGCACAATGTGTGGTAGTGAGTGGAGTCGCGATTCAGGATCGTTATCGATGAATGTATTAACTGAACAGTTGTACTTTCTTGCACCACATTGTCGAATAAAAACAATAAGTTATGCATTTAAACGCAGTTTTGTGTAACAACATAGTGATTCTTAAACCAGTTATGAAAGTAGTCAAACAAAGAGACAACAATAAGGATCCCCTAGCAAAAGATTGAGTACGATGTTACTGCTAGTTTTTTAAATTTTTATTCGTATGAATTGTTTTTAAAGTTCCTTTTTTTTCTTCCTAAAAATGCTTGATACAGTACTTAGATGTATGCATGACGATACATCCGGAGATGAGCTAATAATACAATGCGTCAATGCAGCTACGAAAAAAAAAGATGAATAGAGTATATGTTGTTTTTTATTTAAATAATGATTGATCGTAACTCTGGTTGATTTTTAGTGGATGAACAAAAACCGTCAACGAGCAAAGTCACCAAAACTGTACATAAAGACGCCAGAGATGAGAATAAGTAACAAAATTACTTACATTTTTCATCCAATAATCATATTTAAAAAATTTTTTTTTAGGTGAAGAAAATAGTTATGATTCTACTACCAGTACAAGCAGTAGCAGTAGCAGTAGTAATACTAGTAGCAACATCAACACTGACACCATTAGCAGCAGTGATTCTAGTACACTACATAAAATTGAGTATTATTATTACTTGTATTAATTTTTTGTAAACGTCATTGAAGATTTTTATTAGCAGTATGGAGGAAGATAGCGTCCACTCTTTATTCTTGAGTCTGGGGTTGTTAAACGTTATAGTAACTCCAACTATGAAGGACGAGAGGTGCGTGGACGCTTGTCAAGTCCACCGCCAAACGTTAATGCATATACCTGGTTAAAAGAGTGTTCGAATGATTTGCGTAGACAGCTCATTGGTCAAAGTGAACCCAACGACTTTATTGGTGTAACAATTAATTCAGAAAGATTTAATCACGGACCTTTATGGTTGTCATTTAGACCGGTGCAAGACTTTCGTGTCAAAGATTTGTGGGAAGTGTTGTTTGATGCTCTGCAAAGTTCAAACGACTTTGAAATAGACGATACACTGTCAATTATATGTGAAATCGTAAAAGTTACTAGAGGTCGTGACCGTGTACGATTAACCGAAGATACAGTAAAGAAAAAATCTATATTAATTACTAGAAATTATGACAAGCTCTGCCTTCCGAGATCCTTGGGGGCAGCTTATGCTTACGTTATCAGGGGGCAAATACGTACAGGTAAGCTGCATCAATATTGGAACCTTACTAGACGCGATTACGGACTGACGCAAAGAAAAGCTGCTAATAAACTAGTTATACGAGGCGAGAGGTAGAGTTCCAGAGACGGAATGCGGTCTTACTAAAATTTACGATTTTTAATTATTTCTCACCACTCGTGGAACTGTCATTGTCGCATATTCTTCAAGAAATTTTAGTCGCGGTCATCGCCCCTTGTACGATGGTACATTTACTGTCATAGGTACATAGAAAAGTGTAAGTAACATACTCCGAATAATGTATTAAGTAAATCAATAAAATTTCGAACCGGTTCTAAATTTGATAGGCGCGAGTGGAAGTACTTGTTACTGTTTACCTTGTAACAAAAGCTTTTGGTGCGAAGAAGATCACAGATGGTCTAATGATTGTTAAAAATGTTTTCAATGCCCACAGTATAAAATAACGGGCCACTCTAAATAATGTAATTTAGGCAATTGATCGTTTATTATTAACAACTGTTTTAAAAATTACTTGGATAAAGGGTCATTTAATAAAAATTTGTAAAATATGTTATAAAATCGTGTGAACAAACAAAAAACAAATACACGCTTGTGCAATCTCTTTCTGAAGTACGTTTGAAGAACGCTTACCTGTTAGTAATTTCTGTTATTTACAGCCTTTTAAGATGTTTGACAACAAATCGTGGTTTGTAGCACTGTATGTTCACTTTCAGACGCAACAGTCAGTATCAATATTGGATAATGACGAAAAAAAATTAATGTAGTAAATTCATGCATCTTAAAACAAAATTGCGATTTTTGTATCGATTTGGAATAGGAGTTGATTTTAACGAAATGCGACCACTGTGGAATACGCAAATATATTTTTCAAATTAATCCGATAAAACACCTAATAGATCTCGCGCTAGATCATCACAAACATTCTCAGCGAGTTGTCTGTATAGCCCACAATGCCCAAGGATTCGAAGAACAATTTATTTTTAAGTATATTGTTGAAACACACAGCGAGTGAGTGGCACCAATTGTTATTATGAATGGGTCTAAAACTATTTTGATGGAATCTATGAAAATAAAATTTATTGATTAACTTAATTATTTTCACATGCCTTTGAGTAGTCTACCCATAGCGAATGGTCTGACCAGTATTGGAAAGGGTGTTTTCCCTCATTTTTTTAACACCTGAAAAGCAATGATAAGTAGGTTCTCGACCACTATTGGATGTATATTTGCCCGATAGTATGTCTACACGAGAAAGAGAAAATTTAATGAAATGGAACAACGAACAAGTAGCCATGATTATGTATTTGATTTTCAACAAGAAATCGTTAAATACTGTAAACAAGATGTGAAAAATTTAAGATTAGCTTACGTGGCTTATCAAAAAAATTTGCAAAATTCCAAGTAGATCCTTTCATTAAATAAACGACAATAGCCTTGACATGTATGCGTGTCTACAAGAAAAATGTTTTAAGGAAAAACCAAATCGGTATTATACAACTAAGAAGTTACAGATTAGTAAACAGTCAATATGAAGTAGCGCTGAAGTGGCTGTGTTAGATTGAGAAGCGTGTTCTCGATTGGCTCATTGAACATGCTCGACGTTGCAGAGAGAAACCATTACCGGAAGGTATTGTAGTCGATGGTTATTGCGCTTCACAAATTAGTGTGGATAATCATTGTGGTATCGTATTACAGTTTTGTCATTGTTTCTGACATGCTTGTCCACAATGTTTTACAATAAATAGAGATTTTTCTGTTATAACTGGCGATACTATGGACGAAAGATACCAGAGAACCTGTACCATCAGTGGAAAAAAAGTGGCGTGCAATTGCCAGCTGATCGAAAAGTGGGAATGTCTTTTGAATAAAGAAATTTGTGACAACGAGGACCTTTGATATTTTATTTAAGGAGACGAAGGTTATTGGAGACAAAAGCCCATCCATGCCTTTTATGGAGGGCGTTCTGGAAATTCAGTTAAAACGTACGAATGCCAGGGATCATGAAAAAATTAAGTACGTCGACGTTTGTTCGTTGTACTCGTATATATGCAAATGTGATAACTTTCCTGTTGGTCACCTATTAATATATATAGGACAAATAGAGTATCAAAGCATTATAGAAGACAACAAGACTTATCCCTTATAAACAATTTAATCAAATGTGATGTGTTACAACCACGAAATTTATACAATCGTAAGGTACAAGTAAAATGCATAACAAGTTAATTTTTCTACTAAAAATAATCCAGTTTACGAAAAAAAAATTTTTTTTAAATAATAAGAAAATAATACTAACTCTAATATTTATTTATCTTATACAAGCGCAAAACATTATAAAAAACCTGTATAAGTACAAAAGAAATGCAATAAAAGAGAGAAAGAAAAAGAGAGAGCGTGGCAAGTGCGACAGCAGACGATCAATGGCTCTCTCTAACTCACTTACTCTTGCAGGGGTACTGCCAAAATGCCTTTTACATTTTTTTTCTCATCATTTTGCGCTTGTTGAAACAAAATTGAACGTGCTTATGAATATAAAAATTTTTCGCCCGACACACTGGTATTTTTATTTTTTCTATAAATAAAACCTTTGAAAGATGTAAGCTAAACGGAGTTTAAAACACATATTTACACAATTTTGATATTTAAAGACCACTCAAAAATAATTATATCTACTTCTTTTAAAATTGGTAGACTGAATTATATATAAAATAAAAAATGCCCAACTATCGATCAGTTTTGTAATTCAGAAGTTTCTTGGTTGGTATCTATGAACAGAAATCAGATCTGTTTGCTGCGTAGCACAATCAGTAAGGTCCCTGACTAACAATCCAGAGGATATAAGTTCAATTCTCGGAGTCAATAAAATTTAAAAATTTTATTTATACACATATATTATGTATTACATAAATGTGGACGCAAGTGTATGATACTCATATATATAGCACACAAATACGTCACATGTATGTGTAATAAAATACTGTAAATATATCTAACTTAAATGTAAAGCAAAGTTGCTAAAACCATTGTAATCGCTAACCGCGAAAATCACTGAACCGTGTTGGAAATGAGAGCGACCGACAGTAGGCCCGGCTTTTGTGTACATTGTGTACACTTGTAGTCTGTCGGCTCAACGCTCTGTGCGTGTGCGCTTGGTCGACTTGGCGCGCTGCAGGTGTGTGTGTATGTATTCACGCGGCGAGCTTTGTATACTGTAAGCGTCAGATTATACTCAGCTCTCGTCGAGGATAGACTCTCTTTATTTACGTTGCCAAACTCTAGCATTCAAAGGTGCATACATCACCTTAAATTCTAATGTAAATTTTCTGATTAACTCTCTGAATACAGTGGACAAAACTCACTTGTGCAGTGCAGTGCACTTAGTGCTTTGTTTAAGTTGCTCACTGCATAATCTGCAGACCTGCTCAAATAGTTAATTACATCGAACTACCAGTGATTATCAACAACAAGACTCAGTGAAACTCTTGTGTATTTCTACAGACAGTAATTGTGTATTTCTACAGACAGTCATTTTTCGTTATTCAATATTTCAATCAGTTATATTATATCAGTGCTTTTATTTTCACATTCATTCGTGTAACTTTCAAACTCTCTTGCGAGCTCAAGGCCAGTGTGTGTTGACATATTGTGTTATTCAACTTGACTCTTTTCTTTCTACATTCTTCGCTATTTTTTATTTCAATAGTTCATTGCTTTAAGACTATAGACATTATTTCTCTTCTTCTGTATTATTTTGACCTTTACTATTTTTGTGAATATTAACTGTGATTTTTCTTGGCCTTTGAGCGATATTAAACGTTGTTATTTTTATGCTGTTTAATTTTATTGTGTTTTATTGTGTCTTCCCAATCACCCTATCCGAGCCTTGTGTGTGCTAACGCACACGCCTCGAACAAACCGACTTTGCTGAAATTTTGCATACAGATTCTTGACACTTCCTAAATGGTTTTAGTACAGTTTTTATCTTGAAAAATTTAATAACAATAGTAATAAATAAACTCATGGTTTTGTAAAAATGTGCCCGATTTTTACTTTAGTTCACAGGATCCGCTAGGTGGCGTCGACATTAAATCGGAGCTATCTACAACATAATTAAAAAAGTGTGGTTATAATAGGCCAGAGCGTCTTGAAAACTTTTGCAGTCGTCTACCAGCAGTTCACCGAGCTGCATCGAGAATGTAGAAGATAGTCATGCAGCTGAGTATCCCGGTTACCGACAACACTCTTCTCCAACGGGCAAGTGACCTAGCTCTATTTCCACACTGATTCTCCAAGATTAACGAGCGTCACCAATAGAAAATTATTCAAACCGATAACGTTTCCGGTGGTATACCAGGAGACGTGTCTATCAATAGCACAATCTGCTCCAACACTTCAGAGTAATGACCCAACGTCATACCCACAGAGAAGGTATTCTCTAGGCCCACTTTCCCGACTAACAATGAGCGGTTGGTTATCTAAAGACGAGATATTCTTTGTCCATTGGCGTACCTCCCTCTATCATGGACTCCGTACACAGATACTTAAAGGGTCAGAGTCAAACTACCCGCAGCCAGCTCTTCATCATCAAGAATAATAATAAGGAGTAGCTAGAAGTTTTACCACTGACCTTTTTTAGAGCGATTATAAGTATTTACGTTCTCTACTTAACCATCAATCTCATCGATTTTTTCAAGGGCCACCTAAGTTTAAACTACTTTACCAATAAATACACTTTTACTACCATTTCCGAAAGCAATTCGTCAACTAAAAGACTATATTAACTAAAGACGGCCACTGTTAAACCAAGTCAGTAATTCACTGGCAGTTGTTACGAACGGAGTTGTATTTCGCAAGTCTGAGAACCCCAGTGACCGACAATCCTATATAACCCTCTGGACTCTAAGCATTCAACTAGGGATCATCGATCTTCTCCAAGGTCTGATGATCAAGAAACTGATGCAGAAAATTTATCGAAATTGGAACAACAGCGTCAGAGTCACCAAATAAAGAGTTCATTACGTGAGAGATCAGACTTTCATTGAACCCTCACAGTAATCTCTTAAATCTTTCAGACTTTTAAATAAGTAGAAAATGTATTTGTATTTTTGTGGTGATAAAAATGTTGAAATTAGGCTCTAGGATTTTTTTTCTCTGGTGATAAGGTTGTAAGATAAAAGAAAAAAAAAATTTTTTTTAATATATATTTTTGGGAGCTTTGAATCTTAACAACTTAAAAAATAGCCCTTTTTGTAAAATATGCGGGAAAAACTGAGAATCAACGGACTCATATGGCCAACAGTTATTTTAAAGCATAAGCAACTCACGGTACTTTTAAGCGTAATTAGAGTTTTTTTAATTTTTATAGCTTATTATTTGACCAAATTAGCTGTATGGATACTGAAAAAATATGTTTTCAATGAAAAGATTTTTGTTCTGAGAAGTGTCAGGAACAGACGTAAAATTTTTAACTGAAAACGTTTCACATTACGTATCAACACACTATGGTGTTACATTTAGTAAGCCTCGGGCAAAGCCGCGACGAGGGGCAGCTAGTGTATACATCTTCCTACATTATATAGTTCTAAGAGTTTAGAGCAAGGTTTCTCTCCCCCCCCCTGTACCTCCACATTCTCTTTGCTCTCTCCTGCCCCTCTCCCTCACTCCCCCACAGCTCCCCTTCAAATAAGGTAGTTTTTCTTCCATTTTTTTGCATATTTCAGGTAATTTTACGTTTTCGCTAGCTCCCTCTACTCCTTTCACTTCCCCACACGAGCCACCGCACCACTCTACCGCTTCCCTGCAGCTTCTCCTCATACTTCCTTCCATGCTCCCTCCATACTCCCCCTCAATTTTATCACATTATGTAATAATATTAGTATGTATAATAATGCAGTGAATAAATTTCTAAAGCCTTACATATAAACTGTTACGAATGGTTTCATTTTATTTCACTATAACAACATACTTTATTACAATTTTACTTACTAACGATGTTTATTTTGATTACTTACTTAAAAATGCCTTTTTATATCTGTATCTGCAAACATATAACATAAAATAGATTGTATATGATTTCATAAATCTTGGTACTAGAGGGTACTGCAATTTGTGTAATGCAATGGCCTATTAATAGTTCTTTTGTTACTCTAAGATTTCATTTCAAACAATATTTTCAATTTTAAATTTGTTTTCTGATTCAACATAAATAAAAAATTTTCTTTGGGTTTCTACATCTGGACAACGCAACATACAACTGCCCATAAAAAACTAATGGTTTTCTTAGGTAAAATTCTGAGGCATCAAAACTTTTACCTTAAGGTTTATTGATAGTCATAGAAAAAGCTAAGGTAAATGAAAATTGTTTTCTGTACAATGTAAATGGTAGCGAAAAAAAAATGGTTGTATTTAGTGTTATTTTTGGAATAAAGACTTTATTCCCTTTTCCTTTTCCTGTGATTATTTCAGCTTCCACGTTGTATTTAAATAATTTTTTAATTAATAATATTGTACCATTGTAAAGTCCTTCAGATATGTCTAAGTTTCGTATTAACATAATAGCTTTAATTTTCAAATTCAATTCATGTGGAGAAAGATCTTCTTTAATACCATTTAAATATTTTTTAGGAAAATTGATATAAATATTATCCTCTGTTTTATCTTTTCCTTTGTGAATTACTTTATCAATACTATAATACGTTACAAATCTTCCTACTATATTGTTTAGAATTTTTTTGTTCAAAAAATGTGTGTATTTATTGTGAGATATCATTATATCTTTAGTTATATAAGAATCATTATCATTGTTAAAAAATTTTAGAAGATATATCATTTGTTTTCTATGTCTAAAGAATTCTAAGTTCTTAAATTCTAAGTTTTAATGTTGCCGTTTCCTATATCTATAGACTGTCAGCTGGTGACAGAAAAATATACTAACTTTTTACAGTCTGCCAATTATAGGGGATATATTTACAGCCCCAAGCTACAGAAAAATGTATGAAATGAGATTCCATACGCGTTAATGCATTGTTAAAAATTAATGTTAGTTTGCAAAAAAAAACAGCTTTTCAAAACAACTTTTTACAGTCTGCCACTTATTTAAATGAAAGACCAGACTGTTCAACATACTACAAATTTATTGGCAGACGACTACTCTAAATACTAACTTTTACATAATACTATTAGTTTGCAAAAAAATAAATAGTACTAGACACAATGTTTTACAGTCTGCCAAGGATAGTGTAGAGTTGCGCAAGCATAAGGTTGGAGAAATTTCACATGGCAGACGAATTTACGATGTATATATATTTTAGACGTACTGGTGAATTAGCATTTTTTCCCAATAACTCGGAACAATTTTTTACAGTCTCAAACTTGTTTTGTTACAATCTTAACAATGCAAAATGTTAAATAACATGAATGGCAGACAAAAGGAACTCATAAAGGACACTGCAAAACTGTTTTTAACTTGCAAAAAAAAAACCAATATATTTTTTTTTAATGTTTTCCAGTCTGCCAATTTTTTCACGCAAAATTACGTTGTTAAATAGAACAAACTTCAAAATGGCAGACGATTTATTATGATATTAGTGTCCATGTAAAAAAAAAAAAAAATTTATTCCTTATACTGGCCTCTTACAGTATTGTAACGAATAAATCAATTTTTTCCAGTCTGCCGCTATTTTGCAGCATTAATCAGTTGATTAATTAACAACATATTGTTAGGCAGACGTTGTTACTCATGGTACAAGTTTTAATTAAACAGATTAAACAATTAATTGAACAAGTTAACAATTTTTTAGTTATTTTGTAAACCCAAAACTTTGAAACATCATATTATGAAAAATGTTTATTTCTAAGCAATAAATTCAGAAAAACTACTATGAATTTAAAACAGCACCTTTTTCAAAAAGCCCGCCATATCTTAAACCGATTGTAGAGAACCTATATTGCCTACCTTTCATCAGTAGCTATCGTAAATAGTTTTCCCTCCAATTCCGTTAGTACAACGTCTGTTCTGTTATGAGTTAGTCGTGATCATTGTAGTTTGATCCTTCATCATTAGATCAACCAATTATGGTTGGATTTTAAGTGATGATGGCCATTACGAATTTAAATGGTTTGATGCCCCTGAAACACCAGAAACCATCCAAGAAATTTGATTGCCGACAGAAGATTCTCAAGGTATGTGATTATTAAAGTAAATTTTCATAAGTCTATGCAGTTTGTTTTGAAATTTTTCGCCGATAATGAGTGTTATGTAATGTAAATTCTTTTTTTTATTCAACAAAAGAAGAAGACGAGAATGTGTTGCAGGAAAACGAATCGTTGCATGATGATAGTGATGATTTTGATCATAATAGTGACGCGGAAAGTTATATTAGCATTGACATAAACATGTCTCATGAAGGCAAACCTGATGAAAGCTCCTAATTGAATTTATTTACTTATTGTATTTTCTAATTAAAATTTTTTTTTTTACTGTTTTATACGATGTAACTTGTAAGTGCTAACTGTTGTGAAAATAAAAAAAAATTTTCATACGTATAACAAAAACTTGTACCATGAATAAGAACGTCTGCCAATTATTATTAAGATAATTAATTAACTAATTAATGCTGCAAAACAGCGGCGGACTGGAAAAAATTGATTTATTCGTTACAATACTGTAAGAGGCCAGTATGGGGAGTAAATTTTTTTTTTTACATGGACACTAATATCATAATAAATCGTCTGCCATTTTGTAGTTTGTCTATTTCACAACTAAATATTGCGAAAAAAAAATGGCAGACTGAAATACATTGTTAAAATCTGTTGTGTTTTTTTAACAAGTTTAACCTCGTCTGCCTACACATATAACTTTGCGAGTAAGTATGCCCATAATTTTAAATGTCATATTTAATTACAAATTTGCATTGATTAGAAAAGCAGACTGTAAAAATTTGTTCCGAGTTATTGGGAAAAAAATGCTAATTCACCAGTACGTCTAAAATATATCTACATTGTAAATTCGTCTGCCATGTGAAATTTCTCCAATCTTATGCTTGCGCAACTCTACACTATCCTTGGCAGACTGTAAAACATTGTGTCTAGTACTATTTATTTTTTTGCAAACTAATAGTATTATGTAACAGTTAGTATTTGGAGTAGTCGTCTGCCAATAAATTTGTAGTATGTTGAACAGTCTGGTCTTTCATTTAAATAAGTGGCAGACTGTAAAAAGTTGTTTTGAAAAGCTGTTCTTTTTGCAAACTAACATTAATGTTTAACAATGCATTAACGCGTATAGAATCTTATTTAATACATTTTTCTGTAGCTTGGGGCTGTAAATATATCCCCTATAATTGGCAGACTGTAAAAAGTTGGTTAATTTTTTCTGTCACCAGCTGACAGTACTAGTGGTAATAAAAAAAATTTGTTATCAATCGAACGTTTATTATTTTTTAAATAAAATAAAATAAGCAAGCGCCGAAAATTCGAAAATTTTGTGGTTTCTTGAACGACAGCAATTTTGCTTCTGTTTTATACCACTGGGAGGATTTTCCGAAAGTCTACCTAAAATTATTATTTTATTTCCAAGAGGTTTATTATTCCTAGATAAATCTTTTGAAGATCTATTAACAATTTCTAATGCTTTTGTCAGTATTATGTAAGCTTCATCCCAAACAATTACTTCTACATTACGTAATTTTTGTTTACCAGGCTCAAAATGGAAGAACGCACTTTCTATGGTATTTAAGTCTAAAGGAAGTCTGAAAGTTCTGTGAGTGGTCATTTCTCTTGGAAGTAGAGTACAAGCAATACTTGTCTAAGCTATTATAAGAGATTTTTTTCAGTTGATATGAAATAATAAATTCATGTTTTATATAAAAAAGCTTTTCCAGATCCACCAGGACCATCGATGAAAAAAAATTTTTTTTTTTAATTTTATTATTTCTTGGAAAATGAGATGTTGATTATCACTAAATTATAAAAAAATTTTATAAAATTTGTGTTTACAAAATATTTTTTCATCGTTGTCAGTA